>NC_092713.1:53001398-53305478 GCF_047496885.1 Scyliorhinus torazame | reverse complement strand
TGCTGTCCTGCGCTGCTCCCATTCTGGTTCCAGCTGCAGGAGACATAACATCTTGTGCAATAAAGGCTCGATTGTTTCACCATTCTCGTCTCGTGGTAATTGACGGTCGATCAATTTATTGCACAAGATTTTAAAAGATAGACTTCCTAATCAAGCCTGATCGCCTACAGCTGAGCCCTCATGCAACCAACGCCACGTCCACCTTCGACCACTGGCTAGCCTGCTTCGAAGGCTACCTCAGAGCAGCCACTGAAAAACTCTCGGACCCACAGAAGCTCCAAGTCCTCTACTCACGGGTGAGCCCTGAAATTTTTCCCCTCATCCGGGATGCGCCCACCTACACAGAAGCGATGATGCTACTAAAGGGACATTACATTAAGTCGGTGAATCATGTGTACGCCAGGCACCTCCTGGGGGAGACACTGGACGATTTCTTGCGGGCTCGACAGATTCTCGGTAGAAACTGTGACTGCCATGCAGTTTCGGCAGTCCAACACACCAAACTATTAATCAGAGACGCTTATGTCACGGGCATTGCTATACCCCCCACGTGTGATCCAGGGGCGCCGCCACCTTCTCCACCACAAGCCACGTGCAGCCCGTGGGCGCCGCCGTCTTCTCCACCACAAGCCACGTGCGGCCCATGGGCAGCACCATCTTTGGTGGTGCCTGTGGGAGCTGCCATCTTGGACCACGCCTCAGGACCCCTGCTCGTCGGGCCGTTCGCTGCCCGCTGATACCTCCGCCACCGCTGATCAGCCCGGGACCTCCCAACATCTTCCGCAGCTCGCCTCCATCACCCTGGATCAGTCTCGGCCCCACAACCTCGCAACCGCTACGACATCGGTAAAGATCAACGGGCACTAGACGACCTGCCTCTTTGACTCCGGGAACACAGAGAGTTTCATCCACCCTGCGCTCCCCCCCGGTACTCCCCGTCACCCAGAAAATCTCCCTGGCCTCCGGATCTCATTCCGTGGAAATCCGGGGGTACTGTGTAGTGACCCTCACCGTTCAGGGTTTAGAGTTCAGCAACTTCAGGCTTTACGTCTTCCCCCATCTCTGCGCTGCCATGTTACTAGGTCTTGATTTTCAATGCCACCTCCAATGCCCTACTTTGAAATTCGGCGGACCCCTGCCCCCCCCCCCGCCCCCCCCCTCACCGTCTGCGTCCTCACGACCCGTAAGGTCGATCCACCTTCACTGTTTGCAAACCTCACCAGGCATCGCCTCGAGCAGGACGACCAGCTACAACTCCTGGGGAAACGGGCAGGTGGAGAGGGAGAACGAGATGGTCTGGAAGGCCGTCTTGTTGGCCCTTCGGTCCAGAAATCTCCTGGTCTCCCGCTGGAAGGAGGTCCTCCCCGACGCACTCCACTCCATCCGGTCGCTCCTGTGCACCGCGACTAATGAGACCTCTCATGAACGTGTGTTTGCCTTCCCCAGGAAGTCCACATCCGGGGTCTCGCTCCCAACATGGCTGACAGTTCCTGGACCCGTCCTTCTGCGGAAGGATGTGCGGAGCCATAAATTGGATCCCTTGGTTGAGAAAGTCCACCTTCTCCAAGCAAACCCGCAGTACGCCTACGTGGCACACCCCGACGGGCGACAGGACACAGTCACCCTCCGGGACCTGGCACCCGCTGGGTTCCCACTCTCGACCCCCGACCTGATACCGCTCTCATTCACCCCTGCGCCACCCACCCTCCCACCAGCAAACCTCACCGCAGCCCCTACCCCAGCAGGATCCGTCCCCTCACTGGATCCACTAAGGGGTGACGAAGTAGATGACAACACGCTCCCGGAGTCGCAGGTGACCACGTCGGCGCCCACATCACCACCAGGACTGAGGCGATCGCAGCAGAGGGTCAGAGCCCCCGACAGACTCAATTTGTAATGTTTTCTTCACCCTCGCCGGACTCTTTTTTAAACAGGGGATGAATGTGGGAAACACCATTAGGAACACATTGCATGTATTACGGTACTGCCCATGTATTACAGGTACCACGGTTAATCCCAGCCTGCTGGCTCCGCCCAGCAGCCGGCATATAAAAGTATGTGCTCTCCTGCGCTGCTCCCATTCTGGTTCCAGCTGCAGGAGGCACAACATGTTGTACAATAAAGCCTCGATTGTTTCACCATTCTGGTCTCGTGGCAATTGACGGTACATCAATGTGTCTTGGCTGCTGGCTCTCCGGCATTCTTAGTCGGTTGAGTGGTAGGTAGAGGTTAAGTTGGGGGGAACTGTTTTGGTGCTTTTAGTGCCCGTTTGACGGTTTAGCAAGGTGTAGGGTGGCATGGTGGCACAGTGGTTAGCACTGCTGCCTCACAGCAGCAGACCTGGGTTCAATTCCAGCTTTGGGTGCTTGTCTGTGTGGAGTTTGCATGTGGAGGTGCATCTTGTGCTAAAACACAAAACTAAGCAATAACTAGGAGAAACTAAGTTGAAAGAATAACTCTCAAAACCTTTCAAGGGCAAAATTTTACATGGTGCTGCGACCAACACCAATGGCGCCAATGTTGGATGGAAGCAGGCATGTTGCTCCACAGCCATTCAAGGCTTGGTGAGATTTCTGCCCCCCCCACCTGGTGAGCAAGTCCCGTGTCCGATCGCTGCTGGCCAATCAAATGGTCTGCACCTCGCTGGTCCCAGCACTGGAAAGGTGACCACTGCTGAAACTGTATTCTGTCTCCAATGGCAATCGTCGGCTGGAGCTGCATGGGAAGTAAGCAAGGGAGGCAGTTTCAGCAAGTCCAGGCTAGTATGCCCTGACCAAGAGGGTGAGGGCCGGTGTGGATAGAATGGGAGAGGAAGCCTGGATGCGGGATAAGGCCTATGTGGGGTCCTATGATGGGCCAAGGCGCCGAGGTCCAGATTTGATCCCGGCTCTGGGTCACTGTCCGTGTGGAGTTTGCACATTCTCCCCGTGTTTGCGTGGGTGTCACCCCCACAACCCAAAAGATGTGCGGGTAGGCGACTGGCCACGCTAAATTGCCCCTTAATTGGAAAAAATGAATTAGGTGCTCAAAATTTGTTTAAAAGAAATGATGGGCCCAAGGCGGCCCATAACGGAGGTATGCTCCTTGCCCACTAACAGCCCGAGCAGTGAAAGCTGCCAGGCAGTCCCACTTGGCGCCAGTTTCCGCCCAAAATGAAGACACTTGTGGCAGGGATTGGAATAGGCCTTTAAGTAATTGACAACATCAGGGCTTCAACTGGCTCATGGGCAGGCGGGTTGCCTGTCGCCTGACCTGTTGATCACAGAATTATTTGTCTGCCAAGTCGCCCCAGGGAAGCATAACATTCTGGCCCAAGTCATTGATTTATGAAGTCAATCGTATTTAGTGCATAAATAGTGAATCATTTGAAGCATTGAAAGGAAAAATATTAATGTGCTGGTTTGGCAGGACGCAAAGGGATAAAGATTTGTGTGGGTAAAGGATGAAAAATGGCTAGATTAGCCTCAATTACAATAGTACTATAGATTGTATATTGAAACAGAGATTAAAAGACAGCGAACTAGTTGGCTTGAAAAGCCTTTCATAGCTCCAACATTTTAATGTATTTGATCCAGGGAGAAATTAGGAGATTTGTTTTAATGCATGTTCGCATTACCTCAAAGAAGTGTTCCAAAGGCTGTGAAGCGACACCAAAGGGATTTTTTGCTGGACAGAGAATAGAGGACACTAGTTTCTATTCTTATTTGCATCCTTTTCTTACTCTATCTTGTATAGAAATCTTGGGTTAATTAGTTACAGACATTGCTGCTGTGACAGATCAGACAATTCAACCCAATAGATGAGGGCTCATTATGGGAGATTTTGATTACAGTTTTGATGGAGGGTAAAGGCAACCAGCTTTTATACTTCCTGAATAATCTGGGAGAACTGAATAAAACACCACCGTATTTATTGTCTGAAGAGCTGCAGCATTAACATCTGTAGAACAGATTTTAGAAATACACATCTGCTTGACATGGTTCTTCAAATTAGCAGTGCCTCAAAAGACTTGAACTGTAAAGCAGATGCCCTATCTCTCTATGTGCACATGAATACGTGTGTCTGTCAGTAAGACTTACAAAATGTTTAACTACCTTCATCAAATTCAATGGAGTGATAGATAGATAAACAGAGAATAATAAATGGCTGGAAATCATTAATTCAATTGAATTGTTCCGATGAAGTCATAACCGTGAGTGTTTGATCCTATTATATGCAGGATAATAGATGGTAGGTAGTGAGTTATAAGGTGCTCAATCAATTCATTGAAGAGATTCATGAAACACTGTAAAGTTTGAATGGTATAAACACACATGCCAACCTAAAAGATGAGCAAAAGCTGACCAGTATTTTGTAAAAAGGTGACACAGCATCATAATGATGGATTTCTACAACACCTATCTGATTATAGATTTATGCAATATAAAAAGCAATAGTTAAATCAAACGCACAGTGGGTCACAGGCCTGCTGTAAATTAGGTTAGATTAATATGTACCGATCCAGCATCCATCATTTTTTAGGAAATAGATATAGTTGTAAGTAATTCATGTGTGTTAGGAATAAGGCATAGCTTTGAGTTTAAGCTTAATTTTTATTTCTTCAGTTTTAGTTTAATTTTAAAAGTTGCTTGTAAGTCTTGTTTGTTTAAAGGCCTGCATTATCCGACTTTATATGAACCACAGGGTATAAAAAAACTGGGCCATTACCGTGTAACAGAGAGGAGAAAAGAAACGAGAACAGAAAGAAGTTTGAGTCAGTTGGAACAAGGTAACCCAGAAGCAAGCAGCATTTCACAGAAACTCCAGAACAGGCAAGACAATACGCATGGTCAGAAAACAAGTCTTGGAAACTAAAGAAAAAAGTCCCAGAAACTCATAGGTGGGGTAGAAGCAAGTTCCAAGAAGAGCTTCTAGTCAAAGGAATAACTGGGAGAAACTACGTTGAAAGAATAACTCTCAAAACCTTTCAAGGGCAAAGCTTTACATGGTGCTGCGACCAACACCAATGGCGTCAAAGTTGGATGGAAGCAGGCATGTTGTTCCACAGCCATTTAGGGCTTGGTGAGATTTCTGTCCCTCCACATTTCTAAACAAAAAAAAAGTTAGGATCTATCATGCCTGGTTCCCACCCTGTAAGCTGACTTGTCCAATAGTAACATCAGTTGGCATCGTAGCATATTGCACAATAGTTTGGAATAGTGACAGAGAGTATTATAACTATAGTGACCACAAGAGCAGGTCAGAGGTTTGGCATTCTGTGGAAAGTAACTCACCTCCTGCCTTCCCGAAACCTGTCTACCATTTACAATGTGTGATGGAATACACTCCACTTGTTTGCATCAGTGCAAAACACTCAAGAATTTCAATACTGGTTTCCCATTATCGATCCAAGTACTTTACACCTTTAAAAACCTCTAATAAATTTGTCAAACATTCCAAAAAATCCCAAGCCATGTCTCTGTACTGGCGATTAGATAGAATTTATATTTGTGCCACCATCTCTTCCATCTTATTGCAGATGCTTCATGCATTCAAAAAAAATGCCTTTCATAATTTTTTTAATGATTATTTCCCGCATGGACTTCATTCACCGATACACAATTACTGTTAAACTCTTCACCCCTTCCTCTTGCATTCTGCTTTTACCTCCATTGCTACACTGTTGTCTCAACTTTTCTCTTTTCTTTTTGGATTTCTAAATATCCTTTAATCTGAACCCGCATGCCCCCCCCCCCCCCCCCACGGCCCCCCCCACCATCACCACCACCAATCCGTTGTTAGTTTAAAGCCCTATCCACAACCCTAGTTATACGATTTGCCAGGTCACTTGTTCCAGTCCAGTTTAAGTGGAGCCCATCCCAGTGGAACAGCTCTCTCTTTCCTGAGTACTTTGTCAGTGCTCCATGAATTGAAGCCTTTCTTCCTATGGCATGTTTTGAGCCATCTGTTTGACCCTATGCCTCAGGTAATAATCCAGAGATGATTCCCTTTGGGTAATTTTGATTTGGACCCTTAAACTCTCCCAGCAGAACATCAGGCGTGATCCAACAGCCATGCTGCTCCTGAAAAGCAGCTCATCATGGCGCAGTATGGCCGATAAAAGCCGGGAGACCCCACTCCTGGGATCTACCCGGTTAGAAACACCTCGTGAGATCGAACGCAATCTCGCATGACGTTGCGATGTAAATCAATGCGATCACCTTTTAGTAAATATACATATTAGAGCGAGACAGCTAGTTTCACATTAATGTGCAGTTTCTCGAGGTACCCGAGACGTTGAGATTTATCCCTTTGCCTCGGAGACCTTGAGTGAGTGCCGTTCAGCATTGGTCCCCAGAAATGGGGAAGAGACGAAATGGCACTTGTGGGGGTCTCCCAAGGGATTGGAGGCCACCAGGTGCATGCCCTTTGGACAGGGTGGTACGCTGGCACTGCTGCTTCCACCTGGTCACCCTGGCACTGCCAGCTTGGCACACTGGCAGTGCCACCTGGGTACCAGCCTGGCACTGACAAGGTGCCCAGGTGGTACTGCTAGCTAGTAGGGCACTGTCAGCATGCCAGGTTTTCACTGCCAAGCTGCCCTTTTTAATGTTCTGGCTTCGGGCCAGGGGTGCACTGCGCGGGCTTATGGGGATGCGGAGGGCATGGGAAACCCTCCCATAGTGCATTGGGGCTTGTGGGGGCACGGAGGGTCACATTGAGGGCCTTCAGGATCTCTCGCTACATTGTGGAGTTCCGGTGAGCTGAGTTCCTCGGTGTAGAAAACAGGGCTATGCGTGGCCTCGGCTGCATGTTGCCTGCTGAGGACCCTTATTTAACGTGAGTGGCGTTTTATACCCATGTGTTTCTCGGCGCTGCTGGCACCAGCAAACACGCAGCTAAACATGCTCACTATGGGGCTTTGTTCCCATTGAGTTGAATCGCGCCCATCATCTCTAGTTCTACCTCTGAGTTTGGTTTGTACGTGGACCGCAACAACTGAATCTTCCTGCTCCCCCCTCATAGTTTGTCTCCTGCCATGAGGAGATATCCTTAACCCTGGCACCAGGCAGGTAATGCAACCTTTATAACTCATGGTGGTGGCTATAGAAAACAGTGTCTATACCTTTGGCTATACTGTCGCCTATCATTACCATGTTCTTTTTCACTATCTCCCACTTGAATGTATCCTGCATCATTGTGCCATGGTAAGGTTGTTCATCCTTTCTGCAGTCCTTCACCCCCATCCACACGGGTATCAAACACCTCAAAACTATTGGTTAACATCAAATGCTGAAGGTTCTTCCATCCCTGCTTGACCAACTCTAAAGTTCTACCTAACCTAAGGAATGTGATTTCCTCCTGCAACAAAGTGTCCATGTAACTCCCCCCCCCCCCACCAATGCTCTGTAATGTCTGCAACTCAGACTCAACGGGCAGGATTCTCCGTCCCGCCAGCCCCGTTTTCTGGTGCGGCGTGCCCCTGCCGATAGTGGGATTCTCCATTCCTGCAGCCAGCCAATGGGGATGGGTTCCCATTGTGGGTCACCCACGCCGTCGGAAAACCCGCGGGCAGGGGTGCGCTGCTGGCGGGGCGGGTGATCTCTCCCACAGAGAATCCCTCAGAACATCCTGAATTTCAAATTAATTGGGCTGGAGTCTCCTCGCCGACAGCGCACTCACGCCCCCGGATTTCCCGACGATGTGGGGGGGTCCCACAATGGAAAACCCCATTGGCCGGCTGGTGAGACGGAGGATCCCGCTGCTGGCGGGGGCATGCCTCACCGGAAAATGAGTGCAGCGTGACGGAGAATCCTGCCCATTGCCTTTCTTTCACTGTTGCTATGGGTCAAAGGTCTCAAACTGCCTTCCTAACAGCACTGTGGGTGTACCCACACCAGATGAACTGTGCAATTCAAGAATACAGCTCATCATTCTCTTCTCCAGGGCAAATTGGAGTGGGCAACCGTTGCTGGCATTGCCAGTGAATCCCACACCCCACAAAAGAATGAAAAAAGAAGACTTGGAAATTCCTCAAATGGAGAAGAGTTGGCAACATGTTGGGATCTGATCTGCAGCTCCAAAACGCTCCACTTTTCAAACATTGACTGAATGGATTTTCACCAAATTGTTCCCACCATTGCTCTCAATGTAGAAATATAAAGAAGTCATCAACTATCTAAACATCTGTCAAATACTTCGCGACGTAAAATGCCACCCTGCAATATTGCCCGCCATCCAATCAGAAGGTGGTGCACTGAGAAGCACATTAATCAATAAAACATCCCACTTCTTCTGGCCCCGGTTTAACTATTCAAAAACTCACCCAAAATGGCACATTTTGATTGATCAGAATGCCATCAGTGTGTCGGGTTTCCGTCTGTTTATCTGAAACTGCTGGAATGAAAATGTGGAGGCCTCAAATGGGATCAAAGCAAAGCTCTACAACTTCAGATTTGTGCTCTTTATTGTCAACCAAGTTACTAGGAAATGCCTAAATCCATATTTCTGGGCCAACAGATGTCAAGGCAATGTTGGATGCGGAACTAGGGATGCTCCAGACTGAAGGTCATGAGTGCTTGTCAATTATCAAAATGTTGGGCAACACAGAGTTTAGTGAGAAGGAAAAACCGTAGGAAATCAGTATTAGTAGGGAAATGGTGTTGGGAAAATTGATGGGATTGAAGACTGATAAATCCCCAGGGCCTGATAATCTACATACCAGAGTACTTAAGGAAGTGCCTCTGGAAATAGTGGATGCATTGAAGGCAATCTATAGATTCTGGACCAGTTCCTACAGATTGGTGGGTAGCTAATGTTTAATAAGGGAGGTAGAGAGAAAACAAGGAATTATAGACCAGTCAGCCTGACATCGGTAGTGGGAAAATGCTAGAGTCCATTATAAATATTTAACAGCAGAGCACTTGGAAAACAATGGCAGGATCGGGCAGAGTCAGCATGGATTTATGAAGGGGAAATCATGCTTGACAAATCTACTGGAATTCTTTGAGGATGTGACTCGTAGAGTCGATGAAGGGGAGTCAGTGGATACGGTTTCTTTGGACTTTCAGAAGGCTTTTGACAAGGTCCCACATAAGAGATTAGCATGTAAAATTAAAGTGCATGGGAGTGGGTGTAGTGTGTTGAGATGGATAGAAAACTGGCTAGTAGACTGGAAAGAAAGAGTAGGAATAAATAGGTCCTTTTCCGAATGGCAGGCAGTGACTAGTGCTGTACCACAAGGATCGGTGCTGGGACTCCAGCAATTCACAATATATATTAATGATTTCGATGAGGGAACTAAATGTCATATTTCCAGATTTGCAGAAGACACAAAGCTGAGTGGGAGGTGACCTGTGAGAAGGATGCAGAGATGCTTCAATGTGATTTGGACAAGTTAAGTGAGTGGGCAAATGCATGGCAGATGAAAATGAAATGAAATGAAAATCGCTTATTATCACAAGTAGGCTTCAAATGAAGTTACTTTGACCCCTAGTCGCCACAATCCAGCACCTGTTTGGGGAGGCAGGTACGGGAATTGAACCGTGCTGCTGGCCTGCCTTGAAAGCCAGTGATTTAGCCCAGTGTGCTAAACCAGCACCTATGCAGTATAATGTGGATAAATGAGAGGTTATCCAATTTGGTCGCAAAAACAGAAAGGCAGATTATTAGCTGAAAGTCTTTAGATTGAGCGAGGGGAATGTGCAATGAAACCTGGTTGTTTTTGTACACCAGTTCCTGAAGGTAAGCATGCAGGTGCAGCAGGTGGTGAAGAAAACAAATGGTATGTTGGCCTTCATAGCGAGTGACTGTGAATACAGGAGCAGGGATGTCTTCCTTGCAGTATTACAGGGCGTAAGTGAGACCACAACTGGAATATTGTGTGCAGTTTTGGTCTCCTTATCTTAGGAAGGCTGTTCTTGCTGTGGAACGAGTGCAGTGAATGTTTACCAGACTGATCCTGGGATGGCAGGACTGACATATGAGGAGAGAGTGAGTCTGCTAGGATTGTATTCACTGGAGTTTAGAAGAAGGGGAAATCTCATGGAAACCTATAAAATTCTAACAGGAGTATACAGGGTAGATGCAGAAAGGATACTCCCGATGGTCGGGGAGTAAAGAACAAGAGATCACAGTCTAAAAATATGGGATAAGTCATTTAGGACAGAGATGAGGAGAAATGTTTTCACCCAGACAGTGGTGAGCCTGTGGAATTCTCCACCACAGAAAATAGTTGAGGCCAAAACATTGTTTGTTTTCAAGAAGGAGTTGGGGGCTAAAGGAATCAAAGGATATGGGAGAAAACGGGAACAAAACAGATGACTGAGTAAGCCATGATCATAATGGATGATGGAGGAGGCTTTAAGGACCAAATGGCCTCCTCCTCCTCCTATTTTCTATATTTCTGTCAGACTATCGTGCTACTGAAGCTGCCTGGCTTTCCAAAAATGAGGCCACCATCATGCAAGATTGTGACTACTGATTCTGAGATTGGTCAATTACATTGAGATGCTGAGGATAGCAAAGAATGTGTTAATGTTGAGCCTGTATTGAGGGCACAGGTGAAAGAAGCTTGTATGAGCTAGTTGACATCATTGTCCTTGAAACCTGTGGCTATAAGGTTCTTTCGGGCATGTCTGCTCTATCTGGTCTATACTATAGCCTCTTCCTTTTTGGCATCAACATCCTCACCCTCAACAAGCTCATCTCTCTCCATTTCCCACCCTTTGGAGGAGATGTGAATTCCTCCATCTCTCGAACTGGTAACTCATCCTTCCTTTGGAGTGGCAGGGTGTGTAGAGTGCAACAAACCACTGTTATGCAGGACACCCTCTGGTGAGTGGACTGGAGAGCGCCACCTGACTGGTCCAGATATCTGAAACACATCTTCAACATGCCAGCCGTCTGCTCAATTAAGGAAATTGTTGCAGAATGAGCTGCATTGTACCTCCTCTGAAGCACTCTGTGGCTGCCGAACGGGTGTCATTAGCCACGTCTTTTGGGGGTAGCCTTTGTTAGCGATGAGCCAACGCTGGATGTACTGAGAGCCCTTGAAGATCAGTAGCACTTGCGGCGGCTTAACATATATAGAAGTGTAATTCTCCACACCTAATTTTCATCTCTGCACTTTACCCAAGATATTCTTTATAGATGAAGATCTATTCGAATTTATCCTGGTACAGTAAGTTATTTTAAATTTTAAAATAATGTTGCGCAAAATGACTCAAGGCTAGTTCCTTTCATTGACAGTTCAACTCTAGATGCATACTATTAATTTGTGAACTGAAGTTATTTATGATTTTCAGCAATAATTAAACCGAACGATAGTGAGTTCTACGCTGAACTGACTAAGGAAGTTTTATATCATACTGTGTTGAACTCGCTGATAATCTAAGTGAGTGATTAATTAGGTGGAAGGCATGCTGGATTAATTATCTTAAACAGAAACTGCTTGGAAATATTTTCAGCAAGCATATAAGTGGAGTCAATGCCATGATATCAAAAATCTCAACCTTAAAACTGAATTCAAATGTGCTTTTCCTCTTCGGGTTTTTAATTAAACTGCTGCAATTTTCCAATATTACTATTTTTAAAAACAATGACTACCGTTTTGACCTCGCTAAAGAACAATGGCTTTGGGAATTTCTAGCCAATGAATGAAATGAAAATCACTTATTGTAGGCTTCAAATGAAGTTACTGTGAAAAGCCCCTAGTCGCCACATTCCGGCGCCTGTTCGGGGAGGCTGTTACAGCAATGTGCACTGCAGTTATTGAAAGTACACAGAAGTGTAATTTGCAGCCATGGCAGGGTAAGGGCTCTGGGTTTAAAATCTATTCTCAGCAATAGTTACTATCACTCCTCACAATATTCTGTGGATGACAACTTTGATATGTATGCAATAGTGGGACTTCTCACCCCAGTCACAATATTGCAGCAAGACTATACAGTGTGTGGCCATATCGAAAACCACTTTGAAAACTTTCTGAATGTAATTGGGTGCTGTGACAAAGGGTGCGATTTTACGGGAAAATATCGGAGTCTGTTTTTGGCTTGTTTAACTGGATGTTTCTCGGTGGCTGCAGTGCTGAGAAACACCCGGCTATTCAACAGCACTTTGCTAGGTCTTTTTGGCCCCATCGAGGCCGCACATACATAATTTCCTGCAGCAACGAGCTCAGCTCGCCAATGGGGAAAGAGTACTTGTGGATTGGGGCGCCATTTTTAACGGCAGCCCAAATCTTTTGACCCCTCCCTCCCCATCATCAGAAATTTGGTCTCTGGACCCCTCTACTGCACCCAATCTACCTCTTTCGGGGTCCTTGAGTCTCACCCCCCCTCTCCTGGCACCCTACCTCTTAAGGGCAAAGCACCCCCCAGGCCTGACTCATGGCACCGGCAGCTTAGCACCCGGACATCTTGGCACTATCAGCCTGACACCTTGCCAGTGCCCCTGCCAGCTTGGCACTGCCACCTGGGCACCCTGGCAGTGTTAGGGTGGCACTGCCAGGTTGCCTAGGTGGCAGTGCCAAGGTTCCAGGCTGGCAGTGCCAAGCTGCCTGCATGCCAGTGGGAGTGCCAGGTACCACCTTGCCCAAAGCCGAACCACCCGAGCGTCTCCAATGGCCTGGCAACCCCCCCCCCCCCAGACGCCATCACGACTGGTCAACGTTTGTGTGGACTAGTATTAAACGGTGCCCATCGAGCTCTCGCTGGGGAGATCGTTAGTTCCTGGCTCCTGGGAGAATACAGCGCAGACATATTTAAATGAGCCGAATGATTCATTTAAATATGCATATCTGGGTAACACCTAATGAGGGCGAGATCCAGATCACGATGCCTCGTGAGATTCAGTTGAATCTCGCGGGACCTCTCAAGCGTTGCGAATCTCGCGAGCGGCCTCTTGTGAGATTCAAGAGCCTCGTCGCATTACCAAGTCCGGCGCCACAAGGCTGGTAAATCCCTCCATATGACACAAACTGGCCTATCATCTCATGGCAGCTCACAAGAGTAACACCATTTTGGCAAACGAAAATTAGCAACGCATTTATTTTGAAATTACAAATATGGTGCCAATTTTATATCCAGCCTGCACTTATGTAGCTTAACCAGCACTGACACCATTTGTTTCCTGATTGGGATAAACTAAAATATAAAACTGAGCTTATTGATGACGAATCAGATGAGTGAATTGCTGCATCTCCAGTAGAGTGGGAGCAGACTCACTCCACCACACCTACCTCAGGGTCTGTGCCAGTTGGAGAAAGTGCTTTATTACTGGGCCTCCTGGTCCAGACTCAGAGATACATTGCCTTCATCTGCTACCCGCAGATTTAACTGAGGGAGCGTGTGGCCCTGGGTCATGAAAACCATATTGTTTCAATAAACGATAATTAACATTAAAAAAATTGCATTGACTTCTGCGTTTTGTTTGGTTGCAGGACATAGTAATTTGAGCAAAGGGTCCCTGGAAAGCAGTGCGAGAATTATTTGAAAAAACAACATTGATCTGCAGTAAATATCAACAGAATCAACAGAACTACAGGTTTGAAGCCAGCTGAAACTTTTACAGCAGCCTCTCAGAAATTTCTAAAAGTCATGAATGATGTACAATGATTGCGTTCAAGGGGAATTGGATAAATTCTTATGGATAAACAAATTGCCGGACTATGGGGAAAATGTGAGTGAGTAGGACTAACTGGATTGCTCTTCCAAACCAGTGAAGAGGCGATGGGCTGAATGGTTTGCTCCTGCACTCTATGATTCCATGAGATGGTTATGAGCAATTTCAGTCGAGTTGCTACTTGATCACACACAACAGTTATGCATATTCTATTAAAAGTGCTTGGAATCACAGAAACTGGCCAATAAGCCAACTGTTTGTGTAAATTCATTGGATACAATGTACCCAATCCATGATTATGCTTCACTTATGCCCATGTTGATGATTTAATTATACTTAAGGAACAGAATAAATTTCCCCTCAAGTTTCCTTTCTGACTATAATTCACATTCGCAGAACACGTGTTAGAATGCTGTGATTGGTAATTTTCACATTTTGGGAATTTTGGCTGTTTAAGCTAGGAAAAACTTTGGATCGTTTACACCAAGATGTTGTTGTTAACTTAAATCTGGCTCATAAGTGATTCAATTTCAGAGCACACGTGGTCTGCAAATGTGAATTATAGTCAGTCAAAGCGCCTGTCCAAGTTCACATTTCTACCTCTCTTCAGCTCTGAAGAAGAGTCATATGGACTCGAAACGTTAACTCTGATCCTCTCTCCACAGATGCTGCCAGAGAAGCCCTCACTTATGAGGGCAGTAGATGCTTGTTGACAGCTGAACAGCCACGGAAGGAAATCAGAGGAGTGGAAGATAACGGGCAGGATTTCCGGCTTCCCAGCCACGTGTTTCCTAGCAGCGGGAGGGGGTGCGCTGTTCACCGGTGTCGGGATGCTCTGTTCCCACCGCTGTCGATGGAAATTCCCATTCCCCACAATGCCGGTAAACCCACTGGCGTGGGTGCACTGCCGGTGGGACCAGAGAATCCAGCCACCAGCGAATGGCCAGAGAATTCCCGCCAACCTCTGAATTTGAGCACTAGTCATTTCAGAGAATTCGTAATTTGGAAATGAATTTCGCTCTTCTGTAACAAGGATATTAAAGGTTTAGTTTCTATGTTTTATGGAATGGATTAAAATTCACTGTAAATGTTGTTCGACTTATTCATATGTTAAATGTAAAATTTAATCAACTTGTTGCCTCACAATTGGCCTCTTGTAACAGAGAATTTATCAGTCTGCCTTACAGAAGACATGAGAGATGCAGAGATCCAGTTCACATATCGAGAGATTTCATTGCTAAAGATCTTCCGACCACACTGATAAATGACAGTAAAGGTGAACACCTAACAAACGGGATGTTAAGTCTGTTTACAGCAGAGGCACCGAACACAAAGGAGGTAACATGTACAGACTCAAAAATTGTAACTGTAATTGTGAATTTATTTTCTCTTAATAAAAAACATTGCCTGTTGCACATTGAGCTTTTTCAAGCTCTTAATATTTGTAAAGACTCACCAATTAATCATGTAAATTATATCAATGAGAAAGGTGGAAGAGCAGATGCCGTAGGCCAGAAGGTATTTTCACTGTTCTGTGGTTAACATCCTCTTGGTGGCCAATAGCATTTTTTTGAGCTGCATCCAGCTGTTCTGTACCTGAAATGCAGCTGCTGTACA
Source organism: Scyliorhinus torazame (assembly GCF_047496885.1). Taxonomy (NCBI): domain Eukaryota; kingdom Metazoa; phylum Chordata; class Chondrichthyes; order Carcharhiniformes; family Scyliorhinidae; genus Scyliorhinus; species Scyliorhinus torazame. The sequence goes on along the minus strand of NC_092713.1, from coordinate 53,290,259 downwards.
TGTTGTCTTCTCATTCTATCCAACTATCAAAGATAAAGAGTGACAAATTAAGCAATTAGGCTCAAGGCAGGTGGATTATCTTCCATTCTGACCCACTTAAGTTATATTTTTCGATTGGTTGTAATGTTTTACTGAATGTGCACCTCTGCAAATATCCTGCCATTTCTGAAGTTAGAGATCTTAAGGGGGATTCTCCGGGGCCAACAGCCAGTGACCGGAATCATGATGGCCAGTGAATCGGGCGATGGGCAGAAAATGGAGACCCATTGTGAGTCTCCCAGCCCTCCCCACCCACCCCGACAAGATTTCCGATGGCCCCAACGAGGTTTCCGCACAGACTTGCAAATGGATCATTACAGCTGATTTGAATCTCATTTACAGGCAAGACACCCAGTTCACCTGCTTCCCAGGATGCTCCAGCTCCCCTTCAGTCGGGAGACCCACTGGTGTGATTTTCTGCAAGTCCTGAGAAACGGGGACCTAGCAGCTGGCATTCTGAGGGGTGGCAAGGGGGTGAATAACCTCCCTGCAAGTACCTCCCTGCTGTTGTTGCCCACTACTGGCTTCAACTGATGAAACAGACAAATCAGTCATAAAGTACATTATATTCAATACAAACTTTATTTAATACAACTTTATGTAACTCACAACTTATGTAACTCACAAAGACTTTAGCTATATGCTTTATTGACATTTACATAAGTTTCAAGTCTCACAACTTGAATTCATCATACTTGAAAACTGCTCAGCCTGCTCTGGAGGGTGTGCTCTGCTACGAGTATCCAAATTCAGGGTTCTTCTTGCGAAGGTTTATCCCAGGGTTTTTGCTATTGAAATCTTAGAAGATTCTTCTTTTGATAAGGGTTTTATTTATTACTCATAAACAATATTTTACCCCGGGTTCGATCCTGGCCCCGGGTCACTATCCGTGTGGAGTTTGTAGATTTTCCCTGCCTGGGTTTTACCCCCACAATCCAAAGATGCACAGGGTAGGTGAATTAGCCACGCTAAATTGCCCTTCAATTTGGAAAAAAAGAATTGGGTACTCTATATTTTTTTTAAAAAAACAATCTTTTACCACAGAGGCACCAGTTGTCCTTGAGAGAGTTTTGCTTTCGCTGTTTCCACACAAAGTGTTATCAGTGAAGAGTCCAGATGTACAAGTTGTTGTTCTGTCCTTTCCCACAAACTTCAGTTTTCTGAGCTGCAGTTTTCATACACACAGGTCTGTTAGCCTCTTCTATCATCATATCTTACAGCACAATGTTAGCCCTTTCTCTTCTCAGCAATGTCGAGGGGAGTCCTTCATGGCAGGTGGGAGGCGGCGGGGTGGGAGGCTTTTGTGGGCTGGAGGGGCTTAGGTCGGGGGCCTTTCTTGTGATGTGGGTCATTTGGCTGGTATTCCCATCCTCTGCCTTTGAAAACTTTGAACACATGTCTGTCAGCATCTCAAAATTAAAGTTCTCTGAGATTAAAGTTGTCCTATCTGCAGTCTTAAACCTTTTAAACTGTCTTTCAGCATGCCAAGTTAAAAGATCTGTGAAATGAAGGTAAAAGTATTCCCTTTAATCTGGTGGAAATCTTTGAAGTGTTTTTTCACAGTCAATTCAATTGCCCTTTAACTTTTTCAAGCCTGTTTGTATGCCTAGAAGGCTAAAAGCTTTGAACTGTTTGCATTGTTTGTAATGATATGTATATAGTCCAGTTAGTGAAGGGTTAATTATTACATCTCAGTGAATATTAAACACTAAAGGGAGCCACCACTTCTCTGTATTTAAGTCAGACCCTGAGGGAGTTCTGGGAGTAGCATTAGGAGAAAGCGTGGTGACAGCATTAGGAGAAGATTAGATTAAACAGAGTTAACACAAGATTAGATCATAGTGTATTTAGTGACTATTTAGTGGATTATAGAGTACTGCTAGATAGATTCAATATTACTTAATTATTAACTGTAGCTCAGTAGAGTGTGCAAACTTAATTTACTTAATAGTTTTATAGTAACTTTGATTTGTTTCAATCTTTTGATTGGTGGACACTTTGTCAACAACACGTCGGATAATTCTGGAAGAAAACAACATAACATATTACCATGAATGGTAATATAACATTGTTTACATACAATTTTGCAGACCATTGCCTTTTTAAAGCCTTCTGATTGACAAGTACAGGTAGTTTCAAAGGGAGGTTTAGTATTGTTTACTTATGAAGCGCTACAGGGGTCCATTAGTTCTCAAGTACTTCCTCTTTTGAGCAGCTATTCACCACAATTTTGTAAAGAGGCTGGACGGGATTCTCTATTGACTGGCGGGCGCCGATCTGACACCAGATCGCAATTCTCTGTCACCTCGACAATGGCGTCAGTGCGTTCCAGAATCCACGTCCAGCAAACACCATGTCATTAGCGGGCGCAACCAGGTGTTCTCTGTGGCCTCCGCATTTCCTGCCTCCAATGGGCCGAGTTCACTTCTGCTTTTAAAAATTGTGAAACCGATGTCGTGGCTGATGAGGGAGAGAGAGGAGGTAGAGGACAGAGAGGCGCAACCATGGGCTGCCAGGCCAGACACTGGCCAGGTTGGCTACGGTGGGAGTGGCCCTGCCAGGGCTGGGCAGGGGGGTGATGGGAGAACATGCCATGTGGCCAGGGTGACCCTTCCCATGGGACTGGAATTGTGTCCAGTGACTAGACCTCCATTGCCACGGCCTGCAAGGCAGCCATCTTGCTGGGCACCCTACTGACCACCCACCTTTGCCCCTGGTTCTGCAGAGTGTCACCGCTGTATTGGTGCCCACGCACCCCACCCTTCGCCATACTCTCCACCTGGTTGCCACCCGCTGGCAGGGCATCAGGCAGCCCTCTCAAGGGTAATGCCCAAAGTAGCCCCTATGCGGCCATTGGGCGGTGTCCGCGGAGCATACTGTGGCAAGGGAAGTGCCAGTCGGCAGTACCCCTAGCATCAGAGACAGGCCAGGGCCAGAGGCCCCCATGGTGCTGGCCACTGATGGGGCCAGGGGTGCGGAGATGGGTGGGGAACATGCGGGGATGGAGCCCGCAGTGCCAACCGGGGCCACCATGTAGCCTGTTGGATCTGGTTGGGCACGGGGGTATGCACCATGCTAACATGTCGGTCTTTCGCTGCCTGCTGACAACAGTTATTGGAATTCAACCACGCACCCCCTCACCTGCAACCACCTCTGTGATACATACCGGCCGCACTATGGGGTGTGGGCACTGGGTTGGCAGTAACAGCGGGTCTGTTCCGTGGGATGAAGAATGATGACATCCCGCTCTGCGATGAACTCTGGAGCTCCACAATATTTCACAACGTCTGACTCCTGCCCACGGTAGCACTTTCTACCGTCCACCTAGGTGATCCCTGAATGCGAGCTGGCCATTCCATCACACGGTGCCATCGAATCACTTCGGATGACAGTGGTGGGGATGGTCGAGAGCGGGAGGGTGGGGAGCCCTGGCCACCCACAACATCCGGGAGGGTGGGGAGCCCTGGCCACCCACAACATCTGTCCATTTCCTCCCCACCTGGCATCTCCTCTGTGGCCAACCCAGACCATCCCATCCCTCACACCCATCTGACAGAGCACCGAGGCAGGTTGTAACAGTGTGAACGGGTGTTTAATGTAACAATGTATATACAGACTTGTGCCCTAACCCTTATAACTAAACTGTGTCCTGCACCCATGCCAACTTAACTAGTGTCTAACTTTCTGGCCTTGCGGGCCCTAACACTGCACTAGGTGGTTTCCCAGATGGTACAGCAGGAGTGGAGGCAGCCTGCTGTGATATCCACCCTGCCATCTGGGTTCCTGTTGGCAACTATCTTCTCTGGCGATCGGGCCTGATGGGCCCAGCTGCTGCTCGGTCATCCCTTTTCTGCCCGCTGCCCACCAGATGCACCTGGGACAGAAGGGTGGGGGGGTCCAAGGTGCTGCGGTGCTTCGGCACCTCCCCTGCGGGAGTCACCATCACGGGCCCCATCATCTCCTCCTCCCTCAGGGTGTCCGGTGGACCTGGGCTACTCCATGAGACCGGGGTGCAAGTGGAGCTATCCTCTGAGGTTCCCCCGCCACCTCACTCCACCAGTCCTGGAGGCCTGCTCTGGTCTCGACCAGGGTCTCCATGTTCGTGGCCATGGAGCACAGGGAGTGGACCATCTCCATCTGGGACTGCGCCACATCATGCTGCGACTGTCCCGCCACCTTCTGGGTTTGTGTCACATCAGCCAGTGACTGCGCCATCTCCCTCTGGGACTGGGCCACCTCCCTCTGTGCCTGTGCTACGTTAGCCAGTGCCTGGGCAATGCTGCCGATGTTCCCAGCCTTGGCCTGCTGTGCCTGGACCATGCTCAGAAGCGCCACTACGATTTCCAGGTAGCTCTTGCACATGATTGCCTGTTAGGTGGCAACCCTGTACTGGACCTCGCCAGTGCCTGCACAGAACGCCCCAGTCCTTGCATATTCTCATCCGTAGCCAAAACTGTCGCCCCCAATGCCTCCACCACGAACACCACCCATGTTGGCCTGGGGGGCACGCATGGTCGGCACCACCTCCTGCACGCGGTTGAACTCCGCCAACTGCGCCTGCAGGTACTGAATTCTCGCCGACAACACCTCATGTGGTCCCTGACTCTGCGACTGCATCAACACAATTGATGGGACTGTCTGTTCCAGAAGCTCGAAACACGTCTGGACGGCAGCTAGTTCCTGGGGCCGGCCTGCCCTCCGACCGTCCGCCCCCTTAGGTGTTCCTACCTCCACCTGCTGTAACAGATCAGCTGTGCGATGAGCGCCAGATAGTGTCCCAGGAGCCTCTTCACTTAAGTGCCCAACCGAGGTGAATGTCTCTGGGATAATGGAGGGCATTGGAGACAGCTGTGACGGGAAGTCATCCTCAGACTTGAGCTCCGGGATGTCCTGTGTCTCGGGTGGAGGGCTGGCATAGGAGCTGCTCCTGTTGCTGCTCGACTCAAGTGGGGAGCTCCGGTTGTGGCACAGTCTGGGAATGGGGGACACCAGATGGGCCCGCCCCATCTCCAGCAGGTCCCGCAAGCCACAAGACAAGACTCATGATTAGATCATGGGCCGGGAGAGTGTGAGGGTGGTGGGGGTCAGCGTGTGGATGGGGTAAGGGTGTGGTGAGGGAGGGAGTGAGGGTGGTGTCAGGATGGGGGTGAGGGTGGTGTGGGGTGAGGGTGGTGGGGAGGTGAGGGTGGTGTGGCACTGCTGGACGGTCCAGATGGTGCTACCCAGGGTGCCACCACCTCTGCCATCTGCGCTCAGGCACGGCGAACGGCAGCTGCTGGCAACCTCCTTCCTGGGTCGGGGTACTGGGTCATCCGCCTCTCCTCCACCACATCCAGGGGGGTTTCCAGCTCGGTGTTGGCGAAGCGTGGAGCTGCTTACCTTGTTGCCCTAATGAGTGACACCCCTAAGAGACCCCTGTAATGAGGGGACCCACTGAGACCCCTGTAATAGGGAGACCTTCCTCCCACGGACCCCGGTAATAGAGAGACCCCACTAGGGATACCTGTAATAAGGGGACCTTCCCCAGAGACCCTGTGATAGGGAGACCCTCCTGCCAGGGACCCCTGTAATAGGGAGACCCCCCAGGGACACCTGCGATAGGGAGACCCTCAGGACACCTGGAATAGGGAGACGCCTCCAGGAACCCCTGTAATAGAGTGGGGTTCCTCCCATGGGCCCCTGTAATAGGGAGCCCCCCAGGGACCCCTGTAATAGGAACCCCCCCCACAGGAACACCTGCAATAGGGAGAACCCCCCCCAGGGACACATGTTATAGGGAGACCCCCAGGGACCCTAAAGTGGCCCTCCACAGCAAACCCCGAACTGAAGGGATCTCCCCTTAGAGATCCCCTGCCTAAAGGAACCCCCCAAAGGCCCCTGAACTAAAGGGACCCCCACACCGACCCCTGAATAAAGGACCCCCCCCCACACCCCTCCCCCCCCACCACAGAAACCAACCCTGCCCCAAGAAAAGAGATCCCTGTCTGGAAACTAGAGACTAGTCCAGACAGGGGCAGTGAAAAACAAAACACTGGAACACTTACCTGGAAGCTTCATGTGTCCATTCCTCAAAGGAAGACAGCTTGAACTGTGTTTCACCCCTGCAGATCCCTTTGCTGCAACCCATTTATAAATTTCTGGTAGTGGGCTGTGATTGACAGCTTCCACAAACCAGCTGTAGCCTTGATTCATGCATCTCCCTTCATGGATCATTGACTCTTAAGCGGTGAAACCCCAATGTTTACAAACATTGACCACAGCAAAGAGAAATAAGTGCATTCCAAGCACTAAGTGCGTTCCAGTCACTCAAGCGTATGATCATAAGATAACAGCTTGTTGTGTTGGAGGTAGTATATTGGCATGGGTGAAGAATTGACTAATCGGCAGGAAACAGCGAGTGGAGATAAAAGGTTCCCCTTATTTAAGGAAAGATGTTGGGTACAATCCAATAGCCATGCTACGCCTGAAAAGCAGCTGACCGTGCTGCAGCGAGGCCGATAAAAACCAGGAGACCCCACTCCCGGGGTCTACCGGCTCGCAACGCCTCGCGAGATCCAACATGATCTCGCGAGACGTTGCGATGTAAATCCCATTTTGGGTGGGATCATTTTTTGGCAAATCTGCATATTAGGCTGAGACAGCTAGACTCACTCTAATGTGCAGATTCCAGAGGTACCTGAGGATTTGGAATTCATCCCCTTTGCCTTGGAGACCGGGTGAGTGCTGTTCAGAATTGGTCCTCACAAACAGAGACCTGATAGAACGGCACTCTTAGGGGTCTTTCATCTGGTTTCCAGCCTGGTACTGGCCAGCTGGCATAGGCACTGCCTGGATGCCAGTTTGGCACTGCCAAGGTACCAAGCTGACATTTTTTGTGTGCATGTGATTGGGCTGGGGGTGCCTGTGGTGGGAGCTGGGGGCCCTCCCTTGTGTGTTTGGGTTGGGGTGGGCACAGTAAGAAGTCTCACCACACCAGATTAAAGTCCAACAGGTTTATTTAAAATACGTTTTCGGAGTGCTGCTCCTTCATCAGATGAAGTCAGGCTCAAGGGGCTGAACAGCCTATTCCTGATCCTATTTCTCATGGTCTTGTGGAATCATAGAATTTACAGTGCAGAAGGAGGCCGTTCGGCCCATTGAGTCTGCACCGGGTCTTGGAAAGAGCACCCTACTTAAGCCCATGCTTCCACCCTATCCCCATAACCCCACCTAACCTTTTTTTTTTGACACAATTTATCATGGCCAATCCACCTAACCTGCACATCTTTGGACTGTGGGAGGAAACCGGAGCACCCGGAGGAAACCCATGCAGACATGGGGAGAATGTGCAGAATCCGCACAGACAGTGACCCAAGCCGGGTATTGAACCTGGGATCCTGGAGCTGTGAAGCAACTGTGCTAACCACTGTGCTACCGTGCTGCCCTCGAATGGACTCCATGCTATTCTTAAAATTCTTCCCTCATCAAATATTGAAGTAATTTGATGTTTTTTAAAGACTGACGTGTTAAGTGCAATATTTTTATCGCAGAGAAAATGGCCTCCTCCTCAGGGTTGCAGCAAGATTATGAGAATAGTTTGTGTGTTGGATTAAGTTAAACATTGCAAAATAATACATTTGGTCCTTAATCGATGGGGATGGATTTCAAGTATGGTCTCTCCAGCTGGTTGGAATCTTCTGGAATGCCTGAAGATACTGGACCCATTATAAACTTTCACAATGAAACCTAACTGTCTGGGTGAACCAGAGAGCTTCAGATCATATCCAGGTGTCTAGTTACAAGAATGGCCAAGACTGAGCAGTTAACGTCAAGGGGATTCTAGCTGGAGCTGGCCAGAAGGTTCATTCCATTTTTATGCAATACTATGATCTTGGCCATTTTCATGAGATTTCATGAGTTTAGAGATTTTCTCTGCACTAAAGCAGAACATTGTTGACAATTTTGGATCTAACTCTAATATGAACTTATTATAATTTTCCGGTGTAGCTGGGAGGTGGAGGAATCTTTGCATGGGAAAGTTATTTAATTCGAGTAGGTCTTTCAAAGTTGAGGGGCTGGGTTTGAGTTCAGCAATGCCTGTTACACACACACACTTTTGCTTTGAATCACCCGAAACTTAATCTTGTTGAAATTCATAGAATTTACAGTGCAGAAGGAAGCCATTCGGCCCATCGAGTCTGCATCAGCCATTGGAAAGAGCAGCCTACTTAAGCCCACACCTCCACCCTATCCTCTTAACCCAGTAACCCCACCTAACCTTTTTTTGGACACTTCAGGGCAATTTAGCATGGCCAATTCACCTAATCTGCACATCTTTGGACTGTGGGAGGAAACCGGTGCACCTGGAGGAAACCCACACAGACACAGGAAGAATGTGCAGACTCTGCACAGACAGTGACTCAAGCCGGGAATCGAACCTAGGACCCTGGAGTTGTGAAGCAACAGTGCTAATCACTGTGCTACCATGGTGTGTGCACAGGAAAGATCTTCTGGAGAGTGCGGCACAGTGACACAGTGGTTAGCACTGTTGCCTCCGGCGCTGAGGACCTGGGTTCGATCCTGGCCCCGGGTCACTGTCCGAGTGGAGTTTACACATTCTCCCAGTGTCTGCGTGGGTCTCACCCCCACAACACAAAGATGTGCAGGGTAGGTGGATTGGCCACCCTAAATTGCCCCTTAATTGGAAAAAAAAAGGGTCTGGATTCTCCGATCCTGACGCTATGCGCTAACGCCGGCGTGGGAACGATGGCCTTTTACGACCAAAAAATGGCGCAAAACGGCCACCGATTCCCCGTTTGGTGGGCGGCTAGCAGACACGCAGCGTAGAGCACCCGGCTCTAGCTACCGATTTGGCCGAAGAATTGCCGGGTCCGTGGCGCGCATGAGCACAGCAGCAACATGCCGTGCAACATGGCGCCGGCCGTGTGCGGACGCGGCCTGACAAATGGTGCCCCCCTTTGACCAGGCTCGCCACCCCCGGACCACCCCCCACCAGTGCCCCCAGCCCCTGCCAAAGCCTCCCCTGCCCGCGGATCGGCTGTCCCCCAACTGTGGCAGCGCTGGACTCAGACTGCAGCCGTCACACCGAGTTCCTGACAAAAAATAGCATGAGAGACCCACGCCATCGGGAACTCGGCCTGTTGGCGGGCAGAGGGCCTCAGGTTACATCCTGAGGCCGTCCATACGGCGTGGCAGAGCATCGCAAAAGCGGCACCGGACACAATTTTGGCGCTAACGTCGGAGACCGGAGAATCCCGTCCAAGATATCTGGAGAGCAGGCAGATCATTATGTCAGTAAGGGTATAACGCTGATTTGACACCAGTGCTGCCATCCTGGAGCTCGACACTTCAGCCAATCTTCTCTTAATCTCGCACAGCTGGACACATTAGGCAGCTTGCAGAAGCCCCCTCCACCAGTGAGATTTGAAGGGACTATTGCACGCAGCCAATGAACAGTATGGTTTGCACTGGCTAAAAAGAGTAATCAGACTAATCAGCAGGCAGCACGAAGATAGAGAACAGCCTGCATTCCAATCAACGGGCATGGGTCAATCATGCAGCATGATCCCTGTGCCTGTTATCGAGGTTATTCAATTTAGCCTCTTAGATTCCTGGAAGACCAAAGCTCTTGATGAAGGCAAGCTTCTCCTTAGTAAGATTATATGATTTTTATTTAAATGACTCATAATCCTGCGTCATTGATTTTGTCTGAAGCCAAAATTACTCAATGATTCAAACTCCTCAAACTGGTTACAAGCATTTTCCATCTTATTCATGTGCGAAATAAGTTTTAAAAATATTTTATCAGTGTATTCAACATTTCATAAAATCATACAGCACAGAAGGGCCACTCAGCCCCTCTTGCCAGCCCAAATTCTTTGAAAGAGCTACCCAATTATTCCCAGTCCCTGCTATTTCCCCTGCAATTCTTCACTCGATTGAATCTGCTTCCACCACTCTTCCAGGTGTGCGAACCAGATCACATCAACATGCTTGGCAAACGACAATCTCCTCATCTCACCTCTTAACATAAATCTTTGTCCTGTGGTGAATGACCATCCAGCCAGGGGGAATTCTCCTTGTCTACCCTATCAAACTCTGCATGAATTTGAACACCTCTTTTAAATCTCCTCTGGACTTTCTCTTGTGGATGAGGATAAGGGGAAGTTCTTTTCAAAGTAAAAGCAGTAAGGCAGCACCAGAGGTGGATGGCACCAACTCAAAGATACATAGCGTGATTTTTGTAACTCCGATGGACGTTGCTGGACTTTAGTGAAGAGGAAGCGTCAGTATTGTACAATCCTAGCTCCTTCAGTTTTTCCTTCGTCATCATGTCAGAACCATTTTGATAAATCTTCTCTTATCCTTCTCAAGTCATTGACATTATTCCGAAAGTGCGGTACCCGGAATTTGACACACCAATTCTGCTGCTGCCTAACCAGTAATTTTTAAACATTTAGCAGAACTTCCTTTCTTCTGTACTCTAATGGCTGAATTATATGCTCCCCCACTGTAGGTTGGACGGTGGGGGCACACAGAAAATCCAGCGGTTAACCTTCCTCCCCACCTCCCCTGACCTGTCTCAAATTTTACAGGGCCCGGGTGAAGTGGCAGGAGGTTCGCTGCCCTTGGATGTATTGAGGTCCTTAAGTGGCCAATTATGGCTACTTAATTGCCTTATTCCACCAGTGCCGATATTTTATCCATGGTAGGAGGAGGCTAACATTGTGCAGGGAGCCTGGCAACTTTATTTGCATGGCCTCGCCACCATCAACATTTTACCTGGGGATCGGCGGGGTCCACAGCGCCCAGTAAAATCCAGCCCTATGCCTCTCCTTCTGAAGGTATGGATGCTGTATGCTTTTTAACAGTGTAATGATTTAGACCAGGCCTTTGAGATTGGCCAATTGGAATACGGGTTTTCTGATTAGTGCGCCAATCAGGGAACCTCTTCTTTGTGTATAACAGGGAGTGTCAGATCCTCTGCACTCCCAGTGTAGTTAGCAAGCGGAATGCACATGGTTATATTGCTGTTGGTTTTGTTAATAAAAGGGATTCTGGTGAAGGGACTTCTGCCTCCGTAGACGTATTACAAACAATCATCTCAAATTGTCCTTCAAAGAAATACGTAGGGCGTCATTCTCCGACCCCCGCCGGGTCGGAGAATGGCCGTTGGCCGCCGTGTATCCCGCCCCCACCGAAGTCTCCGGTACCGGAGATTGGGCGGGGGCGGGAATCGGGCCGCGCCGGTTGGCGGGACCCCACCCCGCTCAATTCTCCGGCCCGTATGGGCCGAAGTCCCTCCCAGAAATTGCCTGTCCCGCCGGCGTAAATTAAACCTGGTATTTACCGGCGGGACCAGGCGGTGTGGGCGGGCTCCGGGGTCCTGGGGGGGGGCACGGGGCGATCTGACCCCGGGGGGTGCCCCCACGGTGGCCTGGCCCGCGATCAGGGCCCACCGATCCGCGGGCGGGCCTGTGCCGTGGGGGCACTCTTTCCCTTCCGCCTCCGCCACGGCCTCCACCATGGCGGAGGCGGAAGAGACTCTCCCCACTGCGCATGCGCGGGAAACTTTCAGCGGCCACTGACGCTCCCGCGCATGCGCCGCATTTCCGCGCCAGCTGGCGGGGCAACAAACGCCATTTCCGCCAGCTGGCGGGGCGGAAATCCCTCCGGCGCCGGCCTAGCCCCTCAATGTTGGGGCTCGGCCCCAAAGATGCGGAGCATTCCGCACTTTTGGGCCGGCGCGATGCCCGTCTGATTGGCGCCGCTTTTGGCGCCAGTCGGCGGACATCGCGCCGTTGGGGGAGAATTTCGGCCCAGATGTCAGATACAGTCTGGAAGCCATTAGGAACCTCTAACTCCCTTTGTTTCTCCAGCCCTTCAAATTGTACCATGTAGTTTATATTATGAGCCTTTTACTGTGTGTTCTCCAAAAATGCATTACTTCTCAAATCTCTACGTTATGTTTCATTTGTCCTGTCTCTGGCCCTTTCATCAATCTGTCCACGTCCTCTTAAAGTCAATATGTTGCTCTCCTGTTTAAAGTCATATAAACTTTAATGTAAGTATATGCTTTGGACTGCCTATAAATCTCTTTAAGAGGAACCACATCAAATTATATGGTTGAGACACATATATTTTCAGGTTTTAGATTCATGTTTAATCTCTCGATCTCTTGCTTTTAGAGTTTGTTTTTGTACGATGTAAAGGAAATTACTTTCCACGCTTCACTGCATTGCTGACATCTCAAATTGCTACCTCGGTCACCTCTGAATGTTCTTTCTTTCATAAATATGCTTCCATATATTCTCTCCAGCCACTTAGCTAATAGATTACATAAAATATATGCAAGAGAAACAGGCCATTCGGCCCAACCAGTCCATGTTGGTGTGAATGCTACTCTCGAGCCTCCTGCCATCCTTTATCTAATTCTATAAGTGTAACTCTCTATCCCCTTCTCCCTCTTATCTTCCCCTTAAATGCATCTACGCTATTTACCTAAACTAGTCCCTGTGGTGGCGAGTCCTATGTTCTCAAGACAGGAAAGCTACAACGGCAACATTTAATATTGAGCAATTTGATCTCTAGTTAGAGGAATTAACTTCTGAAGCAACTACTTGAGACCTGGTTGTTTACATCTGGACCGACAACTTCAATTAACTATCCATGACACAGGATTAAACACAGATCCTAATGGCTTCCAGATAGTCTCTGACATCTCACATCTGTTAGAATCCAGACTTCTCCCAATGTGTCCAATGAAGAAAACCGACTCAATGGGCAGATTGGTACCTCTGAACAAAAACTCTACCTTCAGTGATGGGCATCAAATGAACATGTTGGGGCAATGAGCTCAGCAGCGCTGCTGGAAGAAATTCAATGACCTCAAAAGGATGAGCATGGTGGGTGGCAATAGTCATATTTATCTACTGTACCCAAATATTGCCATTATGACCTTCTGCTTCTCACCTGTGTACTCTTTCACTTTGTCCTTACCCACCCATAGATGCTCAATGTATTGTTTTCATTTATTTTAATCATTTACAGGATATGAGTATCGCTGGCAAACCTAGCCTTTATTTACTATTCATACTTACCCGTGAGCAGTTGGTGATGAACCACCTTCTTCAGAATTGAAGGGTTTTCTTAGGGCACTTAAGAGTCAACCATGTTGCTCTGGGGTCTGGAGTGAATGTAGGCCAGACTGCGTAAGAACAGCAAACTTCCTTCCCTGAATCATAGAACTTATAGTGCAGAAGGAGGCCATTCGGCCCATCGAGTCCACACAGGCCCCTGAAAGAGCACCCTATCTAAGCCCATACCTCCACCCTGTCCCCATAACCCAGCAACCCCACCTAACGTTTAGACACTACAGGGCAATTTAGCATGACCGATCCACCTAACCCGCACATTGTGGGAGGAAAGGACATTAACAAATTAGATGGGATTCATAATAACCCAGTAGTTACATGGGGCTGAATGTTTCCGGAGTTGGGATTGAGAATGGGTGGGCCATATTGCTCAAACCCCCTCCCTCCCCGCCTTTAGAAATGTCATACACAAACCACCCGACTAGAGGCTGCCCTGCCCCATTGCATAAACAAACTGCGGTCGGCCTTAAACTGAGACTGAGATTTCAATCCCTCAGTGGAAGGAAGTCCCACCTTTTAGAGCTGCTGGCCAATCTGATTGCCTGACAGTTCACAGTCCCAATAGCTCCAGAACTATGAAGTAGTGGGTGCTGTTGGGACTGCAAGCATCTCCACAAAGAAGTGTCATGGACCCCCCACCCATTAAAATCCTGGGAATTTGGGGCAGGGAGTGATTGGGGAGGGGGTGATGTAGTGTGGTAAACCACGTGACTGTATTGTCTGGTCTGTACTGTATCATACATGCCTGGGCTTGTCCAGGTTGGCTCCGCCTGTGGCTCCTCCCCTCGGGGCTTTCTGTATAAGAGTGGCAAGTCTCCACCTCCGGCCCCAGTTCGGGCCCAGAGTCTGGAGGCTTGCTGTTCAGTGTATTAAAGCCTCAGTTAACTTTATCAACTCGTCGTGTATTATTGATGATGCATCATGTAGGTTGGGGTGGGGGCAGGTTTTGGAGGCCAGACAGAGATGCACAACTGGAAGTATGATCTTGGGGTGGGGAGGGGGGGGGGGGAGGCTCTACTGAGGTGCCCTTGATGCACACAGGACACCCACCAAACAGTGTACCTCACCTTCCTTCCTACCCTTTCACCAACTTTGGTTTAAAAATGGCTTTCCTATTCCCGCTCATCTTCAACTTCGCTGCGTATTATGGCAGTGGAGGCAGTTTGACCCCCTACCACCCTCCCAACCGAAATGCATCTGGCAGGAGGCTGTAAAATCTGGCCCACGGCCACCATCACTGGTACTAGTTACATTCCAGATTTATTTAATTAGCTGATTTTCAATTCTCCAGTTATCATGGTGAGACTTGTAATCATGGCACCTGATAATTAGTGCAGATTTCTGGGTTATTAGTTTGGAAACATAGCCACTATAATAGTGTTCACTGCAGTGCTGTGTTTTCCCGTATTTCTGTTACTTCGGGATACCTCCCCCAGTGCAACGCTCAAGACCTGTAACCAATCACTATTTGTTGATGTACTTTGTTGATTATTCTTTTTGTCTACTGTGTACGTACTGTGCATGTTTTCTTGGCTGCAGAAAAATAATTTTCACTGTACTTCGGTACATGTGACAATCAATCAATCAATCGATCATCAATCAAGCAACCTTCCATGATCAGTAGCTCCATGATTCAGACTTGTCTTCACAAGTCCCGATACATGGTTATTGATGATTCCTTGATACCAATATTACGTAATCAATCATTCCTCTCGTGTAGAAGAAGACAGCTCACAAGGTGAGGTGGGGTTATAGGGATAGAGTGGGGGGCAGACCTAGGTAGGATGCTCTTTCAGAGGGTCGGTGCAGACTCGATGGGCCGAATGGCCCCCTTCTGCACTGTAGGGATTCTATGAGAAGGAGGGAGAGTAGGAGTATTCGAGGTGTTGCAGTCATATTAAATCTTTTGACACACTTCAGAGCTGGCCTTCCAAATTCTTGAAAGGGGATTGACTGAGAAAGCATGAGTTGGAGGAGATGGATGCATTGGCCCAGTTTGTGATTCCTACACTGCTCACCTTTCTTCATTCTTATCCTTATTCAGTTCCCCCATCTGATAAAAAAGCTTGCTCCCACATGTCTGCCTGGTAAATTCCTGTCATAACTCTGCTGTGAATCTGCTTTTAAATATAGCTTTTAAATATGGTCTTAGCACTGCCTGGTTCAGGTTGATGTTGTTTATGAACTGGGTCCTGGATTTCTGAGATGGCATTGTGGGGACAGAGATTGGGCATTTGGTTCCAAAGGCAGGTTGTCTTTTTCTGGCCACATGGAGGCATGTTTGGAGGCTGGGGTTCTGGCCACAGAAGGAGGCCTCTGTGAGCACCTCCATTTTAAGCCACCCCTAGATTCCTCTCTTCTCAAGTAGCATTCACGTATCCTGGTAAGGCTGCCTGTGGCAAATAGTTGCAGACCCTCCTATTTGGTCTCCTGCATTCTGGTCTGCTTGCCGCTTCTTAATCAGCAGCCTCCAGGAATAGAGCGGCCAGCATCCTGCCACTACCATTGTTGGGTTCCCAATGGGGCAGCACGGTAGCATTGTGGATAGCACAAATGCTTCACAGCTCCAGGGTCCCAGGTTCGATTCCGGCTTGGGTCACTGTCTGTGCGGAGTCTGTACATCCTCCCCGTGTGTGCGTGGGTTTCCTCCGGGTGCTCCGGTTTCCTCCCACAGTCCAAAGATGTGCGGGTTAGGTGGATTGGCCATGCTAAATTGCCCATAGTGTCCAAAATTGCCCTTAGTGTTGGGTGGGGTTACTGGGTTATGGGTATAGGGTGAAGGTGTGGACCTTGGATAGGGTGCTCTTTCCAAGAGCCGGTGCAGACTCGATGGGCCGAATGGCCTCCTTCTGCACTGTAAATTCTATGATCTATGAACTCAGAAATCAGGCCAATGTCGAGATTGAGGCCCATCTGGCAAAATCTGGGCTGTCAGACGTTGCCATCTAGACCCTGAGGCAGGACCCATGATGAAGCTGATGCAGATATGTTGAACTCAATGGGTTAGATGTGACAGTGTGCCATGATTCCTGTCTGCTGGCACACACCATTTAAACAAAAGAGAATAGTGATAAATGGATAGGACCACTCATTGGCGTTGGTGGCAGTCTAATTGTGGAGGACAAAGATATGGTGTGAATATTAAACAGATATCCTATGTAAGTTTTTACAAATGACTTTGAAAACAAGAAGAAAGGGACACTAGAGAAGGGAAGAATGTGTGATATCACTGACTCGATCTAGAAAAAGGAATTTGTTCTGAAAAAAATAGCAGAACCACGGCTGGCTCTGATGTTCAGCAGGGAGGGTCAAAGCGCAGAAGAGCAATATTCATAGGGGACTCTATAGTCAGGGGCACAGATAGGCGCTTCTGTGGACGTGATAGAGACTCCAGGATGGTATGCTGCCTCCCTGGTGCCAGGGTCCAGGATGTCTCCGAACGGGTAGCGGGTATTCTGAAGGGGGAGGGCAAACAGGCAGAGGTCGTGGTACATATTGGTACTAACGACATAGGCAGGAAGGGGCATGAGGTCCCACAGCAGGAGCTCAGGGAGCTAGGCAGAAAGTTAAAAGACAGGACCTCGAGGGTTGTAATCTCGGGATTACTCCCTGTGCCACGTGCCAGTGAGGCTAGAAATAGGAAGATAGCGCAGCTAAACACGTGGCTAAACAGCTGGTGTAGGAGGGAGGGTTTCCGTTATCTGGACCACTGGGAGGTCTTCCGGGGCAGGTGTGACCTATATAAGAAGGACGGGTTGCATCTAAACTGGAGAGGCATAAATATCCTGGCCGTGAGGTTTGCTAGTGCCACATGGGAGGGTTTAAACTAGTATGGCAGGAGCATGGGTACCGGAGCAATAGGTCAGAAGGTGAAAAAGATTGAGGGAAAACTAGGGAATAGGGCCAGTATGGCTCTGAGGAAGAGCAGACAGGGAGATGTTGCTGAAAACAGCGGGACTGGTGGCCTGAAGTGCATATGTTTTAATGCAAGAAGTATAACAGGTAAGGCAGATGAACTTAGAGCTTGGATTAGTACTTGGAACGATGATGTTGTTGCCATTACAGAGACCTGGTTGAGGAAAGGACAGGATTGGCAGCTAAACATTGCTGGATTTAGATGTTTCAGGCAGGATAGAGGGGGATGCAAAAGGGGTGGAGGAGTTACGCTACTGGTTAGGGAGACTATCACAGCTGTACTGCGGGAGGACACCTCAGAGGGCAGCGAGGCTATATGGGTAGAGATCAGGAATAAGAAGGGTGCAGTCACAATGTTGGGGGTTTACTACAGGCCACCCAACAGCCAGCGGGAGATAGAGGAGCAGATAGGTAGACAGATTTTGGAAAGGAGTAAAAGTAACAGGGTTGTTGTGATGGGAGACTTTAACTTCCCAACATTGACTGGAACTCATTTAGTGCTAGGGGCTTGGATGGGGCAGAGTTTGTAAGGAGCATCCAGGAGGGCTTCTTAAAACAATATGTAGATAGTCCAACTAGGGAAGGAGCTATACTGGACGTGGTATTGGGGAATGAGCCCGGCCAGGTGGTAGAAGTTTCAGTAGGGGAACATTTCGGGAACAGTGACCACAATTCAGTAAGTTTTAAAGTGCTGGTGGACAAGGATAAGAGTGGCCCTAAGGTGAATGTGCTAAATTGGGGGAAGGCTAATTATGACAATATTAGGCAGGAACTGAAGAACCTAGATTGGGGGCAGATGTTTGAGGGTAAATCAACATCTGACATGTGGGAGGCTTTCAAATGTCAGTTGAAAGGAATTCAGGACCGGCATGTTCCTGTGCGGAAGAAGGATAAATACAGCAAATTTCGGGAACCTTGGAAATGAGAGATATTGTAGGCCTCGTCAAAAGGAAAAAGGAGGCATTTGTCAGGGCTAGAAGGCTGAGAACAGACGAAGCCTGTGTGGAATATAAGGAAAGTAGGAAGGAACTTAAGCAAGGAGTCAGGAGGGCTAAAAGGGGTCATGAAAAGTCATTGGCAAATAGGGTTAAGGAAAATCCCAAGGTTTTTTACATGTACATAAAAAGCAAGAGGGTAGCCAGGGAAAGGGTGGGCCCACTGAAGGACAGGGGAGGGAATCTATGCGTGGAGCCAGAGGAAATGGGCGAGGTACTAAATGAATACTTTGCATCAGTATTCACCAAAGAGAAGGAATTGGTGGATGTTGAGTCTGGAGAAGGGTGTGTAGATAGCCTGGGTCACATTGAGATCCAAAAAGACGAGGGGCGAGATTATCCGACCCCCGCCGGGTCGGAGAATCGCTGGGGGTTGGCGTGAATCCCGCCCCCTCCGGTTGCCGAATTCTCCACCACCGGATATTCGGCGGGGGCGGGAATCGCACCGCGCCGGTTGGCGGGCGATTCTACGGCCCAGATGGGCCGAAGTCCCGCCGCTAAAATGCGTGTCCCGCCGGCATAGATTAAACCACCTACCTTACCGGCAGGACAAGGCGGCGCGGGCGGGCTCCGGGGTCCTGGGGGGGGGCGCGGGGCGATCTGGCCCCGGGGGGTGCCCCCACGGTGGCCTGGCCCGCGATCGGGGCACACCGATCCGCGGGCAGGCCTGTGCCGTGGGGGCACTCTTTCCCTTCCGCCTTTGCCATGGTCTCGACCATGGCGGAGGCGGAGAGACTCTCTCCACTGCGCATGCGCGGGAATGCCGTCAGCGGCCGCTAAAGCTCCCGCGCATGCGCCGCCCAGAGATGTCATTTCCGCGCCAGCTGGCGGGGCACCAAAGGCCTTTTCCGCCAGCTGGCGGGGTGGAAATTTGCCGGCGCCGGCCTAGCCCCTTAAGGTTGGGGCTCGGCCCCCAAAGATGCGGAACATTCCGCACCTTTGGGGCAGCGCGATGCCCGACTGATTTGCGCCGTTTTGGGCGCCAGTCGGCGGCCATCGCGCCGTTTCCAGAGAATTTTGCCCGAGGTGTTGGGCGTCTTGAAAAATATTAAGGTGGATAAGTCCCCAGGGTCTGATGGGATCTACTCCAGAATACTGAAGGAGGCTAGAGAGGAAATTGCTGAGGCCTTGACAGAAACCTTTGGATCCTCACTGTCTTCAGGTGATGTCCCGGAGGACTGGAGAATAGCGAATGTTGATCCTTTGTTTAAGCAGGGTAGCAAGGATATTCCAGGGAACTACAGGCCGGTGAGCCTTACATCAGTGATAGGGAAATTACTGGAGAGAATTCTTCGAGACAGGATCTACTCCCATTTGGAAGCAAGGGGTCGTATTAGCGAGAGGCAGCACAGTTTTGTGAATGGGAGGTCGTGTCTCACTAACTTGATTGAGTTTTTCGAGGAGGTCACAAAGATGTTTGATGCAGGTAGGGCAGTGGATGTTGTCCATATGGACTTCAATAAGGCCTTTGACAAGGTCCCTCATGGTAGACTGGTACAAAAGGTGAAGTCACACGGGATCAGGGATGAGCTGGCAAGATAGATACAGAACTGGCTAGGTCATAGAAGGTAGAGAGTAGCAATGGAAGGATGCTTTTCTAATTGGAGGGCTGTGACCAGTGGTGCTCCACAGGGATCAGTGCTGGGACCTTTGCTGTTTGTAATATATATAAATGATTTGGAGGAAAATGTAACTGGTTTGATTAGTAAGTTTGCAGACGACACAAAGGTTAGTGGAATTGCGGATAGCGATGAGGACTGTCAGAGGATACAGCAGGATTTAGATTGTTTGGAGACTTGGGCGAAGAGATGGCAGATGGAGTTTAATCCGGACAAATGTGAGGTAATGCATTTTGGAAGGTCTAATGCAGGTAGGGAATATACAGTGAATGGTAGAACCCTCAAGAGTATTGACAGTCAAAGAGATCTATGTGTACAGGTCCACAGGTCACTGAAAGGGGCAACACATGTGGAGAAGGTCGTCAAGAAGGCATACGGAAAGCTTTCCTTCATTGGCCGGGGCATTGAGTATAAAAATTGGGAAGTCATGTTGCAGCTGTATAGAACATAAGTTAGACCACACTTAGAGTATAGTGTTCAATTCTGTTCGCCACACTACCAGAAGGATGTGGAGGCTTTAGAGAGGGTGCAGAAGAGATTTACCAGGATGTTGCCTGGTATGGAGAGCATTGGCTATGAGTAGAGGTTGAATAAACTTGGTTTGTCCTCACTGAAACGACGGAGGTTGAGGGGCGACCTGGTAAAGGTCTACAAATTTATGAGGGGCATCGACAGAGTGGAGAGTTAGAGACTTTTTCCCAGGGTAGAGGGGTCAATTACTAGGGGGCATAGGTTTATGGTGCGAGGGGCAACGTTGAGAGGAGATGTACGAGGCACGTTTGTTTACACAGAGGGTAGTGGGTGCCTGGAACTCGCTGCCGGAGGAGGTGGTGGAAGCAGGGATGATAGTGACGTTTAAGGGACATCCTGACAAATACATGAATAGGATGGGAATAGAGGGATAATGACCCCGGGAGTGCAGAAGATTTAAGTTCAGACAGGCAGCATGGTCGGCACAGGCTTGGAGGGCTGAAGGGCCTGTTCCTGTGCTGTACTTTTCTTTGTTCTTTGTTCTTTATGATTCAAGTTGCCATGTCACTGGACCTGACGAAAGTGTCACGGTAAAGATAGCAAAGGCTCGGGCACAATGTTTCAATCCTCCTTACCTATGCAAATTGTGCTGATGCAACATTCTTTTTCCAAAAGGTAGCAAAAGTAGCATCACACAGGGGCCGGGCACTGACCATCTCCAAAACACAAGGATCTGACCATTTCCCCTTGACATTCAATGTCAGTTCCAGCACTGAATCTCCTACTTTCAGCATCCTGGGGTTTACCATTGACCAGAAGTTGAACTGGGCTCGCCATATGTGTGGCTATACGCATAGGTCGGAGGCTGGGAGTACTGCGGCAAGTAACTCACTGCCTGACTCCATAAAGTCTCCATAAAGACTCCATGAGGCACAAGTCAGAATGGAAAACTCTCCCTTTGCCTGGATAAGTGCAGCTCCAGCAGCACTGAAAGAGATTCTCAAAACCATCCAGAACAAAGGAATTCCCTTGATTGGTACCCCATCCACCACCTAGAATGACAACGGCAGCACATGCATGGAACAACAAGACTTACACCAACCTGACTTGGAACGATATTGCCGTTCCTTCACTGTCGCTGGGTGAAAAACCTAGAACTCCCTCCCTAACAGCACTATGGGTGTACCAAACCAGATAGACTGCAGCGGGTCATGAAGATGGCTCACCCTCCATCTTCTCAGGGGAAATTAGGGATGGTGAACAAATGCTGGCCCACATCCTGTGTAAGAATAACGTTTTAAAAATTAAGTGCAGGATTTTGATTCAGTGATGATAAAAGAATAGTGTTCCAGATCTAAAACAGGATAGTGTGGGATTTGAAAGGCAATGATACTCGTACAACAATATCTGCTCTGGTTCCTTTTGATTGTAGAGGAGAGAAAGGCTTGGCCAAACCAATTCTGGTAAAATGCCCCTTGAAGGAGGTAGGAAGCTGTGAAGAAATAAATGGGTGGAGTCAGGGCAGTCTACATAGAACATAGAACATAGAACAATACAGCGCAGTACAGGCCCTTCGGCCCACGATGTTGCACCGAAACAAAAGCCATCTAACCTACACTATGCCATTATCATCCATATGTTTATCCAATAAACTTTTAAATGCCCTCAATGTTGGCGAGTTCACTACTGTAGCAGGTAGGGCATTCCACGGCCTCACTACTCTTTGCGTAAAGAACCTACCTCTGTCCTATATCTATTACCCCTCAGTTTAAAGTTATGTCCCCTCGTGCCAGCCATATCCATCCGCGGGAGAAGGCTCTCACTGTCCACCCTATCCAACCCCCTGATCATTTTGTATGCCTCTATTAAGTCTCCTCTTAACCTTCTTCTCTCCAACGAAAACAACCTCAAGTCCATCAGCCTTTCCTCATAAGATTTTCCCTCCATACCAGGCAACATCCTGGTAAATCTCCTCTGCACCCGCTCCAAAGCCTCCACGTCCTTCCTATAATGCGGTGACCAGAACTGTACGCAATACTCCAAATGCGGCCGTACCAGAGTTCTGTACAGCTGCAACATGACCTCCCGACTCCGGAACTCAATCCCTCTACCAATAAAGGCCAACACTCCATAGGCCTTCTTCACAACCCTATCAACCTGGGTGGCAACTTTCAGGGATCTATGTACATGGACACCTAGATCCCTCTGCTCATCCACACTTTCAAGAACTTTACCATTAGCCAAATATTCCGCATTCCTGTTATTCCTTCCAAAGTGAATCACCTCACACTTCTCTACATTAAACTCCATTTGCCACCTCTCAGCCCAGCTCTGCAGCTTATCTATATCCCTCTGTAACCTGCTACATCCTTCCACACTATCGACAACACCACCGACTTTAGTATCGTCTGCAAATTTACTCACCCACCCTTCTGCGCCTTCCTCTAGGTCATTGATAAAAATGACAAACAACAACGGCCCCAGAACAGATCCTTGTGGTACTCCACTTGTGACTGTACTCCATTCTGAACATTTCCCATCAACCACCACCCTCTGTCTTCTTTCAGCTAGCCAATTTCTGATCCACATCTCTAAATCACCCTCAATCCCCAGCCTCCGTATTTTTTGCAATAGCCTACCGTGGGGAACCTTATCAAACGCTTTGCTGAAATCCATATACACCACATCAACTGCTCTACCCTCGTCTACCTGTTCAGTCACCTTCTCAAAGAACTCAATAAGGTTTGTGAGGTATGACCTACCCTTCACAAAGCCATGCTGACTATCCCTGATCATATTATTCCTATCTAGATGAATATAAATCTTGTCTCTTATAATCCCCTCCAAGACTTTACCCACTACAGACATGAGGCTCACCGGTCTATAGTTGCCGGGGTTGTCTCTGCTCCCCTTTTTGAACAAAGGGACCACATTTGCTGTTCTCCAGTCCTCTGACACTATTCCTGTAGCCAATGATGACTTAAAAATCAAAGCCAAAGGTCCAGCAATCTCTTCCCTGGCCTCCCATAGAATCCTAGGATAAATCCCATCAGGTCCATGGGACTTATCTATTTTCAGCCTGTCCAGAATTGCCAACACCTCTTCCCTACGTACCTCAATGCCATCTATTCTATTAGCCTGGGGCTCAGCATTCTCCTCCACAACATTATCTTTTTCCTGAGTGAATACTGACGAAAAATATTCATTTAGTATCTCGCCTATCTCTTCAGACTCCACACACAATTTCCCATCCCTGTCCTTGACTGGTCCTACTCTTTCCCTAGTCATTCGCTTATTCCTGACATACCTATAGAAAGCTTTTGGGTTTTCCTTGATCCTTCCTGCCAAATACTTCTCATGTCCCCTCCTTGCTCGTCTTAGCTCTCTCTTTAGATCCTTCCTCGCTACCTTGTAACTATCCATCGCCCCAACCGAAACTTCACACTTCATCTTCACATAGGCCTCCTTCTTCCTCTTAACAAGAGATTCCACTTCCTTGGTAAACCACGGTTCCCTCGCTCGACGCCTTCCTCCCTGTCTGACCGGTACATACTTATCAAGAACACGCAGTAGCTGATCCTTGAACAAGCCCCACTTATCCAGTGTGCCCAACACTTGCAGCCTACCTCTCCACCTTATCCCCTCCAAGTCACGTCTAATGGCATCATAATTGCCCTTCCCCCAGCTATAACTCTTGCCCTGCGGTGTATACTTATCCCTTTCCATCATTAACGTAAACGTCACCGAATTGTGGTCACTGTCCCCAAAGTGCTCTCCTACCTCCAAATCCAACACCTGGCCTGGTTCATTACCCAAAACCAAATCCAACGTGGCCTCGCCTCTTGTTGGCCTGTCAACATATTGTTTCAGGAAACCCTCCTGCACACACTGTACAAAAAACGACCCATCTATTGTACTCGAACTATATCTTTTCCAGTCAATATTTGGAAAGTTAAAGTCTCCCATAATAACTACCCTGTTACTTTCGCTCATATCCAGAATCATCTTCGCCATCCTTTCCTACTGAGTGGATTCAAGACAGTGGTTGGTCAACTGAGCTTGGGTTGCTGGATCCCTTCGGTGGACTCCCTGGTGGATTGGGATGTTGCTTGGTGCATTTTCACAATGATGGGAATTTAAGCTTGTTCCCAAACAGCAAAAAGAGGATGTTTGGACAGTTTAATTAGTTCCTCTTGTCTCTTTTATTGATGGCTATTGCTGACTGATCATTGCTGATTGGTCTTTTCATCCATCTTTCATAGCTTTTCATTTGAGGTTTATTCGCCTCTGCGCGTTTCTGTTTCTGCAAGCGGTGATTTAAAGGTGACATTTCGATCTCCAGCTGTTAATAGAGTTCAATAGTTCCAATTGTCATGAAGCATAATTCAACCAGAGATGACAAGTTGTTATATTTGAATGGGAGATGACAAGAATTTCATAAAATCTAGCTGTCTGGATTTTCTCAGCTTTTCCAAGTTGCCACAACAATTATACCTGGCAAGTCAAAGTCCTTGTGCAAAACAGAAATTTCTATTGAAATTGTTGGCTGTTGATTATGTACACAGGGTGGCCATTTAATTCACATTTTGTTTCATCATTCAAATCTTGCAAATTTTATAAAGAAGTACATCGTAATTTAGATCAAAGCGCAGGGTAAACCTGATTGTATGGTCTGATAACTTCCAAAGCTATTGATGTGCAATGTTTTCCTACACTCATTTCCTTAGGGAATAATATTGTAACTGTCTAGGAAATTCACGTTTGAAATATTTTCTAAATTCCAGCACAGAAACATCTTATTTTGAAGCCTGGTTTACTTGAATGTATTTTCTTACTTTTTTTTTTAAATGCTGAAAACAGTGGGCCAGGTCTTCGTGGAGCTGGGCCGACTCTGGATTCCTGACTCCGTTCCCGGCACTGGCAAATTTTGTCAGCGTGGGATACTTGCACTCTGCACTCCCCACGTGGTCAATTTCAATGTGAGGGCTACATCTCAAACACCCAAACTCCCAACCCCCTCGCAATTTCCGTGGAATTGGGCCAGCTTCTCAAGGACTTGTGGTTCACGGCCCTTCAGAGGAATCATGAACTATAGTCTGGATTCAGGAAACCTTTGAAAGGTATGTTCAAAAGGTCATACCCTTGCCCCTCCCATACCCCAATACCCCTTCCATGACCTCTCCATCCATTCCCCCTTCCATGCCTCTATGCCCTCCCCATGACTCCCATGCACTTCAATGCCTCCTTCATGTCTCTTCCCTGGCCTCCATATATCCTCCATGTCCACTCGCCCAGCACACACCAAAGTACCGATGAGCCATATAATAACAATGACAATAACAAGCCTTGAAATGCACATTAAAAAAAACATTCAACTATCTTCTTTGAAAAATCTGTTGCTCTTACAAATGTATAAAAGTGCCAATTCGACAGAGCCATTAGACAATCAATAACACAATCTTTACCTCACTTCACACTTCATGGGCGTCATTCTCCGACCCCCCGCCGGGTCGGAGAATGGCCGTTGGCCGCCGTGAATCCCGCCCCCGCCCCCACCGAAGTCTCCGAAGGGAGAAAAGTCGGCGGGGCGTTAATGGCGCTGCTGCCGCGGAGAATGTCACGGGTCTGCGCAAGGCAGCCGATTTTCGGCCTGCCGATATTCTCCCTTCCGGATGGGCCGAAGTCCCGTCGACGTGATGACCGTTCACGTCGACGTGAATCAAACCTCCTTTTCATCGGCGTGACCCGGTGCTCCAGGCTCACGCCGACCAGCGAGGAGGTGAGTGACGGCCTGGGAGGTTGGCTCTGGGCAGGAAATGGCGTGGCCGCAGACTGATTGCGTGAGGAGAGGTGTGTCTCGGCTTGTGTGTGTGTGTGTGCGGCGGGGGGGGGGGGTGGTTAGAGTAGGCTGGGCTCCGGGGGAGTGCCGGGAGGGGGTCCATGCTGGGGTGGTGGTTGGGGGGGGGGGTCCGTGCTGGGGTGGAGGTTGGGGGTTGGGGAGGGGGTCCGTGCCGGGGTGGAGGTTGGGGGGGGGGTCCGTGCTGGGGTGGAGGTTGGGGGTTGGGGAGGGGGTCCGTGCCGGGGTGGAGGTTGGGGGGGGGGTCCGTGCTGGGGTGGAGGTTGGGGGTTGGGGAGGGGGTCCGTGCCGGGGTGGAGGTTGGGGGGGGGTCCGTGCTGGGGTGGAGGTTGGGGGTTGGGGAGGGGGTCCGTGCCGGGGTGGAGGTTGGGGGGGGGGTGGTCCGTGCTGGGGTGGAGGTTGGGGGTTGGGGAGGGGGTCCGTGCTGGGGTGGAGGTTGGGGAGGGGGTCCGTGCTGGGGTGGAGGTTGGGGGTTGGGGAGGGGGTCCGTGCCGGGGTGGAGGTTGGGGGGGGGGGGGGTCCGTGCTGGGGTGGAGATTGGGGGTTGGGGGGGGGGTCCGTGCCGGGGTGGAGGTTGGGGGTTGGGGGGGTCCGTGCTGGGGTGGAGGTTGGGGAGGGGGTCCGTGCTGGGGTGGAGGTTGGGGGTTGGGGAGGGGGTCCGTGCCGGGGTGGAGGTTCGGGGGGGGGGGTCCGTGCTGGGGTGGAGCTTGGGGGTTGGGGGGGGTCCGTGCCGGGGTGGAGGTTGGGGGTTGGGGGGGTCCGTGCTGGGGTGGAGGTTGGGGAGGGGGTCCGTGCCGGGATGGGTGATGGGAGGGCAAATGAGTTGGTCCACCTGGCCAGGTGTCAGCCTCCAACAGTTGGACCCATGCGGTCCATGCCACCTGGCTGGGGGGAGGAGGGGATATGGGCAATGATGACATGTCGTCGTTCCCCTCCCCCCCACCAGGCCGTCATGTTTTCAGACCATCCAGCGATGTTGGCCGCCGTGGTGGCAGCCGCTCATGTCTATGTTGCCCTGGATGAGGAGGAGGAGGAGGAGGAGGAGGAGGAGCGTGCCAGAGAGGCGGCGCAGGCTGCCGCAGAGGGGCAGGCGGTAGCCGCCCAGGCTGGAGGGACACCTGACCGACAGGACGAGGAGGGGGAGGAGGACGTCGCGGCCCCACGGCAACGGAGGCACCCGAGGGCGCCCCGTGTGTACCGGCCCCGGCAGTCATACCAGGACCTCACGGACCGGGAATGCAGGAGGAGACTCCGGATGAGCCGGGAAACCGTGGCACACATCTGCCACCTGCTGGCACACCTGTCACCGCGTGGCACTGGCGGGGGACACCCTCTCCCCATGTCCGTCAAGGTTACGGTGGCCCTGAACTTTTATGCAACGGGGTCATTCCAGGCACCGAGTGGGGACCTGTCCGGCATATCGCAGACATCGGTGCATCGGTGCATTCGGGCAGTGACAGATGCCCTTTATGCCATGGCGCACCGCTACATCCGCTTCCCCGTGGACCGGGCCAGCCAAGATGCCCGGGCCGTGGGCTTCTCTGCCGTTGCCGGGTTCCCCATGGTCCAGGGCGCGATCGATAGGATGCACGTCGCCGTGCGGCCACCTGCAGAGAACAGGGCCGTGTTCACTAATAGGAAGGGGACCTATTCGATGAACGTACAGGTGGTCTGCGACCACCGCATGATGATCCTGCACGTCTGCGCCCGTCACCCAGGCAGTGTACACGACTCATTCGTGTTGTCGCGGTCAACCATCCCCGGCATGTACGAGGGACGCCATCCCCGGCTGAGGGGCTGGTTGCTGGGCGACAGGGGCTACCCATTGCGATCGTGGCTGATGACGCCTATACGGAGGCCACGCAATGAGGCGGAGAACAGCTACAATGATGCCCATGTAGCGACAAGGGGAGTGATCGAGAGGTGCTTTGGCGTGCTGAAGATGCGTTTCAGGTGCCTGGACCTCTCTGGGGGCGCCCTCCAGTATCGGTCAGATAGGGTCGGCCGCATCATTGTGGTGTGCTGCGTCCTGCACAACATAGCCCAGCAGAGGGGCGATGTGCCGCAGGCAGAGGAGGGCGGAGTGGAGGAGCAGCAGGAAGAGGCGCAGTCCTCCCCAGATGAGGGGGATGGGGGCAATGGTCAGGGCAGACGGGGTAGGCACAGGCGGGTGGCTGTCCACCGTTACCGGCTGGCCCAGCGGGCACGGGACAGACTGATAGACGCCCGCTTCACTGACTAGATGGGCGTGGGAATCGGGTAGTATGGCCACAGACCGCACACCATGGCAACAGCCGACCACCCACACCCCCCACCCATCCACCCACCCAGCACCCTCACCCCCCCTCCCCAACCCCACCCACCCCACCCGCATGCACACCACCCCCCCCCCCCCAATTGCCGATCCACCGGCGGCACAACGGGCCGGGCTCACCCAGTTGCGGGTGGACGCGTGTCTATCGCAGGCCATGGAGGATGATGACAACCCGCCCTGCAGTGAGCTCCTGGCTCTACATCGTTGGACTCTGTCTGACCCATGGCCACAGTACCACCATCCACCCGGACCATCCCTGCATGCGGCTGTGACACTGCAGCGCACGGTCCCGTCCTCTGCCCGGGGGATGTTGATGGCGGCCCAGGGGGAAGGGGGCAGACTCACCTGGGGCTGAGGTAAGACCACCCGTCACACACACACTTGCGCTCAACGTACATGACACCCCCGCACGCTTTGGACAGAGCACAAAGGCAGCTTCTGTAGGTGTAACATTGACTTTAATAACCAAAGGAGTTCATGCACGTGCCCTAGCCCCTAAAACTCATCTGTGCCCTGCACCCATGCCAACTTACTCAGTGTCTAATTGTTTGGCATTACGGGCCCTTTGACTACGTCTACGTGGTTCCCCAGACGGTACAGCAGAACTGGAGGTGGACTCCTGTGATTCCTGCCCTCTGACACTGGATCCCTTTGGCGGCCGTTTCCTGGGGCGTCCTGGCCTAGATGGGCCAGGCTGCGGCCCGGGCGAAATGGATGGCGAGTTGCCAGCCTGTCCTGCCCGTTGCCCACCCGATGCACCTGGGACGGAAGGGGGGGAGTCCGAGGTGTCGCGGTGTACCGGGACCTCCCCTACAGAGGGAGCCGGGACGGACCACACCACCTCCTCCTCCCTCGGGGTGCCCGCTGGCCCCCAGGCCTCTACATGGGTGGGGGATGCGAACGGACTGGCCATCCGACGCGCCCCCGACATCTGGCGCTGCCAGTCCTGGAGGCCCGTGCTGGTATCGACAGGGGTCTGCAGGTTTGCAGCCATGGAGCCCAGGGGGTTGTCAAACCCTGTCTGTGACAGTGCGACACCGGCTCGCACATGGCCACTGGCGCCGATGCCCTCAGCGAGGGCCTGCTGAGACTGGGCCATGGCCTGCAGAGACTGGGCCATGGCCTGCAGAGACTGGGCTATGGCCTGCTGAGACTGGGCCATGGCCTGCAGAGACTGGGCCATGGCCTGCAGAGACTGGGCTATGGCCTGCTGAGACTGGGCCATGGCCTGCAGAGACTGGGCCATGGCCTGCAGAGACTGGGCTATGGCCTGCTGAGACTGGGCCATGGCCTGCTGAGACTGGGCCATGGCCTGCAGAGACTGGGCTATGGCCTGCTGAGACTGGGCCATGGCCTGCAGAGACTGGGCCATGGCCTGCAGAGACTGGGCTATGGCCTGCTGAGACTGGGCCATGGCCTGCTGAGACTGGGCTATGGCGTTGAGCGCCTCTGCCATCTGGCGCTGGCACTGGCTCATGGCCTCCTGTGAGAGGGCAGCCATTTCCTGGGCCACAGACGCCGCCTGCACGGAAGGCCCCAGGCCTCGCAAACCGTTCCCCATGTCTGACACCGTCGCACCCATTGCCTCCACCGCGGACGCCACCCGTGCGGTGTCAGCCTGGGTGGCACGCATGACCGGGACCACTCCCAGCTCCTGGCGCGGGTGGACTCCTCCACCTGCGACCGCAGCCGCCGCAAGCCACCCGTCACCCTATTCGCTCGTCTGCGTGTCGGTGGTTGCATCGGATCTATGTGTGGGTGTGGTAACTGCAGGAACCCGGGATCCATCTGGGCGGCAGATGTTCGCTTGGCCTGGGCTGCCCTCCGACCGCCCGGTCCCTCTGCTGCTCCTACCACCACCTGCTGTACCGGGACGGCTGTGTTGTGCGCACCAGTGAGTGTACCAGACGCCTCATCACTAAAGTGCCCAACCGTGGTGAGTGTTTCTGCGATGGTGGAGGGTGTTGGTGACAGCAGTGGCGTTGCGTCGTGCTCTTCGTCCCACTCTGACTCCATGGCACTTTGGGGTGGGGGTTCGTCTCCACCCATCCACTCTGAGTCACTGTCCGGTATTTCGTCTTCCCGGGTAGGGGTGTCCTGGGTAGTGCTGTCCCGGGTAGTGCTGTCCCGGGTAGTGCTGTCCCGGGTAGGGGTGTCCTGGGTAGTGGTGTCCCGGGTAGGGGTGTCCTGGGTAGTGGTGTCTCGGGTAGGGGTGTCCTGGATAGTGGTGTCCTGGGTAGTGGTGTCCTGGCTCGGATGTGACGGGGGCCTGTGGCAGCCCCCCTCATCGCTGGGTGGTCGCTCCCGCACGTGACGGGGGTGTCGTCTCCCTGTTGCTCCAGGTCTCTCCGTCTCCCGTGGTGTGCGAGGGGCATCCTGCGGGCGTCGCATGCTGGAGGGTCCGGGTCTCTCCGTCTCCCGTGGTGTGCGAGTGGCATCCTGCGGGCGTCGCATGCTGGAGGGTCCGGGTCTCTCCGTCTCCCGTGGTCTCCGGGGGGCATCCTGCGGGCGGTGTGCATCTGCTGGGATGGGTGCCTGGACGTTTGGTCCTGCGATACACAATGAAGCATGCATGGTTAGACATCAGGCAGTGATCAGGTGATACGGGGGAGGGGGATATAGGGGAGGGGGGATATGGGGATGGGCTGTTGGTGGCTCACTTGCTCGTGGGCCCCCGACCTCTGCATCAGCAACCTCCCGGTCCTCAGGTCCGCCAGCCAGTTCCAGGGCCCTTTCCTCGTGTACGGTCAGTGGCCTCTCATCAGCGGGCCCTCCTCCAGTCCTCACATGCTCCCTATTGTTGTGTGCGCGCTTCTCCTGTGGGGGGGGGCGGTGGTGGCAGGGGTAAAAGGCAACAGTGTTAGGCAGGTATATGAATGCACGCCATCGGTTGCGCGTGCATTGCAGAGGTTAAGGTTAGGGCTGGATTCACTTGGGGATATGGGGGATATGGGGGAGGGGGGGATATGGGGGAGGGGGGGTATGGGGAGGGGGGATATGGGGGAGGGGGGATATGGGGGAGGGGGGATATGGGGGAGGGGGATATGGGGGAGCGGGGATATGGGGAGGGGGTGATATGGGGGATATGGGGGAGGGGGGATATGGGAGAGGGGGGATATGAGGGAGGGGGGATATGGGGGATATGGGGGAGGGGGGATATGGGGGAGGAGGGGATATGGGGAGGGGGGATATGGGGGAGGGGGGGTATGGGGGAGGGGGGATATGGGGAGGGGGGATATGGGGAGGGGGATATGGGGGAGGGGGGATATGGGGGATATGGGGGAGGGGGATATGGGGAGGGGGGGATATGGGGAAGGGAGGGTATGGGGGAGGGGTGGATATGGGGGAGGGGGGATATGTGGGAGGGGGGATATGGGAGAGGGGGGATATGGGGGAGGGGGGATATGGGGGAGGGGGGATATGGGGGAGGGGGGATATGGGGGAGGGGGGTATGGGGGAGGGGGGATATGGGGGAGGGGGGATATGGGGGAGGGGGGATATGGGGAGGGGGGGATATGGGGAGGGGGATATGGGGGATATGGGGGAGGGGGGATATGGGGGAGGGGGGATATGGGGGAGGGGGGATATGGGGGAGGGGGTGATATGGGGGATATGGGGGAGGGGGGAAATGGGGGAGGGGGGTATGGGGGAGGGGGGTATGGGGGAGGGGGGATATGGGGGAGGGGGGTATGGGGGAGGGGGATATGGGGGAGGGGGGATATGGGGAGGGGGGTTATGGGGGATATGGGGGAGGGGGGATATGGGGGAGGGGGGATATGGGGGAGGGGGATATGGGGAGGGGGGGATTATGGGGGAGGGGGGATATGGGGGAGGGGGGATATGGGGGAGGGGGGATATGGGGGAGGGGGGGATATGGGGGAGGGGGGATATGGGGGAGGCTCACCCTGCCTGCTCTGACGAGGTCGTTCACCTTCTTGTGGCACTGGGTGCCTGTCCCTGGTGTCAGGGCCACAGCGGTGACGGCCTCTGCCACTTCCCTCCACAGATGCCGGCTGTGGCATGGGGCAACTCTGCGGCCGTGCCCGGGATACAGGGCGTCCCTCCTCTGCTCCAACGCGTCCAGGAGCGCCTCCACATCGCGTGACTCGAACCTCGGGGCTGAGCGACGGTCAGCCATCCAGTCAGGTGTTGCGGTCGGGTGTTCCGGTCGGGTGGGGGAGAGCTGCGCGACCTTATGAGCCGTCACGCCGTGCAGCGCGTATGACGCTGCACGGCGTGAACCACTGCGCAAGCGCGGATCCCGTCACGTCGCTGCTAGCCCATTTCGGGCCGGAGACTATCGGCCCATTTTTATGACGTGACGCAAGTGGGATTTGCGCCGTTTTTTGCGCCGATCGGCGGACTTTCCGCCGATAACGGAGAATTTCGCCCCATATTCTTGTCCAAATAAACACAGATATTGAAAGAAACATTTCAAAGAAAGAATAACTTATAACCTCATAAAGATGTTTATCAATCAAAGCAACCATTCCACTTGCACCTATGAAAACAGACCCTGACAGATTAGTGAGTTTGGTAGTTTGGATAAACATTCATAATGAGGCTATCTTTTTTTTCTTTTTCTTTTATAAATTTTATAAATTAAGGGGCAACTTAGAATGTCTAACCCACCTGCACTGCACGTCTTGGATTGTGGGTGTGAGACCCACGCAGTCACGGGAGAATGTGGAAACTCCACGCAGACAGTGACCCGGGGCTGGGATCAAATCTGGGTCCTCAGCTCCATGAGGCAGCAGTGCTACCCACTGCGCCACCGTGCCACCCATAATGAGGCTATCTGTGGAGTGTATCAACAGAAACAAATGGCTTTATTATGTATGATTGACTGTGTGTGGTGTGAGGAGGTGTGGGTGGTGATGGGCACAGGGCCTAATAGTTGTGAATACAGCTGGGGTAAAGTCCCAAGGCAGCAATGATTTAGCACTTGCCATGGCTGCATCTGACCTGCTTCCGGGGTCAGCAAGCCAGACTTGATTTCCCAACAAGAGTTTCCCACCTCAATGCTAAAAATCTGGCCCAGTGCACCTACACCTGCATGTACAAAGAACAAAGAACAAAGACAAGTACAGCATAGGAACAGGCCCTTCGGCCCTCCAAGCCTGCGCCGACCATGCTGCCCGTCTAAACTAAAATCTTCTACACTTCCGGGGTCCGTATCCCTCTATTCCCATCCTATTCATGTATTTGTCAAGATGTCCCTTAAATGTCACTATCGTCCCTGCTTCCACCACCTCCTCCGGCAGTGAGGTCCAGGCACCCACTACCCTCTGTGTAAACAGCTTGCCTCGTACATCTCCTCTAAACCTTGCCCCTCATACCGTAAACCCATGTCCCCTAGTCATTGACCCCTCTACCCTGGGAAAAAGTCTCTGACTATCCACTCTGTCTATGCCCCTCATAATTTTGTAGACCTCTATCAGGTCGCCTCTCAACCTCCTTCATTCCAGTGAGAACAAACCAAGTTTATTCAACCTCTCCTCACAGCTAATGCTCTCCATACCAGGCAACATCCTGGTAAATCTCTTCTGCACCCTCTCTAAAGCCTCCACATCCTTCTGGTAGTGTGGCGAACAGAATTGAACACTATAATCCAAGTGTGGCCTAACTTATGTTCTATACAGCTGCAACATGACTTCCCAATTTTTATACTCAATGCCCCGGCCAATGAAGGCAAGCATGCCGTATATCTTCTTGATTACCTTCTCCACCTGTGTTGCCCCTTTCAGTGACCTGTGGACCTGTACACCAAGATCTCTCTGACTGTCAATACTCTTCAGGGTTCTACCATTCACTGTATATTCCCTACCTGCATTAGACCTTCCAAAATGCATTACCTCACATTTGTCCGGATTAAACTCCATCTGCCATCTCTCCGCCCAAGTCTCCAAACGATCTAAATCCTGTTGTATCCTCTGACAGTCCTCATCGCTATCCGCAATTCCACCAACCTTTGTGTCGTCCGCAAACTTACTAATCAGACAAATTACATTTTCCTCCAAATCATTTATATATACTACGATCAGCAAAGGTCCCAGCACTGATCCCTGCGGAACACCACTGGTCACAGCCCTCCAATCAGAAAAGCACCCTTCCATTGCTACCCTCTGCCTTCTATGACCTAGCCGGTTCTGTATCCATCTTGCCAGCTCACCTCTGATCCCATGTGACTTCACCTTTTGTACCAGTCTGCCATGAGGGACCTTGTCAAAGGCCTTACTGAAGTCCAGATAGACAACATCCACTGCCCTACCTGCATCTATCATCTTTGTGACCTCCTCGAAAAACTCTATCAAGTTACTGAGACACGACCTCCCCTTCACAAAACCGTGCTGCCTCTCGCTAATATGACGCCTTGCTTCCAAATGGGAGTAGATCCTGTCTCGAAGAATTCTCTCCAGTAATTTCCCTACCACTGATGTAAGGCTCACCGGCCTGTAGTTCCCTAGATTATCCTTGCTACCCTTCTTAAACAGAGGAACAACATTGGCTATTCTCCAGTCCCCCAGGACATCACCTGAAGACAGTGAGGATCCAAAGATTTCTGTCAAGGCCTCAGCAACTTCCTCTCTAGCCTCCTTCAGTATTCTGCGGTAGATCCCATCAGGCCCTGGGGACATATCCACCTTAATATTTTTCAAGGCCCCCAACACCTCGTCTTTTTGGATCTCAATGTGACCCAGGCTATCTACACACCATTCTCCAGACTCAACATCCACCAATTCCTTCTCTTTGGTAAATACTGATGCAAAGTATTAATTTAGTACCTCGCCCATTTCCTCTGGCTCCACACATAGATCCCCCCCCCCCCCCCCACCCTGTCCTTCAGTGGGCCAACTCTTTCCCTGGCTACGCTCTTGCTTTTTATTTACGTGTAAAAAGCCTTAAAAAAGTGTAAAAAGTTTAAACGTAGTTTCAAGGTATAGCAATGTTCTAAATTCACTCAACCTACTGCTGTACTTGTGTTAACTTGATACATTGCTCATGATTGCAAGAGCTATTGGCAACACAAAAATACATTTTGGAGTCCTGAACTACCTTAGGTCCAGGATGTTTGAATGGGCGACAGACCGAGGTGTTAAAAATGTACATGAAATAGTTAATTTATACAGGTCGTTCTTACTCATTTGTTTCACAGTTGAATGCGATGCTGATTTCCTGTGTTGTCTCACCTTCATGTTGTTCAACCTCTTTGAGGATAGGGAGTTCTCCTTTAACATTTATAATCTGATCAAAGTTACAGTGTTTTTTTATTGTTGATCAAACTGGGTAACTCTCTTCCTCAACCTTGAATTAATTTAGTTTTACAGCAAGCACAGGAATCCTTACTCGAGCCCCGGTAATCAGTCCAGCGTGTCTACACATTGAGGCCTCACTTCAACAACAGGGAATACTGTTTATTCAAGATAACCGCAAAATACCATTCCAAACATTTGAAAATGGCAGGTTATAATTCTTATAAAGGAAAATCCTGTCTTCTGCTGTGGAAAATTAAGTGCCTTTGTTGCAAATGTTTTTAGATCAAGAGTTCTGTTTTTTTTATTCTGCTGAAGTGCAGCCAATGTTGCTTCAAAGCACCAGCACAATACCGAAGTTGTTTACAGTTAAGACTCAGAATATTGACCCAAAGGGCAACAACTTAATATACCATAGCCAGGAAATTTCTGGGAGCTGCTCTCCTTCTTCTCCAAAAATGTGGAATAAACAGGATTTCCAACTCACTTCCAATGAAGTAACATGGTAGAGTGGGAACAGTTGCAAAGTACTTCCCAGCCTGTGTCACACCTTTCCATCACAATCTAGAAATCACATTATAACTCTCTGTGACTACAATGGGTCAGAGGTTGGATGGGAATGGCGGGGGTGGGGGGGGGGGGGGGGGGGGAGAGAGAGAGAGAGAGGTGGATGTGAAAGACTTCCCAAATGTGGTTTCATGTTGTAAACCTCTGTAGACCTAAAGGTGTGGGGTTCTCAAGTGGTTTGAGCTTTCTTTGAAGTTGCCCCACTGTTATTCATTAGTGTGCAGATTAACACCATGAGAAAAGATGAATAACATTGATCCTCCTCCGCTCCCGACCGGCTGAGTTCCCGACGGTGTGGAACTAACCACCTATTGCAGGATGGGATGCTGCTGTGGTGGCTGCAGACACAGTCCGCGGCCGCCCTGGTGGGGGGCGGGGAGATCGGACACTGGGGGGGCGGGGGGGGGGGGGGGCAGGGGGTTAGATCCGCGCGGCCGATCGAGAGGGTTTAGTTTTTCCATCTGCCTCTGAGGTCTGCGTCCGCTATGGAGCTCAGCGTGGCTGTGGAGATGGGTCACCGCTCCGGGGAAATGTCCACGACTGGAGAGTGTACAAGTGTTATGGGGAGGGGGAGATGCCTGGAGAGATGGGCCAAGGCTTTGGAGGCCCGCATTGTGGAAGAAAGTGACAGAGGCTTCATACTGGTTGTGGTCAAGTGTGTTTATAGAACATAGAACATTACAGCGCAGTACAGGCCCTTCGGCCCTCGATGTTGCGCCGACCTGTGAAACCACTCTAAAGCCCATTTACACTATTCCCTTATCGTCCATATGTCTATCCAATGACCATTTGAATACCCTTAGTGTTGGCGAGTCCACTACTGTTGCAGGCAGGGCATTCCACACCCTTACTACTCTCTGAGTAAAGAACCTACCTCTGACGTCTGTCTTATATCTATCACCCCTCAGTTTAAAGCTATGTCCCCTTGTGCTAGACATCACCATCCGAGGAAAAAGGCTCTCACTGTCCACCCTATCCAATCCTCTGATCATCTTGTATGCCTCAATTAAGTCACCTCTTGACCTTCTTCTCTCTCACGAAAACAGCCTCATAAGATCTTCCCTCCATACCAGGCAACATTCTGGTAAATCTCCTCTGCACCCTTTCCAATGCTTCCACATCCTTCCTATAATGCGGCGACCAGAACTGCACGCAATACTCTAAATGCGGCCGCACCAGAGTTTTGTACAGCTGCAACATGACCTCATGGCTCTGAAACTCAATCCCTCTACCAATAAAAGCTAACACACCGTACGCCTTCTTAACAACCTTCTCAACCTGAGTGGCAACTTTCAGGGATCTATGTACATGGACACCGAGATCTCTCTGCTCATCCACACTGCCAAGAATCTTACCATTAGCCCAGTACTCTGTCTTCCTGTTATTCCTTCCAAAATGAATCACCTCACACTTTTCTGCATTAAACTCCATTTGCCGCCTCTCAGCCCAGTGCTGCAGCTTATCTATGTCCCTCTGTAACTTGTAACATCCTTCCGCACTGTCCACAACTCCACCGACTTTAGTGTCATCTGCAAATTTACTCACCCATCCTTCTACGCCCTCCTCCAGGTCATTTATAAAAATGACAAACAGCAGTGGCCCCAAAACAGATCCTTGTGGTACACCACTAGGAACTGGACTCCAGTCTGAACACTTCCCATCAACCACCACCCTTTGTCTTCTTTCAGCTAGCCAATTTTTGATCCAAACTGCTAAAACTCCCTGAATCCCATTCTTCCATATTTTCTGCAGTAGCCTACCATGGGGAACCTTATCAAACGCTTTACTGAAATCCATATACACCACATCAACTGCTTTACCCTCATCCACCTGTTTGATCACCTTCTCAAAGAACTCAATAAGGTTTGTGAGGCACGACCTACCCTTCACAAAACCGTGTTGACTATGTCTAATCAAATTATTCCTTTCCAGATGATTATACACCCTATCTTTTATAAACCTTTCCAAGATTTTGCCCACAACAGAAGTAAGGCTCACTGGTCTATAGTTACCGGGGTTGTCTCTACTTCCCTTCTTGGACAAGGGGACAACATTTGCTATCCTCCAGTCTTCTGGCACTATTCCTGTTGACATAGATGACTTAAAGATCAAAGCCAAAGGCTCAGCAATCTCCTCCCTAGCTTCCCAGAGAATCCTAGGATAAATCCCATCCGGCCCAGGGGACTTATCTATTTTCACACTTTCCAGAATTGTTAACACCTCCTCCTTATGAACCTCAAGCCCTTCTAGTCTAGTAGCCTGAATCTCAGTATTCTCCTCAACAACATTGTCTTTTTCCTGTGTGAATACTGACGAAAAATATTCATTTAGCGCCTCTCCTATCTCCTCGGACTCCAAGCACAACTTCCCACTACTGTCCTTGACTGGCCCTACTCTTACCCTAGTCATTCTTTTATTCCTGACATATCTATAGAAAGCTTTAGGGTTATCCTTGATCCTACCTGCCAAAGACTTCTCATGTCCCCTCCTGGCTCTTCTTAGCTCTCTCTTTAGGTCCTTCCTAGCTAACTTGTAACTCTCGTGCGCCCTTACTGAACCTTCATGTCTCATCTTTACATAAGCCTCCTTCTTCCTCTTGACAAGTGTTTCGACTGCCTTAGTAAACCACGGTTCCCCACTGTCTCAATGGTGCAGTCCCCTTCCCCACCCCTTCACCCCCTACCTATCCTTCTCCCCCGGTGCCCTCAATTATCCTCGATTGCTTTGCTTTCCTTGCTCTACCACTACGTCTAGGTGTATCCCCAGGATGCACATCAGAGGTGGAGGCAGCCAGCTGCTTACCTCATCCTGTGGTTTTTAATGCCCCAGGCAGACGTTCTCTGGGGGCTCTGGGGGCGGATGTCCCCGAAACACTTGTTGGCGGCACATGCACAGCCGTGCCACCTTGTTCCGGATGCTGACTGTGAGACGAGGCATCATCAAAGGTGTGGAACGTGGGAGAGCTGCTGGCTACCATCACCACTCAATGTGATGGGTTCGGGTTGGCACTCAGCGTCCCCTCCTCCTGCTCGGTATTCACCTCGGGATGGAGGGGCAACTGGTTTGAGCCCTGGATGCCCATGCATCATCTGGCACTGCCAGCTCTGGTGGCTCCCCGATGCCTGCACCATCATGTTGATGCCCTCGGCGCTGCTCCTCAGTGACTAGGACATGCTCTGCAGCACCTCGTCAATGCCCACTGCAACTAGGACAAACTCCGCAGTGCCTCGTCCATTCCTAT
Organism: Scyliorhinus torazame; assembly: GCF_047496885.1. NCBI lineage: Eukaryota > Metazoa > Chordata > Chondrichthyes > Carcharhiniformes > Scyliorhinidae > Scyliorhinus > Scyliorhinus torazame. The sequence continues at coordinate 53,250,834 of NC_092713.1, read as the reverse complement.
TTGAGAGTGGGACATGTCCCACCGAACCTCATCAAAATCAGCCTGGTACTGGGTAACATCCCCCAGCGAGTCGGACATACTGCTGAGACCCTCAGCGATGGCCGTCACCAACTGTGTGATGCCTTGGACACCTTCACTAATGCAGTCAACATCATGCACCAGTCTCTCTACTGTGGATGCTACCCCAGAAGTGTTGACCTTGGTGCCACGCATTGCCGGCGACATCTCCTGCGCCAGTAGTCTCTGGGACTGCTCCAATTGGTTATGGATCTACTGGAGTGTCACTGTCATCTCCCCCTGAATGTCCTGGCCGCTCCCTATTGTCTTCATCAGCTCCGGGTATACCTCTGTCCATAGGCTCAGTATCAAGCTGAGACCCAGCTGGGTACTGGGATCCAGCAGACCGTCAACTGCTGTCTTGTCTGGGGGTTCCAGCAGCTGTGTGGTGCTCACCAGATTGTGCCGTAGAAGCCTGACCACTATCATTTCCCACCAAGGTGCGTATATCTGCACTGGTGGAGGATGGAGATGACAGCTGTGACGCCTCTATCATGTCTTCCTTGGAAATCCCCTCTGGGGTGGTCTCCTGGGAGGCTGGAGAAGGGGTCACCCAGGATGGGCTGGTGCCGTCGGCTGGAGGATCTGCAGGAAAAGAGACATGTGGTCAGTGGGAGGGATGGGTCAGTCAGTAAGGCAATAAAAACTCACGTTTTACAGGACCCCTGGGTGGAGCCTGGTGGTTCCTCACCTCTGTGGAGCCCGCCAACTTCCGCGTGGGTGACTGCCAACACAGTCATCTCCAGGGCCCGCTCCTTGAAGGAGGTGAGGATTCTTAAGTCCGGCACCCCACTGCCAGTCTGTGCTCTCTCCCGGTGATTGTGGGAGTACTTTTCCTGAGGAGACACAGAGAGTGCATCGGTAGCCACATGCGTGGTTCGCATTGGTGGGAGGGAAGGGGTGTGAAGGAAGGGTTGGGGAGGGGTTGAAGAGGGATGGGGTGAAGGGAGGGTTGGGGGTCGCATGGAGAGTTGGGGGGTGGTTGTTCGCGTGGTGGCAGAAAGGTGTTGGGGGGACAGTTATTGACCTTTTTCAGCACTAGTGTCCAGCTTCCCTGGTCTGACTCCTGGTGCTTACAGCTGCGGACACCTTGTCCCAGGCAGCACTGGCTGCCCTGTGACTCACACTCTGGGATCCTCTGGGGAACAAGACATCTCTCCTGGCCTCCACTATGGAGCTTCCCCATGTCTGCATCCCCTAATCTTGGGGCTGGTCTCCTGGGCACCATTATTGCAAGCTCACTGGGGTTGGCCGAGCAAGTGCAGCTTAAGTGCTGCTTGGAACGAAAGAGAAAATGCTGGAAAATCTCAGCAGGTCTGGCAGCATCTGCAGGGAGAGAAAAGAGCTAACGTTTCGAGTCCGATGACCCTTTGTCAAAGCTAACAGACAGAGAAAGTGGGAAATATTTATACTGTGGAGTGAGAATGAAAGATGAGTCATAGCCACAGAACCCCAGGGAAACCAGGTGCTAATGGCCACAGAAACCAAGGGGAAAGAGTGCTAATGGCAGTCCCCAGAGAGAACAAAAGATGTGAAAAGTTAAACAGCAGGGAAACTAACATTAGAGGATGAACTGTAGATGTGGGGGGAGGGGAAGGGGGAAGCAAAGAGGAGAAAGGTGAAGGAAAGGTGGATAAGATTGGGGGGAGGAATTAAATATATATTGAGAAAGAAAGAAATGGTAAAAGACAGTTAAAATGAAATGGGATGAAAACAAATGGGTCGAGGTGGGGTAGAGCTAATCATCTGAAGTTGTTGAATTCGATGTTCAGGCTGGAAGGCTGTAGCGTGCCTAACCGGAAGATGAGATGTTGTTCCTCCAGTTTGCGTTGAGCTTCACTGGAACATTGCAGCAGGCCAAGAACAGACATGTGGGCATGGGAGCAGGGTCTTGTGTTAAAATGGCAAGCAACGGGAAGGTCAGGGTCCTGAATGCGAACAACCAGGGTCCTGAATTGGGGCAGCACGGTAGCATTGTGGATAGCACAATTGCTTCACAGCTCCAGGGTCCCAGGTTCGATTCCGGCTTGGGTCACTGTCTGTGCGGAGTCTGCACATCCTCCCCGTGTGTGCGTGGGTTTCCTCCGGGTGCTCCGGTTTCCTCCCACAGTCCAAAGATGTGCAGGTTAGGTGGATTGGCCTTGCTAAATTGCCCTTAGTGTCCAAAATTGCCCTTAGTGTTGGGTGGGGTTACTGGGTTATGGGGATGGGGTGGAGATGTTGACCTTGGGTAAGGTGCTCTTTCCAAGAGCCGGTGCAGACTCGATGGGCCGAATGGCCTCCTTCTGCACTGTAAATTCTATGATAATCTATGATAATCTATGAATGTGCACAGACCGAAGATGCTCAGCAAAGCGATCACCCAGTCTGCGTTTGGTCTCTCCGATATAGAGGAGACCACATTGGGAGCAGCGAATGCAGTAGACCAAATTGGAAGAGATGCAAGTGAAACGCTGCTTAACGTGAAAAGTGCTGTTTGACCTTGTTAGCGGGGGGCTGGCAAGCACGGTCCCGGTGAATCAGCTGGCAATCCTTCATTTGCGGCGAGATGTCCGTGGGGCTTCATTAAGTGGATCAATTAATGTTGAATAGCGTTGTCGACCTCGCTGGGCCAAGCGCAATTCCCACTTGCGACCACACTTAGAAATCTTTCAGGAGAATCGTGCCCTAAGTGTCATTTTGGGCGAGTTTGCAGGGTGTTTCTTGCCGGCTTTTTGGGTGAGATCCACTCCGCTATTCAACCACTAGTTTTTTGGGGCCTTGGGGAGTTTCTCCCTGGTTTAGCCCACACTTAGAAATGTTTTCATCACTGGGAGCTGAACTCGCCGGCGAGACCAGCTCCTCAGAGATCGGACCACCATTTTTAAAGGGAGTGCTGATCTCTAAGTGAGCTTGGAGCCTCCCCCCCGACACCTCCCACCCACAGACAATGTCACCCCCACACATGAACATTAACCCACACCTCGCTATGAATACCCCGCTATGGCGTTGCTGAGGGCCTCCCCACCTTTTCATACTCCCCAACCCTTTTCAGGCTACCCCTTTCAGAACTCCCACCCTTAACCCCCTCAACATTTATGAGGCTGCTTCATACCCACACTTCAGACCCCACTGTTCATACACCCTCTCAACCCCCTTTCATGGGCGTGGCCCCCCTCAGGCACAGACACTTTGCAGTCTCACACTGGCACCCTGGTACTGCCACCCAGGCACCCTGCAGTACCCCTTACAGCCTATCAGTGCCAAGGTGCCCGGGTGCCAAAGGGAGATCTGGGGGCCATGCTGCCCTGTCCCAGACCTGCCAGCGGTCTCCAATGGCCTGGGAAACCCCCAGGCGCCGTTACGCCTGGTCCACATTTGTGTGGACCAGTATTAAACGGCACCTGGTCGAGCCTTGCTCGGTAGGCTGTTAGTCCCCGGACACCGAGAGAATCTGGCGCATGCATATTCAAATGAGCCTAATGGCCCATTTCAATTTTCTGATCTGGATCTCGTCCAGATTGTGACATCTCACGAGTTTCGGTTTAATCTCTCGAGACATCTCAAACGTCAAGAAGCCTGCAAGAGGCCTCTTGCGAGATTCAATGGCCTCATTGCGTCACCAAGTTGCATGCGATGAGGCCAGCAAATCATGCCCTAAGACTCATAGAGGCCAGTGACTTGGTTTCTTGAAAGCTGTATGTCAAGTACCTCTGGCCCTGATACCCCACTAAACTCATTAAACTCTAGATATACATTCGCAATTTCTGCTTGATCTACTTTATTACTCAGAACTATACCTATGATGCATGTCTCCTTGTAGGCGTGCAAACATACTGCACCCAGAACCAATTATGTTTCCATGAAATTCCATTCCATTTATTCTCTCCCTGTCCCAATGAGGAGGCTGCCAACTGGCTGAAGAATTTCAAGTTTGGCATCTAGCTGTTCATCAGTACCTACGATCAGGAATCATAGTGGATGAACAAGGGCTGGGATTCTCCCTTACCCGGCGGGGCGGGGGATCCCAGCGGGATAGAGTGGCGGGAACCACTCCGGCGTTGGGCCGCCCCAAAGGTACGGATTTCTCCGCACCTTTAGGGGCCAAGCCCTCACCTTGAGGGGCTAGGCCCGCACCGAAGTGGTTGGCGCGCCGCCGGCGGCAGGAAAGGCCTTTGGCGCCACGCCAGCCGGGGCCGAAGGGACTCCGCCGGCCGGCAGAAGTCCGCGCATGCACGGGAGCATCAGCGGCTGCTGACGTCATCCCCGCGCATGCGCGGGGGGGGGGGTCACTTCCGCATTGGCCATTGCAGAGGCTATGGCCGAGGCGGAAGGAAAAGAGTGCCCCCACGGCACAGGCCCGCCCGCGGATCGTTGGACCTCGATCGCGGGCCAGGCCATGGTGGGGGTAGCCCCCGAGGCCAGATCGCCCTGCGCCCCCCCCCCCCCCCCCGCAAGGACCCCGGGGCCCACCCGCACCGCCAGTCCTGCCCCGGTAAGGGATGTGGTTTGATTCACTCCGGCGGGACTGGCATGACAGCAGCGGGACTTCGGCCCATTGCGGGCCGTAGAATCGCCGGGGGGGCCCGCCGACCGGCGCGCCGCGATTCCCGCCCCCGCCAAATTTTCGGTGCCGGAGAATTTGGCGGATGGCGGGGGCGGGATTCATGCCGCCCCCCGGCGATTCTCCGACCCGCCCAAGATCTCCTAAAACAATCATCTTGCCATTCTGACTTATCTCCCTGATCTATCTACAGATTTCCTCTTAAATTCCTCTCTGAAAACCTGGAAGTCTGCTGTACAAACCTAATTGTGTAACAATCCTGTACAGCCAAAGACACTCCGACAATAAATGCAAAGAATCCATTCACCTAAGATCGATCAGCTGCTGCTGCCTCCTCCCTCTGTTCCACTAGCCCACTACATCAAACCGCTTCGAAAGTTTTCTGCTGCCCTAGCCCTGAACTCACATCTCTCTGTAGTTTCTCTAGGATCGTACTTTCTCTCCTACCTCCCCTCATCTTGTCATGAAACCTACCCCCTGCTTCCTCAATCCTAAATATTGACCATCCAGTGCCTCCTCCTGGTCCCCATGTTAACAGATATTGTTAATGTTTTTTTCTCTTCAGATGTTGTCCCTTTCTTCTTTAAAACGGACAACATCCCTAAAACCAAACAAACATTGACTTCACCGTCCTTACAACAAATTACCAGTCCATCTCCAACCTCCCTTCCCTCTCCAAACCCTTGAACCCTTGGGGCTGGTTTAGCACAGTGGGCTAAACAGCTGGCTTGTAATGCAGTGCAGGTTCAATTCCCGTACCGGCCTCCCCGAACAGGCGCCGGAATGTGGCAACTAGGGGCTTTTCACAGTAACTTAATTGAAGCCTACTTGTGACAATAAGCAATTATTATTATTCCATACTATTGCCTCACAAATCCGGGCTCACCTTTCCCAGAACTCAGTTTAAATCCCTCCAATCAGGATTCTGCCCCTGACACAGTACCAAACGGCTTAGAAAAGTCACAAATGACATCTTACTTGACTGTGACTAAGTAAACTATCCCTCCTCATCCTTCTTGACCTGCCTGCACAGGTGACCACATCATCCTCCTCCAACATCCCTGCATTGTCACCCAGCTGGCCCCCTTATCTGTCTAATGACAGCCTGAGCAATGGCTTCTCTTTCTGCTCCTCCACTGTTACCTCTGATATCCTGAAAGGGTCTAACTTTGGGCCGCTGCTATTTCTCATTTACATGCTGCTGTTTGGTGACATCATCTGAAAGGACAATATTAGTTTTCACAGCATGGCGATGACCCCAGCTCTACCTCATCACCATTTCTCTCGATTCCTCCACCAGATTTTAGTTTACAGAATGCTCATCCAACATCCTGTACTGGATGAGCAGAAATTTCTCCAATTGAATATTGGGAATGTTGAAGCCATATTTTCAGACCCCACCCCAAACTCTATTCCCCAGCAATTGGCTCCATCCCTCTCCTTGAGAACAGCCTGAGACTAAACCAGTCTCTTTGCATACTTGGCATCATAATTGACCCCGAGATACGTTTCTGATCACTAGCACAGCACTTCGACTGCCTATTTCCACCTCTGTAACAGCACCCGACTTCACCCTTGTCTCAGCTCACCTGTTGTAGAAACTCTCATTTATGCCTTTGTTACCTCTAGACTTGACTATCCCAAGAACCGCACAAACAGCTACTTATTAGATAAGGGCCCATGGCGTTGTGGGTAGTATATTAGCATAGATAAAGGTTTGGCTAACTGATAGAAGACAGAGAGTTGGGACCAGGAGGGGCATTTTCAGGATGGCAACCTGCAACTGGCAGAATGCCACAGGGATGTGCTGGGGCCACAATTATTTATGATATATATTCATGACTTGGACAAAGGAAGTGAATGTATTATGACCAAGTTTGCGGATGTCACAAACATAGGTGGGAAGACAAGTAGTGTGGATGACACAAAGAATCTACAAAAGGATATAGACAGGTTAAGTGAGTGGGCAAAAACCTAGCAGATGATATATAATGTAGGAAAATGTGAGGTTATGCACTTTGGTAGGAAGAATAAAGGAGCTGAGAAAGACTGCAGAAAACTGCAGCACAGAGGGATTTCAGGGTTCTTGTGCTTAAATCACAAAAAGCTAGCATGCAAGTTCAGCAAGTAATGGGGAAGGCAAATGGAATATTGGCCTTTATTTCAAAGAGAATGGAGTGTAAAAACATGAAAGTCTTGCTAAAACTATTCAAGGCACTAGTTAGACCTCACCTGGAATACTGCCAACAGTTTTGGTTTCCTTATCTGAGGAAAGATATACTGCATTGGAGGCAGTCCAGAGAAGGTTCACTAGGTTGATTCCAGATATGGAAGGATTTCCTTATAAGGAGAGGTTGGGTAGGTTGGACCTGTACTCATTGGAGTTCAGAAGAATGAGAGGCAACCGTATTGAGACATATATGATTCTAAGAGGGCTTGACAGGGTAGATTCTGAGAGGTTGTTTCCACTTGTGGGAGAGACTAGGACCAGAGGGCATAATCTCAGAGTAAGGGGTCACCCATTTAAGACATAGATTAGGAGGAATTTCTTCTCTTAGAGGGTAGTGAATCTGTGGAATTCTTTACCGCAGAGAGCAGAGAGCTGTAGAGGCAGGATCATTAAGTTTGTTCAAGGCTGAGATAGACAGATTTTGAATCAGTAAGGGAATCAAGGATTATGGGGATAAGGCGGGAAAGTGGAGTTGAGGATTAACCCATCAGATCAGTTATGATCTGATTGAATAACTGAGCAGACTGATGGGCTGAATAGCCTACTTCTGTTCCTACGTCTTATGGTCTTATGATCTTAAAATTCACATCCTTGTTTTTAAATCCTTCCATGGTCTCACTGTTAAGGTAAATGGCGAGTTGTTGAAATCCCAGAAGGGAGAATTGAAACAAGTTATGGGGAGGCAGTGGCATAGTGGTATCATCACTGGACTAGTAATCCAGCCACCAATTTCTCCTCATATCCATTCTAAATGTCTGATTCCTTTTTCTGAGATTGTGACTCCGTGTTCCAGATTCCCAGCCCAAGGAAACACCTTCCTAGCATTTCTCTTGTCAATCTCTTAAGAGTTTATATATTTCAGTCGGATCGCTGTTCATAAGACCATAAGACAAAGGAGCAGAATTAGTCCATTCGGCCCATCATGTCTGCTCCGCCATTCAATCATGGCTGATATGTTTCTGATCCCCATTCTCCTGCCTTCTCCCCACAACCCCTGATCCCCTTATTTATCAAGAACCTATCTATCTCTGTCTTAAAGACACTCAGTGACTTGGCCTCCACAGCCTTCTGCGGCAATGCTTTCCACAGATTCATTGTTCTAAATGATAGGGAATATGGACCTCGACTAACCAAGCAATCCCCACCCAATGCACTGATTCCAAGATCTGTCTGGAATCTTTGTAGCACTCTCTCTAAGACGAGATGCAGTGCAGTATCAGACATTCCCCATTGCATACAGCATGACTGCAGAATGAGCAGAGGGCACAACGTTCTGGGGACCCAGGTTCGAATCCTGCCATGGCAGATGGTGAAAATTGAATTCAATAAAAAAATCTGGAATTAAAAGTCTAAAGGTGACTATGAAACCATTGTTGATTGTCGTAAAAACCCATCGGGTTCGCTAATGTCCTTTAGGGAAGGAAATACGCCTACCTAACCTGGTCTGGCCTACACGTGACTCCAGATCTACAGCAATGTGGTTGATTCGTAAAAATGTCACTCAGTTCGGCGCAGTTAGGGACGGGCAACAAATGCTGGCCTTGCCTGTGATACCCACATCTCATGAAAGAATAAAGAAAGAAAAACAACTACCCTCAACTATGTTTGCAATTTGGAAAGGTTTGAAATCCAGAAAATGACGCCCTCTTTGTGATGACTTTAATAAAGTAAATGGTTTTTAAGAAATGGAAAAAAAAGTAAAATAAATGTACAGTCAACTAAGGCAATGGGTGTGATTCTCTGGAAAGATTTCTCAGTGTGGTAATAATAACAATAATAATTGCTTATTGTCACAAGTAGGCTTCAATCAAGGTATCCTGGAAGTGTGGAGTTAATGTGTCTCATGACCAACCTCTCGAAGGACTTCATAATGATAGGCGTGAAGGCCACTGGATGGTAGACATTGAGGCACATTGCATGGTTCTTCTTTGGCACTGATATGATGGCAGTCTTCTTGAAGCAGGAGCTTCAAGAGGTTGGTCATGAAGCACATCACCTCCATACTCCCAGAACGCCTTGACCAACTGCAATTCGCATACCGTCGCAACCGGTCCACAGCAGGCGCCATTTCTCTGGCCCTACACTCATCCCTAGGGCATCTCGACAACAAGGACTCCTACATCAGACTCCTATTTATTGACTCCAGCTCTGCCTTCAACACCATAATCCCAGCCAAGCTCATATCAAAGCTCCAAAACCTAGGACTTGGCTCCTCACTCTGAAACTGGATCCTCGACTTCCTGACCCACAGACCACAATCAGTAAGGATAAACAACAACACCTCCTCCACAATAGTCCTCAATACCGGGGCCCCACAAGGCTGCAGACTTAGCCCCCTACTCTACTCCCTGTACACACACGACTGCGTGGCAAAATTTGGTTCCAACACTATCTACAAGTTTGCTGACGATACGACCATAGTGGGCGGAATCTCGAATAACGATGAGTCAGAATACAGGAGGGAGATAGAGAACCTAGTGGAGTGGTGCAGCGACAACAATTTCTCCCTCAATGCCAGCAAAACTAAAGAGCTGGTCATTGACTTCAGGAAGCAAAGTACTGTACACACTCCTGTCAGCATCAACGGGGCCGAGGTGGAGATGGTTAGCAGTTTCAAATTCCTAGCGGTACACATCTCCAAAAATCTGTCCTGGTCCACCCACGTCGACGCTACCACCAAGAAAGCACAACAGCGCCTATACTTCCTCAGGAAACTAAGGAAATTCGGCATGTCCACATTAACTCTGACCAACTTTTACAGATGCACCATAGAAAGCATCCTATCTGGTTGCATCACAGCCTGGTATGGCAACTGCTCGGCCCGAGACCGCAAGAAACTTCAGAGAGTCGTGAACACAGCCCAGTCCATCACACAAACCTGCCTCCCATCCATTGACTCCATCTACACCTCCCGCTGCCTGGGAAAAGCGGGCAGCATAATCAAAGATCCCTCCCACCCGGCTTACTCACGCTTCCAATTTCTTCCATCAGGCAGGAGATTCAGAAGTCTGAGAACATGCACGAACAGACTCAAACAGCTTGTTCCTCGCTGTTACCAGACTCCTAAATGACCCTCTTATGGGCTGACCTCATTAACACTACACCCCTGCATGCTTCATCCGATGCCGGTGCTTACGTAGTTACATTATGTACCTTGTGTTGCCCTATTATGTATTTTCTTTTCTTTCCTTTTCTTTTCATGTACTTAATGATCTGTTGAGCTGCTCGCAGAAAAATACTTTACACTGTACCTCGGTACATGTGACAATGAACAAATCCAATCCAATCCAATCCAAATTTGGAATGGAATAGGGGGAGGTTGAAGATGTCCACGAACCCACCTGCCAGTTGGCCCACGCAGGATCTGAGTGCATGACCAGGGACCCTGTCTCGACCCATCGATTTCCAAGAGTTCACTTTCAAGAAGGCCGATCTGACTTTGGAGGCTGTGACGGTAGGTGTGGGTGTGTCCGAGGCGGCTGAGGCAGTTGACAGTGGTTTGATGGTTTCCTGCTCGAACCGAACATAGAATGCATTGAGTTCATCTGGGAGGGGTGCGCTGCTGCCAGAGATTCTACTCAGCTTTACTTTGTAGCCCTTTCTGTTGTTTCAGCCTTGGCACAACCGACGAGAGTCCGTGATGTTAGACTGTGACTCTAGCTTAGTTTGGTATTGTCTCTTGACATTCGTGATGGCTTTGCGGAGGTCATATCTGGATTTCTTGTGTAGGTCAGGGTCGCCTGCCTTGAATGCCTCAGACCTGGCCTTCAGTAGAGAGTGAATCTACTGATTAAACCATGGTTTCCGGTTGTGGAACGTATGTACTACCTTCTTTGGCACGCAATCTTCTAGATATCTGCTGATGAAGTCTGTGACGGTGGTGGCATACTCGTTTAGGTTGGCCGCTGAGTTCTTGAATATGGACCAGTCGCGTCGGAGTTCATCTGTTGCCTCTGACCAGCATTGCACAACCTTCTTAACCAAATCCTGGCCTTAATCTTCTGTTCCTGTCCCATTCGTCAGCCTTTTAAGACGTTTAGTACATTTAGTAATATAGAAGCAGGAGCAGGCCATTGAGCCTCTCAACATTAACTTCTGTGGTTAACATTGTTGCTTCACAGTGCCAGGATCCCAGGTTCAATTCACTGCTTGGGTCACTGTCTGTGCGGAGTCTGCACGTTCTCCCCTTCTCTGCATGGGTTTTTCCGGGTGCTCCGGTTTCCTCCCACAGTCCAAAGACGTGCAGGTTAGGTGGATTGGCCATGTTAACTTGCCCTTATTGCCCAACTGTGGTTATTGGGTTACGGGGATGGGTGAAGGTGTGGGGTTAAATAGGATGCTTTTTCCAAGGGCCAGTGCAGACTCGATGGGCCGAATGGCCTCCTTCTGCACTGTAAATTCTATGATTCTAATTCTATGATTCTAATTCTATGAATCTAATTCTATGATTCTAATTCTATGATTCATCTGTGGGATCTTTAAGAGGACAGAATTGATTACCTTCCCCAAGAGCCAACTTCATTTGAGAGTAGTTGACTTTGAGAAGATGTTTTACTGCAGGCCCTCTCTCTGCAAGGTGTTGCTCCAACATTCGGTCTTTCTTAACAATGTGATAAGGAAGTCTGATTTTCCTTCTCACTTGTTCTGTAATTGCCATTTGAGCTGTAACCACATCCTGCTGAAATGCTCGAGCGTCCTTTGAAACATGTTTTCATCTTCAATCTCCTCCAGCAGGGCTACCCATTCATAACCTTAGTTCGAGCATCATGTATTCCCTCCTCTGGGCTGTAATGGTGCTCCTGTAAGCTTAGAATTGCTAGCAGGGCCCTATTAGATCGAATTATTTAGATTACCTTTAACCCCTTTCGCTCATCCATCGCTTACATCTGCTCCGACTTGCTCTCTTCTGCAACCCCCTTGATCATTTCCTGCTGCTTCTTGTCCTCGATCTGTTTTTCCCAGTATTCCCTTTGTGAAATCTTGATGGCTATCATAAATACACTTTTCATCACAAGAAAGGCATTTATTTGAAGTATTTCACACCTTGTAACACTCAAAACCCTTTCTTGGAATAAATTGACCTCCGAGAAAAATAAATAGGCACAATACAAGCTTTCAATCGACAGAGACCATTACTCTTTGTTCCTTTTTCCTGTAGCGTGTTTGCCCAAATGGAGTCATTCAGTTAATAAGAATTGCTGGAAATACAAAGCAGGTTAGACAGCATCTGTGGCGTGAAATAGAGGTAACTGGGCTGGATTTTACACAATGCCACACTCCCCTCCCCCCGATTGAAAGGTTGGTTGTCACCCTCCCATACAAAAAACATCCTCTCCATAGTGATAGTTGGGAGCAGTTTTAATTGCTTGAAGAATTGCTTAAATTGCTTCCCTCCCCTTCGGAGAGGAAATCCTGCCCGAGAGCTTCCGGCCAATCTGGTTAGCTCCAGCAGCTCTGTAACCCTAGCAGTGCCAGGATCGAATGGTGGCCACTGCTGGAATTACAGCCACCACCCGAAGACGAAGAGAGGGGGCGGATTCTCCGAAAGCTGACGCCAAAATCGCGTTCGGTGATCGGCCAGAGAATCCATTTTTACGCCAAAATCGATGCTGACTTCCCGATGGTGTCGGTCGCGTGTCCTCTCAATTTTCATGAACCAGTTGGGCGGGGAGCCGTTCCGCGGGCAGGTGGGGCTTCGGCGGGGGCTGGGGGAATGGTGGGGGTTGGTCCGGGGCTGGCGAGCGGGGTTACAGGCGGGCATTTTTTGGCAGGCCAGGACTGCGCGTGGACGCGCCATGTTAGGCCGCCACTGTGCGCATGCGTGGCCGCGAACCTGGACATTCGCCGTTCATACCGACAGGTAAAGCCGGGAGCTTTATGTGGCGCGATTGCTAGCCTCCAACCGGATGGAGCATCGGTGGGGGGGGGGCACCGCCGACTTTTTGGTCGTAAGACCAGACGTACCCTCAGACATAGCCGCAGAATCAGAGAATCCAGCCCTTGATGAAGCCTGGATTTAAAGGTAAATGGGATTTTGGACATGCCTAGGTGGCACACCCCATGGAAGGGTGGGGGTGGGAGGTGTCGGTGGGGGAAGAGGGTTAAAGGGGGAAGGATATGATCTTGGAAGGGCTGCCTCTGATCATAGAATCCCTACTGTGCAGAAGAAGGCCATTCGGCCCATCGAGTCTGCAGCGACCCTCCGAAAGAGCATCCTACCGAGGCCCAATCCCCCACCCTATCCCCATAACCTCACCTAATCATTGGAAACTTAGGGACAATTTAGCAAGGCAAATCCGCCTAATCTGCACATCTTTGGATTGTGGGAGGAAAGCGGGCCACCCGGAGGAAAGCCATGCAGACTCAGGGAGAACGTGCAAACTCCATACAGTCGCCTGAGGTTGGAATTTAACCCGGCTCCCTGGCACTGTGAGGCAGCAGTGCTAACCACTGTGCAATGTGCCGCCCTTTGGAGGGAGCCCAACCCACTGCAATGTGGGGACAGGGTCCGGGATGTGTGGGGAGATGGTGGGAAGGCTATCCACTTTATTTTAAGAGTGCCCCCACCTTCAAACATGCTGGCATAGGGGTGCTGTAACATATAGTCCAACGTTCAGATGGAACAGATGATGGCTTTCCTCAGGGAAGAGTTCCACCAGCAGAGGAAAGCGATGCTGGAGGACAGATCGAAGGCCATTGAAGGGGCTGTGGCACCCCTAAAGGGCTTGATGGAAAGGGTTGAAAAGTGCCTGGAGGCACAGGGCTCGCAAATCTGAGAGGGTGATGTCGGACCACAGCGATCGGGTGGTGGCATTGGAGGCAGAGGCGGGGCTCTTAGGAGTCCTTTGCTGGACGTTGAGTGCAAAGGTGAAAGAACAAGAGAATAGGTCGAGAAGGCAGAACCTGTGCATCGCCGACCTGCCTGAAGGAGTGGAAGGCACGAGTGCCACGATGTATGTCTTGAGGATGCTGGCAGGCTGATGGCGAAGGGGGTGCTGGACAAGACCCCAGAGATGGATAGAGCGCACAGGTCTCTAAGGCCGAAACCATGAGCAGCGGAGCCGCCGCGGGCGGTGATTGTAAGACTCCACAAGTTGTGAAAAAAGACAAGATTCTGCAGTGGGCCAGGGAGAAACGGAACTGTGAATGGGAGGGGAACAAGGCCCAAGTATGCCAAGACATTGGAGCGGAACTGGCAAAAGAGATGCGCTGGATTTAACAGGGCCAAGGCGGTGCTTTATTGACAGCAGATCAGGTTCAGGGTGCTCTCCCGACAATACTGTGGGTGACTTATGAAGGTTGGGAATAATACTTTCAGATCCCAGAAGCGGTCAATTACTTTATTAAAGAGCACAAACTGGTGGAGAACTGAACTTTATTGGGAGACGGAGGTGCCGCCACTTTGAAGGATGGAAGAAAGGGTAGAGTGGGGGCTGGGGGTTGGGGGACTTTTCCTCCCAGGTGGAGGATTTTTCTTTTCTTGTTGGGTAGACAATGTGTAGCAGGGCTGAAATGTAGCCCAGGGGGGGAGGGAGTACTCCTTTTTCTCGCATGTTTAGGGCGTATACTCCAGAATTGATTTTTTTTGTGGTGAGCCGTGAGGCATTGGCAGGGGTGGAGGGGGCAGAGTACGCTGGGATAGTAACTTTGGACCATGCGCCCGACTGGCTGGCGGTTCGGCTTAGATTGGGCCGCGAGCAGAGGCCGGGGCGGAGGCTCGATTCGGGGTTGTTGGCAGCCAAAGGGTTTTGTGATAAGGTGCGGTTGGTGGAGTTGAACAAGAACGGGGAGGTGTCGGTGGCCACATTTTGGGAGGCACTGAAGGCAGTGGTCTGAGGTGAGATTATCTTGTTTAAGGCACATGAGGATAGGAAAGGAGGGAAGAATACGAGTGGTCACTGGGGGAGATAGTCGAGGTAGACAGGGAGTATTCAAGGGCACCCATCATGGATGGATTGGCGAGAAGGAAAAAGCTGCAGGGGCAATTCGATAGGTTGACGATGGGGAGGGTGGTGGGACAGCTGCGTAGGGCAAGGGGGATGCAGTACGAGTAAGGGGAGAAGGCAAGTCGAAACTTGGCATACCAGTTATCAAGCCAGGTCGTGTCCAGGGAAATTTTGAGGATACGGACAGAGACAGGGGAGGTGGTGTCAGATCCGGGGAAGTTAAATGAGCCGTTTAGGAAATATTATAAAGGGCTGTACAGGGCAGACCCGAGGGGGGTGGGTGAAGAAGGAGACATGGGGCGCTTTTTAGATGAGCTTTAGTTCCTGCAGTTGGAAGAAGAGAATAGGCTGGCACGAGAGGAGCCTTTGGGCTGAGGGAGGTATTGGCAGTATAAGTGGTCTGAAATCGGGAAATGCCCCAGGGCCAGATGGTTACTTTGTACGTAGTTTGTGACGGAACTGGCACTGCATCTGCTGGGGGCGTTTAGTAAGGCGCTGGAGAAGAGGGAACTGCCGGAGATGATGACGCAGGCAATGATCACATTAATACCAAAGAAGGAGAAGGACCCATTGGAATGCGTGTCGTACAGGCCCATATCGCTGTTAAACACGGGTGTAAATCTGCTGGCCAAGCTGGTGGCAGGGAGGATGGAAGCTTGTGTCCCGGGGTGATTGCGGAGGACCAAACAGGCTTTGTAAAGGGTAGGTAACTCTCCAGTAATATAAGGTGGCTGTTAAATGTGATTATAACTCTGTCGAGAGGTCGGGTAGTGGAGGCAGTGGTGTCCATGGATGCAGAGAATGCATTTGACCAGGTGGAGTGACAGTAATGTCCTGGGAAGCTTTGAGTTTGGGCCGAAGTTTGTCATATGGGTTCCAACAATATGGACTCACAAAGTTTCAGGTTATGCAGGGGGACCAGGCAGGGTGCCCGCTGTCGCTGCTGCTATTCGCGCTAGCAATAGAGCCCTTGGCAATCGCCCTCAGGGGTCAGCAGAGTGGCAAGGGATTACGAGGGGGAGTACAGAGCATCAGGTATCACTATATGCGGATGACCTGTTACTGTACATATCGGACCCACTGTGGTGTTGGGCGTTCTGACACACAGATGACACACGGTTGTATATGGTACAACGCTATTTTATTTAAACTTTCTATGTACAGTTTTGTCTTGATACTCTGCACGTGGGGATTCCCTGTTTGTGATGTTGAAACAGGTCATGTCCGTGTCCTTGTCCCCAGACCTACTGTCCACTAGGTGTCGTGTTCGTGCTTTTATGTGGTTCCTGTCTTTGTGTGTGATTGGTTGTGGTGTTGTGTGCTCTGATTTGTCTGTTGGTGTGTCCATCATGATGTGTGTGTTTGAATATCATGACATCCCCCCTTTTTACAAAGATATGTGCCTACGTGGTAATAAATATAATCGTGTCGTGAGTGCATCTAAGAGTGTGTGTGTGTTGTGTACCGCATGTACGTAACTATTTATATGGGGGGATGTCGGGTGCGTCACATGAACAAGGTTGTACCATAACAGAACATGAATGCGAACGAGAAAAAAAACTTGAACAGTGGTCCAGTCAGACGATATCTGGAACGATAAACAACAACAGGTTATCATACAGAATTGTGTAACTTGTTAGACATATGAACGATGTTATAAGTCCAGTCTAATTGGCTTGCGACGAGTTCGGGTTGACTGCCTCAAGGGTGGGTCAAGAACCACCGGCTGATGTGCAAGCATGGCCATGGGTGGCGATGGAGATGGCGTGATCTGCGGCAGCTCCACAAAGTCATCCTCGGAAGCCTGTTGAGGATCTGGCGTGTGCGTACTGTGTGGCTGCGAGCGTGGAAGTCGGCGAAGGGCGCGCCGATTGCGGCGACGCACTGAACCACCCGGCATGCGAACCAGGAACGAGCGGGGAGCCACACGTCGGAGGACTTCGGCCGGTGCTGACCAGCCACCATACGGTTGATGGACGCGTACTTTGTCTCCGGAGGACAGGGGGGGCAGGTCCGTCGCTCGTGTGTCGTACCGACTTTTCTGGCGATCACGCTGCATTTGCATGTTCCGAAGAACCGTCTCATGGTCCGTTGTCGGTGCCAGGATGGGTGGTACCGTCGTCCTGAGGGAGCGACCCATTAGGAGCTGCGCTGGCGAGAGACCCGTGGATAGCGGGGCCGATCGATAGGCCAGCAAGGCGAGGTTAAAGTCCGATCCGGCAGCAGCCGCCTTGCACAGGAGCCGCTTGGCAATGTGGATGCCCTTTTCAGCCTTCCCGTTCGACTGTGGATGTAGAGGGCTGGATGTCACATGAGTGAAACCATATGCTGCGGCAAAGGACGACCATTCACGGCTGGCGAAGCAGGGTCCATTGTCTGACATGACAGTCCTTGGAATGCCATGGCGAGCAAATGTTTCCTTGCAGGCCCCAATGGCTGCGGACGACGTCAGATCATGTAGAGGCATGATTTCCGGGTAGTTTGAGAAGTAGTCTATAATAACGATGTGATCTCTGCCGAGCGTGTGAAATAGGTCAACACCCACCTTCGCCCAGGGGGACGTCACCAACTCGTGTGGTAGAAGCGTCTCCCGAGGCTGCGCCGGCTGAAACCTCTGACAGGTTGTGCAATTGAGCACCATGTTGGCTATGTCTTCATTAATACCCGGCCAATATACCGCCTCTCGGGCCCTTCGTCTGCATTTTTCGACGCCCAAGTGGCCTTCGTGTAGTTGATTAAGAATCATCTGGCGCATGCTGTGCGGAATAACAATCCTGTCTAATTTCATAAGGACCCCGTCTATGTTGGTAAGGTCATCTCGCACATTATAAAACTGGGGGCACTGCCCTTTGAGCCACCCTTCCGCCATGTGGCGCATCACTCGCTGTAGAAGGGGGTCAGTCGCCTTCTCTGTGCGTATGTGGGTCAGACTTGGGTCATCAGCTGGCAGATTTGCTGCTGTCAGAGTCACGTGTGCCTCAATTTGACGCACGAACCCCTCCGCATCTGGTGGTGTGCTCACTGCTCGGGAGAGCGTGTCTGCCACGATGAGATCCTTCCCCGGAGTGTAGATCAGTTCGAAATCATACCTCCTGAGTTTAAGTAAGATGCGCTGAAGGCGAGGGGTCATGTCGTTCAGGTCTTTGTTAATGATGTTGACCAGGGGGCGGTGGTCAGTTTCAACCGTAAATCGTGGCAGACCATACACATAGTCGTGGAACTTGTCCAGTCCAGTTAACAAGCCCAGGCATTCTTTTTCTATTTGCGCGTAGCGCTGTTCGGTAGGGGTCATGGCTCGTGAGGCATATGCAACCGGGGCCCATGACGACGTGCTGTCTTTTTGCAGGAGTACCGCTCCAATACCAGATTGGCTGGCATCTGTTGAGATCTTTGTAGGGCGAGTCGTGTCAAAGAACGGCAGCACTGGTGCCGTGATCAGTTTGTGCTTGAGCTCCTCCCATTCCAGCTGATGCGATTGCTGCCAGTGGAATTCTGTTGATTTTTTTACGAGATGGCGCATATTCGTTGTATGAGAAGCCAGGTTGGGAATGAACTTCCCAAGGAAGTTGACCATGCCCAAGAATCTTAGGACAGCCTTCTTGTCAGCCGGCCGTGGCATGGCTGTGATGGCGCTAACTTTGTCTGCATCGGGACGGACCCCTGATCGTGAGATGTGGTCCCCGAGGAATTTCAGCTCTGTCTGGCCGAAGGCACACTTCGCACGGTTGAGACGCAGGCCATTTTGTCGTATGCGGGTGAAGACACGTCGTAGACGATGCATGTGTTCCTGCGGAGTGGTGGACCAAATGATGATATCGTCCACATATACACGTACCCCTTCGATGCCTTCCATCATCTGCTCCATAATGCGGTGGAAAACTTCAGATGCTGAAATGATGCCGAATGGCATCCGGTTGTAGCAGAATCTGCCAAAAGGGGTGTTGAACGTGCATAGCCTTCGGCTGGCCGGGTCCAATTGGATCTGCCAAAATCCTTTGGACGCATCCAATTTGGTAAATATTTTGGCTTGCGCCATCTTGCTGGTGAGTTCCTCTCGTTTTGGGATGGGATAGTGTTCCCGCATGATGTTGTTATTCAGATCTTTAGGATCTATACATATGCGGAGCTCGCCAGAGGGCTTCTTTACACAGACCATGGAGCTGACCCATGGCGTGGGCTCAGTGACCCTGGATAGGACCCCTTGGTCCTCAGCTGCAACTTGAGGTGGTCTTTGAGTGGCGCAGGAACCCTGCGAGGTACGTGAACGACAGGGATGGCGTCCGGTTTGAGTCGAATCTTGTACGTGTATGGCAATGTCCCCATGCCTTCAAAAACCTCCTGGTTGTGAGCAAGGAGGGAATGGAGATTTGCATGGAACTCAGCATCCGGGAAGTCGGAAATCTCATCTGGAGAGAGAGAGACATAATGCGCTGTACCAGGTGAAGGACCTTACACGCCTGTGCGCCCAGTAACGAGTCTTTTGATGAGCCGACAACTTCGAAGGGGAGTGTGGCCGTGTGCATCTTGTGAGTTATCTGTAGCTGGCAAGATCCTATGGACGGGATGACGTTCCCGTTATAATCAACCATCTTGAGCCGGGATGGCGTGATGGGTGGTTTGACCTTCATGGCCTGGAATTCAGAATATGCAATCAGGTTGGCGGATGCGCCGGTGTCCAGACGGAAGGTGACGCGCGATCGGTTGACCGTCAGGGTGGCACACCACTCATCGGCTGGATTGATGGCATTGACCTTGTTGACATCGATGACGGAAACGCGGAAGGCATCCTGGTCATCTGCATCACTTAACTGGAAGTCTTGATGCGTGGGCTGGACGGTCCTGACTTGTCTGTGAGATTGTCAGGGATGTGCAGGATCCATGGGTTGAGCCGCACGACAGTGGGCAGCATAGTGGCCCATCTTGCCACATCTGAGGCACTGTCGGTTTTTAGCAGGACATTGCCCTTTTAAGTGTACAGCTCCACAATTGCCGCACGTCATGACATCACGGCGTTCGTTGCGCCACTGCGCATGCGCAGTGCGATCTTGCGGCCTGCGCAGTGCGTCCCTCGATGTGGCCGTTATTTTTGGCGCGCACCAGCGAGGGAGACTGCGAAAAGCGCGGGAAGCGGCCGCTGTCGTCGGGGCCGCAGGTTGGGAAGTAATCGATGGCCTGGATGTGTTCGGCGACGTGGGCGGCCTGGCTTGCCGATTCGACGGCTGGGGACCCCCTCCGTGCCAACTCGGACGCCTGAAATCGGGCAAACCGGCAGGTTGCATTTTCGTGGAGGACACAGGCTTCCACAGCAGACGCTAAGGTGAGGCTTTTTATTTTAAGAAGCTGCTGGCGTAGGCCACTGGAGGCAACGCCAAAAACAATCTGGTCCCTGATCATGGACTCTGTGGTGTTGCCGTAACCGCAGGACTGCGCTAGAATTCGGAGGTGCGTCAAAAAGGGTTGAAAAAGCTCCTCCTTACCTGGCAGGCGTTGCTGAAAGAGGTATCTTTCAAAACTTTCATTCACTTCAACATTAAAGTGCTGGTCCAGTTTGAGGATGACCGTGTCATACTTGGATTGGTTTTCCCCTTCTTCGAACACCAGTGAGTTGAAGACGTCGAGGGCGTGCTGCCCTGCGTAGAAGAGGAGCAGTGCAATCTTCGTTTCATCCGAGGCACTCTGTTTCTCGTTGGCTCGGATGTACAGGTCAAATCGCTGCCTGAAGAGCTTCCAATTGGTACCTAGGTTCCCCACGACTTGCAATGGCTGCGGTTTGTCGGTGCGGTCCATGTCCAGGATGGCAGGTTAGTTGGCAGGTATCGATCCACTCCTGTACCATGTGGTGTTGGGCGTTCTGACACACAGATGAGCCAACACGGTTGAATATGGTACAGCGCTATTTTATTTAAACTTTCTATGTACAGTTTTGTCTTGATACTCTGCACGTGGGGATTCCCTGTTTGTGATGTTGAAACAGGTCGTGTCCGTGTCCTTGTCCCCAGACCTACTGTCCACTAGGTGTCGTGTTCGTGCTTTTATGTGGTTCCTGTCTTTGTGTGTGATTGGTTGTGGTGTTGTGTGCTCTGATTTGTCTGTTGGTGTGTCCATCATGATGTGTGTGTTTGAATATTATGACACCCACTGGAGAGCCTGGGGAGGATTATGGGTCTATTAGAGAGGTTTAGGGATTTTCAGGATTCAAGTTGAACATAGGGAATAGTGAAGTGTTCCCGATGAATGAATTGGGTTGGAGAGACAACATGGGGGGGTTACCATTCAAGGTAGCCAGAGACAGGTTCAGATACATGGGGATCCAGGTAACAGGAGAATGGGTGACGTGCATAAATGGAATTTAACAAAGCTGGTGGAGGAGGTTAGGGAGGATTTTAAGAGGTGGGACACACTGCATCTGACTCTGGCAGGGAGGGTTCAAGTGGTGACAATGAATATCCTGCCAAGGTTCTTATTCATATTCCAGACACTTCTGAATTTTGTTCCAAAGGCCTTTTTCCGGCAGGTGGATCTGATTATTTCAGAGTTTGTGTGGGCGGGGAAGGTGCCTAGGGTAAAGAGGGCCCTGTTACAGAGGCAGAGGCAGAAGGGTGGGTTGGCATTGCCAAACATGTTGCATTATTACTGGGCGGCGAACATGGAGAAGGTGAGGCGGTGGTGGGAAGGAGAAGGGGCAAAATGGGTTCGGATGGAGGGAGAATCCTGTAGGGGGTCCAGCCTAAAGACGATGGTGACGGCGATGTTGCCACTGGCGCCAAGGAGATGTACGGAGAGCACAGTGGTACAATCCACAGTGAAGGTGTGGAAGCTGAGGAAGCATTTTAGGATAGAGGAGTTGTTGGTGATGTGTTAGGCAGGTTGGTTCGATTTGGACTGCACTCGATGCAGGGAAGTTAGAAACAGACGTCTAACACAGGAGAAAATCCAACACTGTTTTATTCAACTAGATGAACTGCTGTACATATTCAGCGGTGGGTCGACACTATACTGATCTGACTAGTGACCTTGTAGTAGCCTGACCAGACTTACTAGCTACCGCATGGTGTTTGTGCTTGCTAGCTCGTGGACTCTGACTGACTGAAAGAGAGGAGTTGAACGCGTGGCTACAGGGATGGTGCAGGAGGGAGGGTTTCAGATTTCTGGATAACTGGGGCTCATTCTGGGGTCGGTGGGACCCCTACAAATGGGATGGTCTACACGTGGACCAGAGGGGTACCAATATCCTGGGGGGGAAATTTGCTAAGGCTCTTCGGGAGGGTTTAAACTAGTTCAGCAGGGGCTTGGGAACCTGAATTGTAGCTCCAGTATACAGGAAGTTGAGAGTAGTGAGGTCATGAGTAAGGTTTTAAAGTTGCAGGTGTGTACCGGCAGGCAGGAAGGTGGTTTAAAGTGTGTCTTCTTCAATGCCAGGAGCATCCGGAATAAGGTGGGTGAACTTGTGGCATGGGTTGGTACCTGGGACTTCGATGCTGTGGCTATTTCGGAGACATGGATAGAGTAGGGACAGGAATGGTTGTTGCAGGTGCTGGGGTTTAGATATTTCAGTAAGCTCAGCGAAGGTGGTAAAAGAGGAGGAGGGGTGGCATTGTTCGTCAAGGACAATATTACTGTGGCAGAAAGGATGTTTGATGAGGACTCGTCAATTGAGGTCGTATGGGCTGAGGTTAGAAACAGGAAAGGAGAGGTCACCCTGTTAGGGGTTTTCTATAGGCCTCCGAAAAGTTCCAGAGATGTAGAGGAAAGGATTGCAAAGATCATTCTGGATAGGAGCGAAAGCAACAGGGTAGTTGTTATGGGGGACTTTAACTTTCCAAATATTGACTGGAAACGCTATAGTTCGAGTACTTTAGATGGGTCCGCTTTTGTCCAATGTGTGCAGGAGGGTTTCCTGACACAGTATGTAGATAGGCCAACGAGAGGCGAGGCTGGATTGGATTTGGTACTGGGTAATGAACCAGGACAGGTGTTAGATTTGGTGGTAGGTGAGCACTTTGGTGATAGTGACCACAATTCAATTACGTTTACTTTAGTGATGGAAAGGGATAGGTATATACCGCAGGGCAAGAGTTATATCTGGGGGAAAGGCAATTATGATGCGATAAGGCAAGACGTAGGATGCATCGGATGGAGAGGAAAACTGCAGGGGATGGGCACAATGGAAATGTGGATCTTGTTCAAGGAACAGCTACTGCGTGTCCTTGATAAGTGTGTGCCTGTCAGGCAGGGAGGAAGTGGTCGAGCAAGGGAACCGTGGTTTACTAAGGCAGTCAAAACACTTGTCAAGAGGAAGAAGGAGGCTTATGTAAAGGTGAGACATGAAGGTTCAGTTAGGGTGCTCGAGAGTTACAAGTTAGCTAGGAAGGACCTAAAGAGAGAGCTAAGAAGAGTCAGGAGGGGACATGAGAAGTCTTTGGCAGGTAGGATCAAGGATAACCCTAAAGCTTTCTATAGATATGTCAGGAATAAAAGAATGACTAGGGTAAGAGTAGGGCCAGTCAAGGACAGTAGTGGGAAGTTGTGCTTGGAGTCCGAGGAGATAGGAGAGGTGCTAAATTAATATTTTTCGTCAGTATTCACACAGGAAAAAGACAATGTTGTCGAGGAGAATACTGAGATTCAGGCTACTAGACTAGAAGGGCTTGAGGTTCATAAGGAGGAGGTGTTTACAATTCTGGAAAGGGTGAAAATAGATAAGTGCCCTGGGCCAGATGATATTTATCCTAGGATACTTTGGGAAGCTAGGGAGGAGATTGCTGAGCCTTTGGCTTTGATCTTTAAGTCATCTTTGTCAACAGGAATAGTGCCAGAAGACTGGAGGATAGCAAATGTTGTCCCCTTGTTCAAGAAGGGGAGTAGAGACAACCCCGGTAACTATAGACCAGTGAGCCTTACTTCTGTTGTGGGCAAAATCTTGGAAAGGTTTATAAAAGATAGGGTGTATAATCATCTGGAAAGGAATAATTTGATTAGACATAGTCAACACGGTTTTGTGAAGGGTAGGTCGTGCCTCACAAACCTGACTGAGTTCTTTGAGAAGGTGACCAAACAGGTGGATGAGGGTAAAGCAGTTGATGTGGTGTATATGGATTTCAGTAAAGCGTTTGATAAGGTTCCCCACGGTAGGCTACTGCAGAAAATACGGAAGCATGGGATTCAGGGAGATTTAGCCGTTTGGATCAGAAATTGGCTAGCTGGAAGAAAACAAAGGGTGGTGGTTGATGGGAAGTGTTCAGACTGGAGTCCAGTTGCTAGTGGTGTACCACAAGGATCTGTTTTGGGGCCACTGCTGTTTGTCATTTTTATAAATGACCTGGAGGAGGGCATAGAAGGATGGGTGAGTAAATTTGCAGATGACACTAAAGTCGGTGGAGTTGTGGACAGTGCGGAAGGATGTTACAAGTTACAGAGGGACATAGATAAGCTGCAGTGCTGGGCTGAGAGGTGGCAAATGGAGTTTAATGCAGAAAAGTGTGAGGTGATTCATTTTGGAAGGAATAACAGGAAGACAGAGTACTGGGCTAATGGTAAGATTCTTGGCAGTGTGGATGAGCAGAGAGATCTCGGTGTCCATGTACATAGATCCCTGAAAGTTGCCACTCAGGTTGAGAGGGTTGTTAAGAAGGCGTACGGTGTGTTAGCTTTTATTGGTAGAGGGATTGAGTTTCGGAGCCATGAGGTCATGTTGCAGCTGTACAAAACTCTGGTGCGGCCGCATTTAGAGTATTGCGTGCAATTCTGGTCACCGCATTATAGGAAGGATGTGGAAGCATTGGAAAGGGTGCAGAGGAGATTTACCAGAATGTTGCCTGGTATGGAGGGAAGATCTTATGAGGAAAGGCTGGGGGACTTGAGGCTGTTTTTTTTAGAGAGAAGCAGGTTAAGAGGTGACTTAATTGAGGCATACAAGATGATCAGAGGATTGGATAGGGTGGACAGTGAGAGCCTTTTTCCTCGGATGGTGATGTCTAGCACGAGGGGACGTAGCTTTAAATTGAGGGGAGATAGATATAAGACAGACGTCAGAGGTAGGTTCTTTACTCAGAGAGTAGTAAGGGTGTGGAATGCCCTGCCTGCAACAGTAGTGGACTCGCCAACACTAAGGGTATTCAAATGGTCATTGGATAGACATATGGACGACAAGGGAATAGTGTAAATGGGCTTTAGAGTGGTTTCACAGGTCGGCGCAACATCGAGGGCTAAAGGGCCTGTACTGCGCTGTAATGTTCTATGTTCTATGTTCTATGTCTCAGTAGCTGGGTCCGGAGAGAGCGGGAAACCTAGTGCCCTCTGGATTTATAGTGGTAGTGTCCTGTCTGGTGATTGGCTGTGCTGTGTTGTATGCTTACTGGTCATCCTATGTGTCAATCACTGCCTGTCTGCATCTCATTATATACATGAGTGGATATTATGACATCTCCCCCCTTTTTTTAAGTTAAATAAATACTGAGGTGTGTATATATATAGATGCCTGACTATATACAAACGGTGATTGAACAAATGTATATACATGAGAAGGTGTCGATAGTGCAGATACATGGCAAACTAAGCAATATTTACAAGAGTTAAGTCGATGGATTCAGTCACAAAAATTTGCAAACGTTAAGTCTACAGATTCAGTCTTTGTGGCGGGCTACAAATTCTTGTTGATCGCCGCAGAGGTGGATCAGGAGCCGCCTGCACGTGGAGAGGTGGGATCGCTGGCTTTGCGCTGGTCGTGTGGGCCGGCAGGATCGCTGGCAGATCGGTGGCCTCGTGGCAGGGTACGTCCGGAGGAAGCATGATAGCCGGCGGAGCACTGCGGTCAGGTGGTGGGCGTGGAACTCTTCGCAATGCCCGTCTGTTGCGCCGTAGCAGGGAGCCATCAGCCATGCGAACAATGAAACATCTCGGGGCAACTTGTTTAACAATAAGAGCTGTGGCTGACCAACCTACCTCAGGCAACTGGATGTGAACATGATCGGCTGGAGCCAGCTCAGGTCAATCCGTGGCATGAGCATTCTCATGAGCCTTCTGTTGGGCCCGGGACCGCTGCACTTTTAGCAGTACCGCAAGGTGGTCAAGGTCTGGAACATGGATGGTCGGAACTGTGGTCCTCAGAGTGAGATTCATGAGCATCTGCGCTGGAGACAACCCAGTGGACAGTGGGGTTGTCCTGTATGCCAGCATTGTCAGGTTGAAGTCGGAGCCTGAGTCTGCAGTTTTGCACAGCAACCGCTTGACAATATGGACCCCTTTCTCGGCCTTCCCGTTTGATTGCGGGTAGTGGGGACTGGAGGTAACGTGACGGAAGTTGTAGGACTGTGCAAAATCAGACCATTCTTGGCTGTAAAAGCATGGACCGTTGTCGCTCATTACCGAACGTTTCTTTGCAGGCTTTGATGACCGCCTTCGACGTGAGGTCGGACAGTTTCACCACTTCTGGATAACTGGAGAAGCAGTCGACCAGGAGTACGTAGTCACGCCCCTTGGCGTGAAAAATGTCTACACCTACTTTGGACCACGGAGAGGTCACAATCTCGTGCTGTTGCAGTGTTTCCTTGGGTTGAGCCGGTTGAAACTTCTGACAGGTGGGGCTGTTGAAGACCGTGTTGGCAATATCCTGGTTAATGCCCGGCCAGTAAACCGCCTCCCGAGCTCTGCGTCGGCATTTCTCGACTCCAAGGTGACCCTCATGGAGTTGACCCAGCACCATAGCCTGCATGCTTTGAGGAATAACGATCCTGTCGAGTTTCAGAAGGATTCCCTCCACAACCGTCAGCTCGTCTTTAACATTAAAGGATTGGGGACATTGTCCCTTCTGCCAGCCATGGGTAAGGTGCTGCATCACACGCTGCAGTAAAGGATCCTTGGCCATTTCCTCACGAATTTGGACTACCCGTTCGTCAGAGGCTGGGGGGTTGGTGGCACACAATTGCACTTGCGCTTCTATGTGGCAGATGAAGTCACCTTGTTCACACGGTGTGGTGATGGACCAGGATAGGGCATCTGCAATGATCAGCTCTTTGCCTGGCGTGTAGACAAGTTCGAAGTCATAGCGGCGGAGTCGAAGAAGAATTCGCTGTAACCGAGGTGTCATGTCATTTAAATCCTTCTGGATTATGTGGACTAGAGGCCTGTGGTTCATTTCCACCATGAATTTCGGCAGGCCGTAAACATAGTCATGAAACTTGACTGTTCCTGTCAGGAGACCCGGACTCTCCTTTTCGATCTGGGCATACCGCTGCTCAGTGGGCATCATGGCTCTGGAGGCATATGCCACTGGAGCCCAGGACGAGGAGTCATCTCGCTGGAGGAGCACCGCCCCAATGCCGTCCTGGCTTGCATTAGTCGATATCTTAGTTTCCTTGGTTGGGTCAAAGTACGCTAGAAGTGGGGCTGTGGTGAGCTTTGCCTTCAGCTCACGCCATTCCGCTTCATGTGTGGGCAGCCACTAGAATTCCGTTGACTTCTTGACGAGATGGCGGAGGGATGCCATATTGGGAATGAATTTCCCGAGAAAGTTGACCATCCCGAGGAAGTGGAGGACCGCCTTCTTGTCCTCCGGGATCTTCATGGCGTTGATTGCCAAGACCTTGTCGCCGCCTGGCAGCACACCCTGCCGTGAGATGTCGTCACCTAGAAACTTTATATCAGATTGACCAAATGAGCACTTGGCCCTGTTGAGCTGGAGACCATGTTCATGAATTCGCTGGAAGACCTGATTGAGGTGAGCAATGTGTTCCTGGGGCATTGTGGACCAGATGATCACGTCGTCCACATATACTCGTACCCCCGCGATGCCCTCCATCATCTGCTCCATGATGTGATGAAACACTTCGGAGGCAGATATGATACCGAAAGGCATACGGTTGTAACAGTAGTGGCCGAACGGTGTGTTGAACGTGCACAGCTTGCAACTGGACGCGTCCAGCTGTATTTGCCAAAAACCCCGGGAGGGGTCCAGCTTAGTGAAGAATTTGGCATGAGCCATCTCACTGGTTAACTTTTCACGCTTCGGGATCGGGTAGTGCTCCCGCATGATGTTGCGGTTTAGATCCTTGGGATCAATGCAAATGCGGAGCTCCCCTGATGGCTTCTTTACGCAGACCATGGAGCTGACCCAGTCTGTTGGCTCCGTGACCTTCGAGATGATGCCCTGGTCTTGGAGGTCCTGTAGTTGCTTTTTCAGACGATCCTTGAGGGGCGCCGGCACCCGGCGTGGTGCACGGATTACAAGGGTGGCGTTCGGCTTGAGCAGTATTTTGTATCGGTATGGGAGCGTGCCCATTCCATCGAATACACTGTGGTACTGCGTGATAATGTTGTCTATGTCGGCTTGCAAATTTCCATCGGGCGAGTGTCGATGACATGGTGTGGACTCGCTGAACCAGATTCAGGAGCTTGCAGGCGTGAGCACCGAGCAGGGACGCCCTGTCAGGCCTGACGATTTCAAATCGTACCATTGCCTTGATTGACTTGTTGGATACCCCTAGATGACATGAGCCACTGGCAGCTATGTCATTGCCATTGTAGTCAAAGAGCTGGCAGGCCTGTGGGAGAATGCTTGGTCGGGCCCGGATGTATCGAGGTCGGATTGTGAGATGAGGTTCCCAGACGTGCCGGTGTCCAGTTTAAATCGGATTCGAGCCTTGTTAACTGTGAGGACAGCGCACCACTCGTCGTCAGGATCCACACTGAGGATCGAGAGGCGTTGCGCAGGTGTGGTGGAGGCCAGCTCATGTGTGGTTATGATGCCCACCCAATATGGAGACTTGAGGCAGTCAGCATCAGGGTCCGTTGGGCTGTCGGGATCAGAATCTGGCAAGCCTTGTTGTATTGAGCGGATACTTCTGCGCCGCAGCTGGGATCGCTGGCTGCTGAGCGGTGGAGCGGATCTTCAGAGGGCTGCGTGGTGGCTAAGCTTGCCTCACTGGAGACATCGGCGTCCTCTTGCCGGACATTGCCGCTATAAGTGGGCGGAGCCACAATTCGGACACGTCATGACGCTGACGTCAGTGCGATCCATGCGCCATCATGTATACGCAGTGCGGCCGGCCGACATACGCACCTGCGCAGTCGGGTTTTTGGTCTCTTCATCCACTAGGTCGTGGCGCGCATGTGCAGGGATCCGAGAAAAACGCACAAAATGGCCACTCTCCTCGATGCTCAGGCCCTGCATCTGTGCAATGGCCTGCACACTTTCTGCCTCGTAGGAAGCCAGCTGTGCAGTTTCTGCCACCCTGATGTGGGAGTAACGATTCTTAGCATGCTCATGGACAACACACGTCTCGAAAGCAATGCTGCCGCAGGGAGTCGGAGTGGACCCTGAAAACAATCTGATCCCAGATCATGGAATCAGCCGTCGAGTCATAGTTACATGACTGCGCTAGGATGCGGAGATGGGTCAAGAAGGACTGAAAAGGTTCATCCTTATCCTGAAGCCTCTGCTGGAAGATGTACCGTTCACAGCTCTCATTCACCTCAATGTCGCAGTGGCTGTCGAACGTCCACAGGACTGTTTTGAATTTCGTTTTGTCTTCGCCGTTGGCGAACGTAAGCGAATTGTAGATTTGGATGGCGTGGTCCCCCACAGTGGAGAGAAATAGCGCGATCTTCCTGGCATCCGATGTACAAGTGGAACTTTTGCTTGAAGATTTTCCAGTTGGCGCCGAGGTTGCTGGAGATGCGGAGTTGCGAAGGAGGCTGGTGTTTTCCATTTCGCTGGATGGCTGCTTGCTGGTCGATGCTGATTCACCCGAGGTTGGTCCGTCAAGATCAATATCACTCTGGTACCATGATGTGTTAGGCAGGTTGGACTGCACTCGATGCAGGGAAGTTAGAAACAGACGTCTAACACAGGAAAAGATCCAACACTGTTTTATTCAACTAGATGAACTGCTGTACATATTCAGCTGTGGGTCGACACTATACTGATCTGACTAGTGACCTTGTAGTAGCCTGACCAGACTTACTAGCTACCGCATGGTGTTTGTGCTTGCTAGCTCGTAGACTCTGACTGTCTCAGTAACTGGGTCCTGAGAGAGCGGGAAACCTAGTGCCCTCTGGCTTTATAGTGGTGGTGTCCTGTCTGGTGATTGGCTGTGCTGTGTTGTATGCTTACTGGTCATCCAATGTGTCAATCACTGCCTGTCTGCATCGCAGTGTGCAAAAACCATGGATTTGAGCCGGGGTGTGGGGGACAGACGGCATGTACAGGAAGTGGAGAGACGCTGCCAGACCAACTGAGCATTTCCAACATTTACTGTTCTCATGCAGATTTCTAGCATCTGCAGTCTTTTACTTTTTTTTAAATTGAGAGAACAACCTGAGCTCTCCCTTTAATTATTAAATTAAATCGTAGTAAAAATGTTCATGGGCTATTAGAGTGGAAGCCATTTATTCATATAAATTTATTCCATATAACATTTAGCAGATGAAAATTACTACAGGATTTTGAAAACATTATATTGGTATCAGAACTTTTTATTTGATAAATGGCATGCAAAATGTTGGTTAGAACTCTATGTAATTTGCAGCACTGTATAAATAAACCCATTTCACAATGAAATTAGAATAGTTTTGTCGAAGTGGAATGTTATGTCCAACACTATGTGCAACATTTTTGCATTATACCACTCGAGAGTGGGCAGCAATGTATTATTTATTGCCAATGTGTAAAACAGCATCCTGAGAAATAGATAGTGGGAAGGGAAGAAAATAGCTTTATATAACACTTTATTATGTTTCACTAATATCTATAAGCCTTTGAAATATGCCCCATCACTGTTGCACTTAGGCAAATATTGTAGCAGCCATTATGGCATCACCAGAACAAGGTTTAATGCCTCATCCTAAGGATGTCTATTAAGTGTGGTGTTCTCTCAGGACTCTGCAAGATCACGGAGCCCATTTTGATTTCTGGGCAAGCAACTTGATAATAATAATAATCTTTATTGTCACAAGTCGGCTTACATTAACAGTGCCATGAAGTTACTGTAAAAATACCCTAGTCACCACACTCCTGCGCCTGTTCGGGTACACTGAAGAGCATTCAGAATGTCCGTTCACCTAACAAGCATGTCTTTCAGGACTTGTGGGAGGAAACCGGAGCACCCGGAGGAAACCCATGCAGACACAAGGAGAAAGTGCAGAATCCGCACAGACAGTGACCCAGCCGGGAATCGACCCCGGGTCTCTGGCGCTGTGAAGCAACAGTGCTAACCACTATGTTACGGTGCCGCCCATGAAGACAATGCCCATTGCAGTGGCAAAACAATCATTCAAATCTGGCAGGGAGCTATGGGATGAAAGGGTCGACAGAAGGCTTTTTACACGTACATAAAAAGCAAGAGGGTAGCCAGGGAAAGGGTTGGCCCACTGAAGGATAGGCAAGGGAATCTATGTGTGGAGCCAGAGGAAATGGGCGAGGTACTAAATGAATACTTTGCATCAGTATTCACCAAAGAGAAGGAATTGGTAGATGTTGAGTCTGGAGAAGGGGGTGTAGATAGCCTGGGTCACATTGTGATCCAAAAAGACGAGGTGTTGGGTGTCTTAAAAAATATTAAGGTAGATAAGTCCCCAGGGCCTGATGGGATCTACCCCAGAATACTGAAGGAGGCTGGAGAGGAAATTGCTGAGGCCTTGACAGAAATCTTTGGATCCTCGCTGTCTTCAGGGGATGTCCCGGAGGACTGGAGAATAGCCAATGTTGTTCCTCTGTTTAAGAAGGGTAGCAAGGATAATCCCGGGAACTACAGGCCGGTGAGCCTTACTTCAGTGGTAGGGAAATTACTGGAGAGAATTCTTCGAGACAGGATCTACTCCCATTTGGAAGCAAATGGACGTATTAGTGAGAGGCAGCACGGTTTTGTGAAGGGGAGGTCGTGTCTCACTAACTTGATAGAGTTTTTCGAGGAGGTCACTAAGATGATTGATGCAGGTAGGGCAGTAGATGTTGTCTATATGGACTTCAGTAAGGCCTTTGACAAGGTCCCTCATGGTAGACTAGTACAAAAGGTGAAGTCACACGGGATCAGGGGTGAACTGGCAAGGTGGATACAGAACTGGCTAGGCCATAGAAGGCAGAGGGTAGCAATGGAGGGATGCTTTTCTAATTGGAGGGCTGTGACCAGTGGTGTTCCACAGGGATCAGTGCTGGGACCTTTGCTCTTTGTAGTATATATAAATGATTTGGAGGAAAATGTAACTGGTCTGATTAGTAAGTTTGCAGACGAAACAAAGGTTGGTGGAATTGCGGATAGCGATGAGGACTGTCTGAGGATACAGCAGGATTTAGATTGTCTGGAGACTTGGGCGGAGAGATGGCAGATGGAGTTTAATCCGGACAAATGTGAGGTAATGCATTTTGGAAGGGCTAATGCAGGTAGGGAATATACAGTGAATGGTAGAACCCTCAAGAGTATTGAAAGTCAAAGAGATCTAGGAGTACAGGTCCACAGGTCATTGAAAGGGGCAACACAGGTGGAGAAGGTAGTCAAGAAGGCATATGGCATGCTTGCCTTCATTGGCCGGGGCATTGAGTATAAGAATTGGCAAGTCATGTTGCAGCTGTATAGAACCTTAGTTAGGCCACACTTGGAGTATAGTGTTCAATTCTGGTCGCCTCACTACCAGAAGGATGTGGAGGCTTTAGAGAGGGTGCAGAAGAGATTTACCAGAATGTTGCCTGGTATGGAGGGCATAAGCTATGAGGAGCGATTGAATAAACTCGGTTTATTCTCACTGGAACGAAGGAGGTTGAGGGGCGACCTGATAGAGGTATACAAAATTATGAGGGGCATAGACAGAGTGGATAGTCAGAGGCTTTTCCCCAGGGTAGAGGGGTCAATTACTAGGGGGCATAGGTTTAAGGTGAGAGGGGCAAGGTTTAGAGTAGATGTACGAGGCAAGTTTTTTACGCAGAGGGTAGTGGGTGCCTGGAACTCACTACCGGAGGAGGTAGTGGAAGCAGGGGCGATAGGGACATTTAAGGGGCATCTTGACAAATATATGAATAGGATGGGAATAGAAGGATACGGACCCAGGAAGTGTAGAAGATTGTAGTTTCGTCGGGCCGTATGGTCGGCACGGGCTTGGAGGGCCGAAGGGCCTGTTCCTGTGCTGTACATTTCTTTGTTCTTTGTTCTTAGATTCTCTGGGCTTCTGGACTCACTCATTGAAATGTGCGTGCTCAAAGATTTTATCGCCTATTCAGTTAAGGTAGTTGGTAAAGACTTCCTGATGACTTCAAAGTTATCAGAAGATTACTTTATTCCTTGTCTGACAATTATGTCATCGGCAATTGGACCTATTGAATATAACAGTGTATTCACTTGTCACGCCTGTTTTCTTATTCAAGCCTGATGCTATCGCATACAAACAGCCCTTGGCTTTATGGCATTCGAATTGCGACAAACAGCACTTACAACTTTTATAAATTGACACCACATTCAACTTTACAATGTCAGTTTAGACTTTAAAACGGCAGCATGTTCATACGTGATTATTGAAATTCTGCATCACTCATTTGTATGACTGGACAGGTTGAGATGATTTTATTTGGCTGGAAATGAGCATGTTATTCTGTTACTTTTTTTAGCACAACTATCGTGTTTTTAATGCATTCATATGAATATGTTGCATTTAATTGACGCTCAGACTCACAGAAATTCAAGGTTAAACAGACAACTGACAGGGATTGATGGCTTCATTATATTTTCCACACTAACCAAGGAACGTGTGCTAAGGCGTGCAGACATCAACAGTTGCTTCAGCAACTTGACAGGGCAAGAGTCAAGAACATTTAAAATTAGTGGGCACCCCTAAGTGAATCCGGTTTTGGTTCGGGAACCAATCTCCTATTTATAACGTTGTTCTTGTGGGAAAATTGGTTCTGACTTATGTCCTTTCGACTTACAGCGAGGTTTGCAGGAACCAGTTGTGTCATAAGTCTGAGGACTGCCTGTATCTTAACAAATATTCTTCTCCATAACTCTCAACTTTGCACTTGGCCTTAATTGATCTGGCAGTGTTGATTTACCATCTCTGGCTGTATTCAGCACGGGAATACAGCTTTAATTTAAAAAAAATTGCATTGCAGTGATTGTTTTCTTTCCCCCCCCCCACCTTTTGAGATTTGATCGGCTCCTGTTGCGGTCACAGGGCTGTTTTAAACTTCAGCGATTCGACACATAATCTTTTGAATTAATTACTGGTTGCCTTCCTAAGTTTGGAGAATAGAACTGAAGCCAATATTTTGCTCTTACATCTCTTTCAATTTTTTTTCTCATTTGCACGCAGTTGCCATGTGTTAACTCTGGATCCGGACTACAGCATTTTTGAGCCACGCCTGTTAAAGGTACAAAGGGTAAATTAATAGGTTTAGTAAAAGGGCGATAGACCGAACACCCCTGCATTAGAGTAAATCACATGCTAGTCCAATGCTCTACTTCTGGGTCCTACCAATAGCAGAACTCGCCAGGTTGTTTGCTTTTTAGAACAACAGACAGTTTTCTGCCTAGAATATTACAGAAAAGCTTTTGGGTGAAGGCTTAATAATAAACCTATATGGGCAAGATCGGAATTTTAAAACAACGTTCTGTGTGCTGACTAACTGTGTAAGCATTCTGTATCTGTGACTTAAAGCTGATAACTGTATCAGGGGAAAGTACCCCTTCAGAGGCTTCTCTCATAAAGTTACCTCCATACTTGAATCATGAATAAACTATTATAATCTATCCATGGGTCTCCTCTGGTTAGATTGAAGAAGTCCACCACAACAAAGTAATCGGTCTGCCAGTGTTGCCTGATTATTCCCGAACAGGCGCCGGAATGTGGCGACTAGGGGCTTTTCACGGTAACTTCATTGCAGTGTCAATGCAAGCCTACCTGTGGCAATAAAAGATTATTATTATTATTATCCTGAATTTAAAAGCTTATTTCAGCCTTATGTTTGGAGTTTTCTCACCCTTTTGCAATCTGGCGAGGTCTTTTGACTCTGCTTTCGATCGGGTCTCACAACGGACATCCACATGCTCTGGTGGAGTCCTTTTATGCTGCACAGTAGATGTAACTTCTACCCTTTGGCATCCACATCTGTAATACAGCTTCTTAGATGATCTCCAGTTTCCTCCCACAATTCCCAAAAGATGTGCTTGTTATGTGAATTGGACATTCTGAATTACCCCTCAGTGTACGTGAACAGGCGCTGGAATGTGGCGACTAAGAGATTTTCACATTAACTTCATTGCAGTGTTAATGTAAGCCTACTTGTGACGCTAATAAAGATTATTATTATTTCAGGTTGCAGTCCATTTACTTCTTTATTCTGAGAGATTTTGGGGTCCTCCGCCTGTTGGCTCCTCAACCTATATTGTAAGGTTGTATGTTGTCTCATGAAAGGGTGTAGAGTTTCTTTAGAGAGTCAGGTGGTGAGTTACTCGCCGCAGGATTCTGTTTCTTGATAACACATAAATATTTACAAACTCTTGAGATGAGAGTGACTGCCCTTGACATCAAGGCGGCATTTGACTGAGTATGGCATCAAGGAGCCCTAGTCAATAGAAATCAGGGGGAAACTCTCTGCTGATTGGAATCATGTCTAGCACAAAGGAAGTTGGTTGTGGTTGTTAGAGATCAATCATCACAGTTCCAGGACATCACTGCAGGAACTTCTCAGGGTAATGTCCTAGGCCCAACCACCTTCAGTTGCTTCATCAATGCCTCTTCCATCATTAGGTCAGAAGTTGGACATTTGTTGATAATTGCACAATGTTCAGCACCATTCGTGACTCCTCAGATACTGAATTAGCAACACTTGGACAATATCCAGGCTTGGGCTGACTAGTTGCAAGTAACTTTCATGCCACACAAGTGCCAGACAATGACCATCTCCACCAGGAGAGAATCTAACCATTTCCCTTCGCCATTACCAGCACTGAGTCCCCCACTATCAACATCCTGAGGTTAGGATTGAACAGAAACTCAACTGCACTAACCATAATAATACTGTGGCTACAGGTCAGAGGCTAGGAATCCTGCGGCGAGTAACTCACCACCTGACTCTCTAAAGCCTGTCCACCATCTACGAGGCACAAGTCAGGAGTGTAATGGAATACTCTCCACTTGCCTGGATGATTGCAGTTTCAAGAAGCTCAACAACATCCAGGACAAAACGGCCTGATTGATTGGCACCCCTTCTGCAAACATTCATCCCACCACCACCGACAAACAGGGACAGCAGTGCATACTATCTACAAGATGTTCTGCAGGAACTCACCAGCTCCTTAGGCAGCACCTTCCAAACACACGACCATTACCATCTAGAAGGTCAAGGGCAGCAGATACCTGGGAACACCACCACCTGGAGGTTTTCCTCGAAGCCACTCACCATCCTGAATTAGAAATATATCGCCGTTCCTTCACTGTCGTTGGGTCAAAATCCTGGAACTCTCTCCCTAACAGCACTGTGGGTATACCTACACCACGTGGACTGCAGCAGTTCAAGAAAGCAGCTCACCACCACCTTTTCAAAGGCAATTAGGGATGGGCAATAAATGCTGGCCTAGCCAACGACGCCCACATGGTATAAATGATATTTTAAAAACTCTTCACTATGAACATACAAATTAGGAGTAGGAGAAGGCCCCTTGAGGATGCTCCGCCATTCAATGAGATCTGACTGCAACCTCAAACCCACTCTCCTGCCTATCCCCGATTATTTTTCCACCTTGTTAACCAAAAATGTATTTAACTCTGCCTTAAAAATATTCAAAGATTCTTCAGTTCTTGACCTGAAATGTTAACTCCTTTTCTCTTCACAGCTGCTACCTGACCTGCTGAGTTTCTCCAGCACTTTTTTACTTCAGTGTTCAAGCGTCTGCACTGGTTTGCTCCTGTCCAGGAAGGTTTCTCCTTACCTGATGCGTTGCAGTGTCCTGAGTTCAGGCTCCCGTTCATTAGAAGCAATCCAATTTCTTGTCCTATGTACCAGTCTGTGGAGGAAGAGAGTTGACTGGGAGTGTGGTCCATCAGGTGCCTCTTGGTGTCTTTGGCAGGTGACCAGGAGTACCACTGGAAATATCTTGGGAAGGGACTGCCCACACTATTCTTTCAAGTGTTGTAGGTATGCAGCTGGAGTGGAGAAACGGTAAACTAACAGAGGAAAATTGAGGAAAAATGAAATAATGACCTCATGGATGCAGTTTCATACCCTTAAACAGTAACAAAAGTGTATGAGTACAATTTATTCTATCAAATAATTTTGCAGCCTTAGGCTTTTTTATAGACTGTCAGCTCAAATATCAGTACTGCAGAAGGTAAACTAATGCTGCCTAATTAATTAATAATCTTTGTCACAAGTAGCCTTACATTAACATTGCAATGAAGATACTGTGAAAAACCCCGAGTCGCCACAATCCGGTGCCAGTTCGGGTACACAGACAGAGAATTCAGAATGTCCAAATTACCTAACAGCACGTTTTTTGGAACTCGTGGGAGGAAACCGGAGCACCCGGAGAAAACCCACGCAGGCATGGGGAGAACATGCAGACTCCACACAGACAGTGACCCAAGCCGGGAATCGAACCAGGGACGCTGGCGCTGCGAAGCAACATTGCTAACTACTGTGCTACTGTGCCGCCCTTTTGAAGTAATCCGCTATGAGGAGCACTGTGACCAGAGCCTATTGTACCTCTCCTCCCCAATTCAATGAGGAGCATTTCAGATCAAGAGCAAGTGACACCAACAAACTGCTGTGTTGATTATAGCCAAGTTGTCCAAATATCTTTCGGAGCGAGAAAATAATCATCACAAATCCTATCAATGGTTAAATTGTCAGGAAAGGCTGGAATCATTTGGGCTGGATTTAATGGTTTGGACAAATTGCACTTTTTTGTTTGAAGATTTGAAAGGTTCTGGTAGCTTGCAGCATAGGGGTTGGGTTTTACTGAGATGGAAAATGATGCAGTCCGGTGGGGTAGAAGAAACCTTACAACGTGCCTCAGTAAGATGATCGGGTGTGAATTATGCACCAGGTTGTCCTCCCACCTCACTGCTAACAGGTTTGATCAAATCATGGCACTTTCAGAGCTGGCCACCACGGTCATTTTGGCTGGAAGGTCACAGAGTTCTGCATGCTTGAGGAAGGCAGAAGGAAGGGAGAAAAAGACCTTGGGCGAGATTCTCCGACCCCCTGCCGGGTCGGAGAATCGCCGGGGGCTGGCATCAATCCTGCCCCCGCCGGTTGCCAAATTCTCCACCACCGGAGATTCGGCGGGGGCGGGAATCGCGCCGCTCCGGCTGGCGGGCCCCCCCCGCGATTATCCGGCCCAGATGGGCCGAAGTCCCGCCGCTAAAATACCTGTCCCGCCGGCATAGATTAAACCACCTACCTTACCAGCGGGACAAGGCGGCGCGGGCGGGCTCCGGGGTCCTGGGGGGGGCGCGGGGCGATCTGGCCCCGGGGGGTGCCCCCACGGTGGCCTGGCCCGCGATCGGGGCCCACCGATCCGCGGGCGGGCCTGTGCCGTGGGGGCACTCTTTCCCTTCTGCCTTCGCCACGGTCTCCACCATGGCGGAGGCGGAAGAGACGCCGTCCACTGCGCATGCGCAGGAATGCCGTCAGCAGCCGCTGACGCTCCCGCGCATGCGCCGCCCGGAGATGTCATTTCCGCGCCAGCTGACGGGGCACCAAAGGCCTTTTCCGCCAGCTGGCGGGGCGGAAATTCGTCCGGCGCGGGCCTAGCCCCTTAAGGTTGGGGCTCGGCTCCCAAAGATGCGCGATGCCCGACTGATTTGCGCCGTTTTGGGCGCCAGTCGGCGGACATCGTGCCGTTTCCGGAGAATTTCGCCCAATATTTAAAAATCAGCAAGTAAGGAATGCAGTGACAGAATAGTTAATGTGTCAAACACTGTACAGTGTGAATAGATGAGAAAAGGACACATTGTAATGGAACTGTTGAAAGGGTTAGTGGACAAATGCCAAACCTTTACGACTGAGACATTTATTGAGCTGTTCTGCACAATAGAAACAAGGAAAATGGTAGGATTCTTTCAAGAATGCCTCTATTTAGCCTCTATTTAAGTGGTGCCCTTTCAGCACAGAGGAAGGGCTTTTTATTTCACACACCACATCGGCTTAGAAAGCTTCGGTGCCACGTTTGAGACTTTCCTCCACCCTCTTATCTGTCGCCAACCTTTTCTTTAAACAGTGTTTTCAGCCACCGGGAGATCTGCAGCTTACGATACACAATTTTCTATTGTTTTGGCTACAGAATTGAAGACTGCTGTGATAATGAAAGGAAGGCGTTTTATTACACACAGCCTGATGAGTCAGTTGGGCCTGTGCCAGTGGCCTCAAGTAGAGCCTTTGTCAGAGTTTCAGTTGCCCATCTTTTCCCACTAGTTGAGTGGGAATAATCAGCTTTTGAAAAACAAACGCGGTATTCCCTTCTTAACTAGACTGCGTAGGCTGAATGCAGAAGCATTAAACATAATCTACTTTTTGATAATCTGTCATTTCTTCATGTATATAATGACTTCATGTCACAAATTCTGAAATTCTATTGACATTTTAATAAAAGCTTACCAATAAGTTCCTATTTTAAAACATTTCTCCCACAATTTCTACTTGTGCCATGAACAGTTCCCAAAACCTCTGCCAATATCCCTCTTGATTTGCTAGATGACAGTGTGCTGCCTGACCTATTAATTTGCCCCTCTGTACTGTCTCTACTTGGTGCCACCCCTTCGTAGTATGGCCATGATATTGGCTACACGCTGTTGGGAATCGTTGTTGCAAAGCTGTGTTACACTACTTCATGGTATAGTATCTTAGTGGAATGAATGGGGCGCAGTTCTCCGGAAAGATTTATAAGTGCGGTAGCGAGCAGGAATTGCCGCGAGCTTCCCAGCTTCGGCCCAGCGAGGCCGGCCACTATGTTAAACATTAATTGATCCACTTAACGAGGCCTCACGGGCTTCTCGCCACAAATGAAGCTTGCCAGCCGACTCGCCGGCACGGCGCTCGCCAGCCACCCACTAACTGTGCTGCCTGGGTCGAGAGGTTGGTGGCTGTGAACATCGGGTGGAGTGTGACCAGGAGGACTGGCCTCCAGTATCGGAAAACGGTCAACAACACCGGGCAGCATGAGTGTGTACACACCAAAGCCACCCCCTCCCCAGACCTTTCCACCCTCACAAGAGCATCCACCTCCCCAACTCTCCATGCGATCCCTAACCCCCTTGCAGCCCCCTCTCCCTTCATCCCCCCAACGCTCCCTTCACCCCCTCTCCATTCAACGCCCCTAATCCTTCATAAACACCCCCCTCCCACCACTGTGAACTACACGTGTGGCTAACGATACCCTGTCTGTGTCTCCTCAGGAAAAGCTCTCCCACAATCGCCGGGAGAAGGCCCAGACTGGCGGTGGGGTGCTGGACTTAAGAATCATCATCTCCTTCGAGGAACGGGCCCTGGAGGTGACTGGGGTGGCCGAGGACAGGGCAATCACCAAGGCGGAGGCTGCAATACGTGCCACCGAAGCCAACACTGCTAGAATGGCGACCGCAGTGGAGAGCCTGGTGCACGAAGATGGCATCATTATTGAAGGTGTACCAGGTGTCGCGCAGTCGGTGACAACCATGGCTGAGGGCCTCGGCAGAATGTTCTACTCACTGGGGGATGTTACCCAGTACCAGGCTGACTTTGATGTGGTGCTGTGGGCCATGTCCCTGTCGCAGGTGGCCATTGCCTAGGTTCTGCAGAGTCTGTCCCAATCACTGAGGAGCCTTGCTGAGAGCATCGACAAGATAGTGCAGACCATGGAGGACCACCAGTACTGGCAGAGCTAGATGATGCAGGGGCTGCCGAGGCTTGAACCAGCTGTCCCTCCGTCCCAAGGTGAACCCCTACCCTATGTGTACCGACCGGGAGGAGGGAACGCTGAGTGCCAACCTGGACCTGTCCCATGAAGTGGCGACGGTGGCCACCAGCTCCCACAGGTTCCACCCCTGTGATCATGCTGTATCATGCAGGTAGCAGGCGGGACAGGGTGGCAAGGCTGTGGGCATTGAAGGCCACAGGATGAGGTAAGCAGCTGGCTGCCTTCACCTCAGATGTGCATCCTGGGGACATACCTAGACATAGCAGTAGAGCTAGGAAGGTAAAGCACATCAAGAATCACTGAGGCACTAGGGGAGAGGAAGATGTGGTTGGGGGATAGGTAAGGGGTGAGGGGGGATACCATTTTGAGAGTGGGGAATTGTTAAACACAATAAACACCCTTGTGCACAACCAGTATGACGTCTCTGTCACTTTCTTCCGCTATGCGGGCCGACCTTTCATAGAATTTACAGTGCAGAAGGAGGCCATTCGGCCCATCGAGTCTGCAGCGGCTCTT
This sequence comes from Scyliorhinus torazame, assembly GCF_047496885.1. NCBI lineage: Eukaryota > Metazoa > Chordata > Chondrichthyes > Carcharhiniformes > Scyliorhinidae > Scyliorhinus > Scyliorhinus torazame. The sequence goes on along the minus strand of NC_092713.1, from coordinate 53,209,668 downwards.
GGAAAGAGCACCCTACCCAAGGTCCACACCTCCACCCTATCCCCATAACCCAGTAACCCCACCCAACACTAAGGGCAATTTTGGACACTAAGGGCAATTTAGCATGGCCAATCCACCTAACCTGCACATCTTTGGACTGTGGGAGGAAACCGGAGCACCTGGAGGAAACCCACGCACACACGGGGAGAACGTGCAGACTCCGCACAGACAGTGACCCAAGCCGGAATCGAACCTGGGACCCTGGAGCTGTGAAGCAATTGTGCTATCCACAATGCTACCGTGCTGCCCTTCTTATTGTCACAAGTAGGCTTCAAATGAAGTTACTGTGAAAAGCCCCTAGTCGCCACATTCCGGCGCCTGTTCGGGGAGGCTGGTACGGGAATTGAACCGTGCTGCTGGCCTGCCATGATCTGCCTTCAAAGCCAGCGATTTAGCCCTGTGCTAAACAGCCCCTGACGTCCGAACCTTTAGCCATCTCTCCAGACATCCCCCCCCCCCCTCCCCGTAGCACTCACCCACCCTCCGGCCTTGGACATGTCCCCGGAGTTGTATCCCATCCCCTGGATGTTCGGATGTTGGTTGCTGCGTGTGTGGTGTTGGCTCCCTCAGTGTCGAGGCACAGTGTCCCTGCATCAAATTGGGATGCTGGGCAATGACTCCCACATGCTACATGGCCCACCTATCCACGGGAATCCACTTTGGTTGTATGAAGTGCTCAGTTAACCACGATTGCCAATTCTCTACTAACAATAGCCTTCAGTCGCACAGCCAGAGGCCTCGGCTGCTGGTGGGGGATATGGGTGGTCGTTGGGGCAGACGGGCAGGAACATGGGTTGCCCCCGGAATGGGTACACATGATCCAGGGGTTGGCATGGTGGCGCTGTGCTTGTTTGCCCCCCGGTTGCCCACCCCAGGGCCTCCCCTCCACCCTCCGATGGCGGCCCCCCTTGTGGAGAGTCCCTCCACCTCCTGCCAAACACTGGGGCAACAAGCACAGCACCCCTGCACTCTTTGCCTGTGAGCAAAGATGGCTACTCACCTCCTCGGCACCACACAGAAGCCTGTCCGCCAGGTTCACGTTCTTCAAAAGGAGTACTAATCGGCACCGGCGTGACCACTTGCTTGGAATGCCGATGAATGACGGGAAGCCATTGGATATGGGGTCACTCTTGTTGATTGTATGGAAATAGCGCTTCAATGGTGATAATTGGTTGTTGCCATGCTACGGCGAGATCTCGATTTCACCTAGGGGAGCTGGCTGGTTGCATCGCAAACTGTTTGGCGCCTGACGCGGCTCACATTTTCGGCCTCTCCTGCTATTCACTGGCCTCGTTTCGCTTGAGTGAGTGTGCAACGAGGCCGGAAAATCGCGTCCAATTTCTTTGGCCTCATTACGGATTCATTTTTTAGAAGATACACTCAGTGGGGTTTCCCAGTTACACAAAATAAGACTGTACTGCCAGGGGAATATGCATGACCTAGGGTGGGAATTCACTCTATGGTGAATCATGGGTGTGACGAATATTCTCACCACAACACATTGTGGTACATATTCGAATTCCAACACTTGACCACCCGCAATGAGCCTTTTAAACTGATACCAGCCACCACAATGTTACCCTCACCGGTCAGACCTCCAAGGAGACGTCTGATGGCCAAATGTTAGTGGTTGCCGAGTGTCATTGTGTCAAAGTTGTCCACCTAAATTTGTTCTTTGCAGCTCAGATACTTTCAGATGACACTGAATTGTTACTGTCTACAGGTAATGCAGAGCAGAGAAAGCAAAGTTAGCTATCGCATGCCTGAGAAATATTGATGTAATTACTTGTATGTTCATCCATTCCGTTTGGCAATGAACTTTTCTTTTTGATCTGAACTACACGTTTTCTTTTATCCAAATATTGCTCTCTCCTACATCCAGCAGCGGTGCGTCCTTACAGCTTTGAAGTTGCGTACTTAGGAATTTTAGTCCACTTCCCAATCACCTGTTAAATCATTAAACATCTATACAAGCCTTCTCAGATCCCAAACATTCATTCCTCCATTCAGTATTAGCAAATACTGTTGACAGTTACTAAGTTAGGGAATTAATGATTGCTCAGAAACAACATGAGAAAATCAGAAAATCTGCAATGGACCGGCCATTGTGCTAATTGATCATATATATTCAGGGCGCGATTTAATGGCCGTGTTGCGTTTAAGTGAGAATGCGAAGAGGCTAGAATCAAGAACCGCGCTGGTTGCGACCTAACTGGCTCGCACACGTTGCTGTAATTAGGATCTTACCTTAGCATGGCGAGAAACCAATAATCACCACTTAAACTCAACCTCCACATGATTAACGGAAACGACCTCCTATCTAACGGTCTCCCGTGATCTAACCACCTCCCCAGCAAGTGGTCACGCGGGCACCGATTAGTACACCATTTTAAATATGTGAAACAGGCAGAAGGGCTGCTGCGGGTACACGAGGAGGCGAGTAGCCATCTCCGCTCACAGGCACAAAGCGCGGGAGCACTGGTGCTGCGGCCCGGTGTTCGGAGGGGGTAAGGGTGCCACCGGGGAGCCAGCCTTGGTTGGGGTGGGATAGGGTGGTTGGGGAGCAGTGGGGTGGCCGCCCATGGCTGTACTGGGCTGGGCTGGGGAGGGGTGGAGGGGGAGGAGATGGGTTTCACAGCGCAGACAATGGTCCATCATATCAACCCCAGGACCATGTGCTCCATTCCGGGGGCAACCCCAGCCCCTGCCCGCCTGCCCTACCGACCACCCATGACTCCCACTGACCGTGGAGGCATCTGGCCGTGTAGCTAATTGGGAATTGGCAATCATAGTTAAGTGAGAATTTCACATTCCAGGTGGATTCCCATGGGTGGGTGTGCCATGGAATATGTGGGAGTTATTGCCCGGCATCACAATCAGACCATGAGGCCTGGACACTGTGCCTGAACACTGCAGGAGACAACACCTAGGATGCAATGGCCGACATTCGAACACCCAGGGACTGGGCCCCAGTGCCCGTGGGTGTGTGCACCGGTGAGGGGACCAGCACCTGGTCCAGGTAATGTTACGTGCAGGTGTCTGGGTACAGAGCTGGGGTCCTGTGATCAGGGACCCCCACTGCTGCCAAGGGTGCATGGGCTGGGAATGCCAATAGGGAGGCGGGAGGGGGGAGCAATGGGGGACTGGAGGGTCCCGGGGTGGAAGACACTGCTGGTTGGTAGTCTCACACCCTCTATCATCCCTTACAGATATTACACGGGTTGGACAATATCTTGGACCCTGCACAGCTTGGGCGACCAGACATCAGAGAAGGCAGCGGCAGTAGTGCGACAGAGACTCAAGGTGGTGGCACATGTGCAGGGCCCCACCCCAACTCTGAGGACCTGTCCACCCATCAGACCAGGGAGAGACCCAGAGGGGGAGACCAGTGACAGCCCAAGTTGTGCAGACGTTACTGGTCTTTGAAGAGATGGCAGACAGCATGTACCACAGGAGGCTCTGCCTCAACAAGGGGATGGTGTGGCCTGTGCCATATCCTTGGCACAACGTGGAGGAGGTGGGTACCCACTCCCGGTGGCCATCAAGGTCACCGCAGTCCTGAACTTCTATGTCTCAGGATCATTCCAGAGTTCAATCGGAGACTTGTGTGGCATCTCACAAGCTACAGCCTACAAGTGTATCCATGAGGTTACGGATGCCCTATTTGCCCTGGCAGCAAACTATGTAAACTTTGACATGCACCAGGCCCAACAAGCCCGGAGACCAGGATCCTCCACCTTTGCCAGGATGCCCCAGGTTCAGGAGGTAATAAATGGCACGTATGTCGCCCTTCACTCACCTGGCTGCCTGGGAGTGCCCTACATTCAACAGGAAGGGGTTCCACTTCCTGAACATCCAGCGCATGTGCGACCACTACACGACGATCATACACGTGTGTGCACGTTTCCCAAGCAGTGTGCATGCCAGCTACATCCTGGGGCAGTCGGACAGCCCTGACCTCTTCGGGGACCACCCCAGGATGGCCGGTTGGCTCTTGGGGATAAGGGCTGAGGACTTGGCTAATGACGCCAATATGGAGGCCGTGACCGATGTGGTAACCTGTTACAAAGAGACCCATGTGGCTACCTGGGCTGTCAGTGAGCGATGCACAGCCTCCTCAAAATGCGGTTCTGATGCCTCGACAGCACTGGTGGTGCACAGCAGTACACCCCCTGGATGGTCGCCTGCTTTGTGGTAGTCTGCTGTGCCCTCAACAACTTGGCACAGCAGCGGGGTGACATGCTGGAGGTGGAGGGGACAAATATGTGGCCACCTCCGAGGAGGAGGACGAGGAGGCGGCGGACCCTGAGAGGCTGGAAGACCCATAGGACCAGCTGGAGGATGGAGTACAGGTGGGAGTGGTGAGGGTGCGGAAAGCCCTCAGCGCCAGGGAGGCCCTTATCATTGCCTGTTTCATATAGGACGTGACACCCTCCATCATGCCCCTCTTCCTACCCAACATTCCTGCCTCTCTCCCTGCTGGTTGGTAGTCATGTGCCCTTCACATAGGGGGGGCCCCATTCCTTGGCCTTCCCCCTCCCCTTTCACCATCCTCTCCCTCGCCCCAGCCCTCGCCACCCCCAATTTTCAACTTCCCAGGGTCTGCGTAACACTACTCCATGGCAATGGGACTGTGTCAGCGGGTCACAGTTAAATGCCGGGGGGGGGGGGGGGTGATGATAACCTGCTGACAGCTGAGCGCTGGTGCTCCTCATTCAATGCCATTTAGTCGGACCTCTGCCTGTCTGCTGAGTGCTGGGGGGAGGGCGGGGCGGGGGTGGGGGGTGGGTGGGGGGGGGGGGCTGCTGGGGGCCGGGAGAGCCCAGGACTCCCATGACCGGGGAGACGTTTCACAAGCAGTGTGCATGCCAGCTACATCCTGGGGCAGTCCGGGGAAACCAGATTGGTGCTCTGCCCAAATTGCGGAACAACATGCCAGAGGTGCCATACTGCCATACTGACCAAGGCCAAAGGGCATTAATGGTGTAGAGAAGTATCCCCAACTGAAATGAAATGAAAAATATGAAAATCGCTTATTGTCACAAGTAGGCTTCAATGAAGTTACTGTGAAAAGCCCCGAGTCGCCACATTCCGGCGCCTGTTCGGGGAGGCTGGTACGGGAATTGAACCATGCTGCTGGCCTGCTTGGTCTGCTTTGAAAGCCAACGATTTAGCCCAGTGTGCTAAACCAGCCCCACTCTCCCGATGGTGCCAGCCCCTCATCCCATCCCTCCAAGACCACCCCACCCTTCCCCTCACATCCCCTCACCCACTACCCCCTCTTACCCCCTATTCCCCTTACTCCCTACCCCACTATACCCCCAGTGCCCCATCAGCCTCCTGTGCTCTACCGCTGCATCTAGGTGTATCCCCAGGATCCACATCAGTGATGGAGGCAGCCTGCTGCTTAGCACGTTCTGTGGCCTTCAAAGCTCCTCGCAGGTGTCCTCGTGGCTCTTGGGCCAGAGGGTCCCAGCGCACTTGCTGGCGGCATAGGCCCACCATGCCACACTGTACCAGGTGCTGATGACGAGATGCGGAGGTGGAATTTGGGGGTGCTGATGGTCACCATCGCCACTCCGTAGGATGGCTCAGGGTCAACACCTCTTGGTCGGTGCCCATAGGACACTGGGGTTCACCTCAGGATGGGGGGGCAGCTGGACCGAGCTCCAGCTGTCCCTGCAACATCTGGCTCTGTCAGCCTTGGGGACTTCCCAATGTCTTCAGCATGGTGCCAACAACCTTGGCAATACCACTCAGTGACTGGCACATGCTCTAGAGTTCTCCGGCAATGCCCACCTGTGACTGGACATGTCTCCCAGCGACCGGGACATGCTCTGTAGCGCCTCGGCTATGCCCACCTAAGACTGGGACATGTACCGCAGCACCACATTAAGGTCCACCTGGTACTAGTGATATCCCCCAGCGACAGGGCATACTGTTGAGGCGCTCAGCCATGGTCGTCACTGACTGAGCCAGGCCATGGACACCTCTCATGCTGCTGACATCCTACACCACGCTCCCCACCGCGGTCGCCACCCTAGCAATGTTGGCCTCGGTTGCCATGCATTTCCAATGCTATCTCCTGCGCCCGTAGTCTGTGGGACTCCTCCAATTGTATATGGAACTGCTGGAGGATCACTGGCATCCCCCTCTGAATCTCACGGCCGCACCCTATCATCTGCATCTGCTCCAGGTAAACATGTTCCAGAGGCTCAGCATCAGACTGGCCCCAGCTGGGTCCTGGGATCCAGCCGTCCTTCAACTGCTGTCTCGCCTGGGCGTTACTGCCTCCACCTGATGTGCATCAGCAACTGTGTGGTGCTCACCAGAATGTGCCCCAAAAACATGCCCACTACTTTCGCCCACCAAGGTGTGTGTCTCTGCGCTGGTGGAAAGTAGGGATGACAGCTTATCGCGACTATTATGGTTGCATCCTCAGAGCTGTCCTCCAAGGTGTTCTCTTTTAAGGTGGTGGGGCATCCTGGATGGGTTGGCCCTGTCAGCTACAGGTCCTGCGGGAGATGGCCATGTAGTCAGTGGGTGGGATGGGGTAGTCTGAATGGCATTAACATCTCACGTTTGGCAGGTCATCTGGGTGAGGGCCAGTGGATCCTCACCTCTGCACTGTGTGCTGACTTCCACGGTGGTCACTGATCTGTCCTTGGCCCCCCCGTGACCTTCAGGGCCCGTTCCTCATAGTGGGTGAGGACTTTGATGTCCAGCACCTTGCTCCCGTCTGGGTCCTCTCTCGCCGGTTATCGGCCAACTTCTCCTGTGGGGCACAGAGGGGGCAGCGTTAGCCGCAAGCGTGGTTACTCATGGGGGGGGGGGGGCATATGGGGAGGGATGGGGAGTTTGGGGGAGGGGGAGTATGGTGGTGGGGGGGGCACCGATGGTCCTTTGCAAACTCACCAAAGCTGCTCGGTTGGTCACGCTCCTCGAGCTGACGTACGCTACCATTTCCGCCCAGGGAACGGTGGCTGACCCTCCATGACCAGCCCCCCCCCCCCCCCCCCCCCCCTCCCCCCCCACCCACCAGGGAACAGAACATCCCGTCTGGTCTCCAACGTGTCCAGCAGTCGTCCAAGTTCGGCATCACCAAAACTTGTGGCTGGTCTCCATGGCGGCATGGCTGCGAACGAAGTGGGTTTGGCGGTGCAGGAGCGTTTTACGCGCTGCTGTCACTGGTTAACGGGGGGCTGACGAACACAATCCTGGGCGAATCAGCCGGCAAACCATGATTTGCAGCGTGAATCCTGTGAGGCCTCGTTAAGTGGGCCAATTAACGTTTTATTGTAGTGACGGTCTCGCCGTACCGAGCGCCAGGGAACTCACGGCATTTCCCACTCGCTACCACATTGAGAAACTTTTCCATTAATTCGTGACCCAAGCCGAGAATCAACCCTGGGAGCCTGGGGCTGTGAAGCAACAGTGCTAACCACTGTGCTACTGCTCCGTCTCGTGTTGTGGGTCATCGTAAATTATATAAATTATAAAAACCACAATTAAACTCCCAAAAGGACGAAAGTTCTCACTGATGCCTGAAGCTGATCAAATTAAAAACAGCAGTAATTAATAAAACATTGCGGTTTACTGACTGTTACAACGCGATGTGATGCACAGTGTTACACTACAGTACTGCATTGTGTGTCCATACATGGGCCAGTAAATGTGGAGGCAACTAGTGAAAAGCAAAGGATAATACCAATTGTGAGATTGGAATGAGGCCACCTCCCCACCCCACATTCTCTCCATTGCCTCCACACTCAGAATCGCCAACTCCCGCTCTTCATTAAAGAGCCAAAGAATGTAACTGTCCTGAACCCATTTCCTGTCTGCAGATGCCAGCTTATTTAGTTCTGTATGGTTTTTGTCTGTAATTACACTTGATCTGCTGAGGAAAGGATATATGCTGTTAGGGGGAGTGAGAAAGAAGAAATATTCACCTGAGTAACTTGGCCAGCAGCCAACATACTTGAGTGTGTGAATATGCAGCATGAGATATCTGTTATGGGCAGCAAGCTTTGCATTTGTAGTTTCTCATTGAGCAGGCTATGTGCCAAATATCTAGAGCACACCAGGAAAAGATAGAAAAGCAAAATACCACAATGCTGAAAATATGAAATAAAAGAAGGAAATGTGAGAAATACCCCGCAGGTCACACAAATATATAAAAAAGGAGCAGAAGTAGGCCTTAGGCCTCTTAAGCCTGCTTCGGCATTTAGTGAGACCATGGCAGATGTAACCTCTAATCTGCACCCTGCTTACCCCTGATAACCTCTCACTCACTTATTTACCACAAATCTATCCACCTCTGGCTTAAAAATATTCAAAGTCTCTGCTTCCACCGTCTTTTCAGGAAGGGTGTTCCAAAGATTCACGACTCTCTGAGAGAATTTCTTTTTTGCCTCATCTCTGTTTTAAATGCAGTCCTTATTTATAAACAGTGTCCCCTCGTTCTAGATTCTCCAAAAAGAGGAATCATCCTAACCCCATTCACCCTGTCAAAACCCCTCAGAATCTTTTATATTTCAGGTCTATCAGCACCTGTGGGGGTAGTGAGAGAGAGAGAGACGGAATTAGCATTTCAGGAACGTGGGTCGCGATTTAATGGACTTGTCACACCCAACTTGATGACGCAACAAGGTCGTTGAATCTCACAAGAGACGTCTCACGAGATTCGCGATGCTCAAAATGCCTCTTTCATCAGAAGTTAGAAAAAGATAGGCTGCTGATGTGTTTAGAAAGTGCATGAGAAGTATGCAGAGTGCAGTGCCTTAATGACGGTGCAACAAAAATACAGTCAAGTTGAGGTCTTATGATGTGTATTTGATCCTAATGAATATTGGTACTTTGCTAAGCCATGTAGCATCATGTGCTGCACAATTCTCACCCACTGTAAGTGCGGGCAGAGTGACCTAACCATTGGTCCTTAATGGGACTGCTGGTGGTGAAAACTGAGTAGCTAGCAGTTTTAAAAGTGGAGAGTGAGACTAATTAGCATTCGATATGGTCAGCCACATTGGATAATGGATGGTTAAAACAATTATGCACCACAACTCTATGCACCTTAAACTTGAGAGAGTAGAGGACTATCTTGTCCGTAACATATCAGGAATTTCAGTGGTGAACATTAAATTGTAGAATAATTGAATGGTTACTGCACAGAAGGAGGCATTCAGCCTATTGTGCCGGTGCTGGCAGTCTGCAAGAGCAACTGAGTCCAACATCCCAGACTTTTGTTCTGTAGCCAAGCAAGTATTTTCTCTTCTAAGGCTTATTCAATTCTCTTTTGTAAGTCATAATTTTGTCTGCCTCCACCCCACTTTCGTGCAGTGCATTCTAGACCCTAATCACTGGAGAGTAAAGGGTTAACAATATCAGAAGCACATGATGCAGATGTAATCATGTAACATCAAATGATTAAGTATCAGAGATCTGGAGGGAGTAGAAGATCCAATCTCGTACGTAGATCCTAATATGTATATAGTTGCTGTAACCAAAAGGTGATGGTTTTAACAAACTACAGTCACGAGCAGCTTATTTTGGGACAATAGACAAGACCCAAAGAACCCCATCCAGACCCTGGACACCTGACAAAACAACAACTTGCTGCTTAAAAAAGCTTTTCCTTTTTAATTTTTAAAATTTTTCATTCATTTACGGGATGTGAGAGTCGCTGGTTCAGCCAGCATTTACTGCACTTCCCTAGTTGCCCTTCTGAAGGTAGTGGAGAGTTGCCTTCTTGAGCAGTCCCTGAGGTTTAGGTACACCCACTGTGCTGTTAGGGAGGGAGTTCCAGGATGTTGCCCCAGCGACAGTGAAGGAACGGCAATATATTTCCATGTCAGGGTGGTGAGTGACTTGGAGGGGAACCCCCAGGTGGTGGGATTCCCAGGTATCTGCTGCTCTTGTCCTTCTAGATGGTAGTGATCATGCAGTACATCTTGTAGATGGTACACATTGTTCGTCAGTGGTGGAGGGTTTGAATGTTTGTGGAAGGAGGAGCAATCAGATGGCCTGCTTTGTCCTGGATGATTTTGAGCTTCTTGAGTGTTGTTGGAGCTGCACTCATCCAGGCAAGTGGAGAGTATTCCATTACACTCCTGGCTTGTGCCTTGTCGATTGTGGATAAGCTTTGGGGAGTCAGGTGATGAGTTGCTCACTGTAGAATTCCTAGCCTTTGACCTGCCCTTTTAGCCACAGTATCAATATGGCTAGTCCAGTTCAATTTCTGATCAATAGTAACTCCCAGGATGTTGATTGTGGTGGATTAGCGATGGTAATGCCATTGAATATCAAGGGGAGATGGTTATATCCTCTCTTGTAGGAGATGGTCATTGCCTGACACTTGTGTGGTGAGAATGTAACTTGCCACTTGTCAGCCCAAGCCTGGATATTGTCCAGGTCTTGCTGCATTTGGACATGGACTGCTTCATTATCTGAGGAGTCGCGAATGGTGCTGAACATTGGGCAGCCATCCGCAAACATGACCACCTCTGACCTTATGATGGAAGGGAGGTCATTGATGAAGCAGCTGAAGATGGTTGGGCCGAGGACACTACCCTGAGGAACTCCTGCAGTGATGTCCTGGAGCTGAGATGATTGACCTCCAACCACCACAACCAGCTTCCTGATATTGGTTAGCTTGCCATTCACATTAAATCGATGTTGAATAAAAACGGAAAAATTATGAAAATCGCAGCAGGTCTGGCAGCATCTGTGGCGAGAGAAACAGAGTTAACATCTCCATTCCGTAAGACTCTTTTTCAAAGCTATCACGCAACTTGAAATGTTAACTCTTGTTTCTCTCTCCACAGATGCTGCCAGACCTGCTGCGTTTTTCCAGCATTTTGCGGTTTTTATTTCAGAGTTCCATCACCGCGGTATTTTGCTTTTATTAAGTCACTGCATTCTGCCAAAGGGAACACTTTCTCTCTATTTACGCTAGACACCTCATGATTTTGCACACTTCTATCAAATCTCCTCTTAAACTTTCCCTTCTGTAGGGAGAACAACTCAGGTTCTCCAATCTATCCATGTAGCTGAAGTCCCTCATCCTTGGAACTGTTCTTGTCAATCTTTTCTGAATCCACTCTAAAACCTTTGCACCCTTCATGAAGTGCGGTGCCTAGTTCTATCAGTGCAGTTGGGGTCAAGTTGTGTTTGACAAAGTTTTATCATAAATTGCTTGTTTATGCTTCTAATTATAAAGCACATGGCCCCTTGTGCTTTTTAACCACTTCCCCGCAGCCATGATTCCATGGGGCAACATCCTTTTCTGAATGAAATGAGGTGGATCCTGGCCTTGCATGTCAGACTTAGCTTGTTTGCAATCATGTATTGAAAAAAGCAGTTCAGCAATGCAGTTTCCGCCATGTACAGTGCAAATGTTAAACCAAGACAACCTGGGAGAAAAAAACAGTTCAGACCAATATTCGTATTTCCCAGTTTTCATTCATGTTCAATTTGAAGATATACAAGATCAGTCTGGACCAGTCTTCTTATTTACCCATTTTTACTGGGTTTTTTTCTTCTGGAAAGGTACAGTAAGTGTGAAATAACAATAATAAAGTTGTGTGCTTCTTCAGAAAATAAAATTTCTCATGGCGTGGTGACAGTTTTCATACAGAAGTAAACGATTGGTCCATCTAGCCTATTTATCTATCTTCCCACAAGATTACCTCGAATGGGATTTGGCACTCGTGATGATGAACACATGATGAAAATGAACCAAAAATGTACGAAAACCATTTATTCGTGAGACATTGGGATAAATGTTATCTTCATCCAATGCGACGTAATCTGGTTGAGCGGATCCCCTGCCCTTTATATTCATCTGATTTTCATCCAATAATTGCCTGCTTTTAATTGAAATGTTTATAAGCATTTAGACAGTGTACAGATACCTAACCTGCCCAAATAAAATTGCAGGGACATGTGGGAAAAAAAAATGCAAGGGTAGAGTGACTATGATATGGAAGTCATAATCAGGCATTGATGCACTGAAATTCGGTGCCAGTTTTGAATTATTTGAGAATTTCAGTGTCTTAGAGGGAAGGAGTTGTAAAGTCAAATTTATATCAGAATAAACAGATAGTAAATTATCTCTGCTATAATAGTGGAGTTTACAAGCTGGTTGCAATCTCCCACAACCTCCTCACCTTGTGCTCATTGCTGATTAAATTGTGCAATTTATTCCCATTTTCAGAATCATTTTTAATTGTTTCTCTTGTTATTGTGGACTGGCAGCACTGGGAAAAAATATGTTTGCCATGCCATTACCATAATCTTTGCACCACTTTAGTTTAATATTTGTGTGTTCCCTTTATCAGGTTTCTATTCATTACTTGAATGCGCCCTTAACAGAATCTGTAACAGAAAGTGGAAGTTACATCTATATCCTGCCCCTGATGCTCACCACAACTAAGATGTGACCTTATCAAACACAAATTACTTGGCCAACCGCCTTATGGGGTATACATTTCAGATGTTATATATGTTGGCTGAGAGGTTTAATTGGATCTTTTCAGTGGGATTGTGGAATCACCTCCAGACTCCATGTGCTTAATTCCAGCAACATTTACCTGTCCGCACACACTTCAGCAAGGTGTGCGCTGTGCAGGTTTTCACAAAGCTCTGCACAGAATATCCAATCTTTCTCTTTAATTCTACTAGCACTTGTCACAGGGATGTGGCTGCTGAAAGGAGAGCTGGTCAAAAGCAGCAGGTGCTTCCTTCCCGCTTGAGTGTCAAAGCACAACAATTTCATTAAATCAGTCTGATTTCCTGAATTTTTGTGTATGTTATGAATTGCACTGTCGTATTGCACCAACACTCTGGGCTGGATTCTCCGGTTCGCCAGCTGCATGTTCCTTCGTGGCACTCCGTTGGTCGATGGCGAGATTCTCCCTTTCCCCTGTTGGTCAATGGGATTTCCCATTGAAGCCACCCCACGACACTGCAAAACTAACTGGCGGGGGTATACTGCCAGCAGCAAGAGAATCCTGATGACCAGAGAATTCTGGCCTCTAACGCAGAGCAGTAGGATGTGATTTGCTAAACGGTGGTACCTGTAAAAGGGGTCTTGGTGACTAAAAAGGGGCTTGGCGTTCCTGTGAGGGTACGGGGCACATGTAGAGGACAGAGTCCACTGAATTTTCTTCCAGGAAAGGAGATAAAATCACCACTTGCTAGGCCACTGGGACATGTAGCCCATGAAGCACTGTGTACTGTATCATGATCCAAGAAAGTGCACAAATCTTGTTCAATTCAATGAGAAGGAATACATGCAATATTGAGGGTGCCTGTAGGCGTCACTGTTCTCAATAATTGTGGGGTCAATCCAATGCCTGTTCATAAAAGATTAATTATGACAGTGGGGAGAATTTAACTTCTACTGTGTGTATCTCCTTCAAGGCAATTCCCTGAACAAATTTATCTTTTTAATTCGCAGTATCACACATGCCAACCTGACATCAGCATTTGTATCAGTATTTCGGAAAAATGTCAGTCATTTTCATTGGCAAGGAAATGTGTCAATAAGTTAATTTGGGAATCACAATTGAACATGATCAGAACTAGTCATATCAGGTGAAAGAGAACTGAAAGCCAGTAGAACTACTGTTTCCCCTCCTGGCTATGCATAATCTTGAAGCAAAACATTTTAAAGAGGTGGCAGATGAAGGTCAATGCGTAAAAAATTGAAATGAATATTTTTGGTAGCAAGAACATGGGAGTGCCGAGACAAAATAAACAGTACAATTCTAAAGAGGGCACAGGAGCAGAGGGACCTGGGTGTATATGCGCACAAGTCATCAAAGGTGGCAGGACAGGTTGAGATAGCGCCTGAGCGCTTAATAAAGCACTAGGCTTTATTAATAGTGACGTAAGGAAATTACATTGCATTATCAGAGACCCCTCCCACTGAGGCATTGCCTTCTTCCAGACCCTCCCATCAGGCAGAAGGTACAGAAGTCTGAAGACCCGCACATCCAGACAAAGGAACAGCTTCTTCCCCACAGCTACAAGACTCCTCAACGACTCCCCCTCGGACTGATCTGTTCCCTGTAAGAAAACTATTCACGACGCCCTATGCTGCTCTTGCTCATGTATTTGCTTTGTTTAGTCCCTTGTTCTGCACTGTAACCAATCACTATAGTCGATGTACATTTGTCAGTGTACTCTGTTGATTATTCTTTTTGTCTACTACGTACGTAGTGTGTACATTCCTTCGGCCGCAGAAAAATACTTTTCACTGTACTTCGGTATATGTGACAATAAATCAAATCAAATCAAACCAAAACTTGTATAAGACTCGAGTTCTGCCTCAGCTGAATCCTATTCTGAGCACTGGACTTTAGGAAGGATGTGAAGGCATTGGAGAAAGTGCAGAAACAATCCATGAGAATGGTCCAAGGAAGAGCAACTTTAGTAAAGAACGTAGATTGGAGAAGCTAAGACTCTTTTTCCTCAGAGGAAAGAAGGCTGAGAAACAATTTGATACAAATATTCAAAATCATGAGGGGTCTGGACAAAGGCGGCGGCACAGTGGCATTGTCATGACAGGGAGGTATTAGGAACTTGGGTCCAGAATTGGGTTCCAGGATGTAGCAGGCAATTTAGGGGCTAAACAGACAGAAGGAAAAGACTGCTCGCAGCAGAATTAGAGGGATACCCCCATAACCTGAAATACCTTGTCCCATTCAGACTCAACCTCGTTAGTGGGAATACACAGGATGCCCCAGTTCAGCCAGGATGATCCACTGAAGATCCATTGTCATTTGGGACAACCTTGTTTGACCAGCCTTCAGCCCATCACAGAGTCTGATGACCTATTTGTCCGTCAATGGAAAGCTAGTTGCATGTGAATGGCAAAGGTCTGTTCTTTTGTATAAACGGGAGTGGGCAATCAGCCAAGATAAGGATAAGGGATTCAAGTCTAACCACCTCAGTGGAGAACCTTTGTTTGAGGGGATGGGTGGAGCTTGGAGAGAGAGAAAGAAATGCTTTTTTGTACATGTTATGGAAGAAGACTGTGGACGTCACCCAGTGAGGTTATGATGGAAGCTGCCCCTGATGCAGACTTTCGAATGTTCTTTTTTTTTAGAAAATATTTTATTCAAGGTATTTTCAGATATACACACAAAGAAATCAGAAGAACAACGGAACAACTCAATAAACAACCACTCTCCACCTGTCCCCCGATGCCAATCCCACCTCACATCCTGACTCCCCTATTTTAACCCCTTTACACCCCCATTTCCCCCCCATCCCCGCTGATCCCTCAATCCTTCTTAAAGAAATCGATAAATGGCTTCCACCTCCAGGTGAACCCCTCTGCCGACCCCCGCAGGGCGAACTTGACCTTTTCCAGCTCAGGGAGGGCTGGTTTAGCTCAGTGGGCTAGACAGCTGGTTTGTGATCCAGAACAAGGCCAGCAGCGCGGGTTCAATTCCGTACCAGCTGAGAATTCTGAATTCTCCCTCTGTGTACCCAAACAGGCGGCGGTATGTGGCGACTAGGGGTCTTCCACAGTAACTTCATTGCACTGTTAATGTAAGCCTGCTTGTGACAATAAAAATTATTTATTTTTTATTTTAATTTTGCCAGGTCGCTCACCCACACTCCTACTTTTGGCAGCTCCGAGTCCCACCTCCCTAGCAAAGTCCGGGCTGTCAGGGGCGCAAAGGCCAAAACATCAGCCTCTCTAACCCCCTGGACCCCTGGGTCTTCCGACACCCCAAATATCGCCACCTCTGGACTCGGAACCAGCTCCACGCCCAGCATCTTGGACATCTGTCCGAGAACCCCTGGCAGAAGCCCCTCAGTCTCAGACATCCACAGGACATGTGAACATGATTCGCGGGCCTCAACCGCGCACCGTCCACACCTATCCTCCACACCCGCCACTGTCATATGAACCCTATTGCCACTTTAAACTGGATGAGGCTTAACCTTGCATATGATGAGGATGCATTCACCCTCCGCAAGGCCTCCGCCCACATCTCAGCCAACACCTCCCCTCCCAGCTCCTCCTCCCATTTACGCTTAATATTCCTCACCAGGGCTCCCTGGCACTCCATCAACTCTTTATAGATATCCAGCACACTCCCCTCCCCTATTTCTTCCTTTGACAGCTCCTCGTCCTGCAACCCCAGGGGCGGCAGCCCAGGAAAGGACAGCACCTCTCTCCTTACAAAGTTCCAGCCTGCAGCTACCTAAAGCCATTCCCCCTGGGCAACTCATACACTCCCTCCAGAAACCCTCGCCTTGCAAATTTACCCCTATAAGCAAATCCCTGAAGCGCTCAATCCCCGTTTGCTGCCACCCCCTAAACCTCACATCCAACCCTGCTGGCGCAAACCTTTGGTTATTACAGATTGGTGCACACACTGAGTCACCCTCCACCCTCCATTGCCCCAACACCCTGAGGGCTGACACCACCACTGGGCTCGCAAAGTACATGGCTGGTGAGAACAGTAAGAGCGCCAACAACAAAGCCCTCAGACTCACACCCGTGCACAATGCTGCTTTCACAACGACTCCTCCTCCACAATGACCCCCACCCCATGGCCCACTTCCTTACCATAGCAATGTTCACCACTTTGGGAAACTCTAACCCATCCAGGAACCATTGCATCCCCTCCTCTCCAGGTCGGGGACTCCGACTCGTAGAGCCTCCTATAAAATGCCTCGAACACCCCATTCACTCCCTCCAGGTCCATCACCTCCTTACCCATATCATCCCGAACTCTATCAATCTTCCTCGCCTTTTCCTGCTTTCTCAATTGATGGGCCAACATCCTATCCTCCTTTTTACCACACTGCTCCTCTGGCCCTCCACAGCTGCCCCACCGCCTTCCCCTACCCAAACTCCATCTAGAGCCTTTGCCTCCCCTTCAGTAACCCTGCCTCCAGCACCTCCGAATATTTCCTGTCCACCCCCAAAATGTCATCCACCAGCATTGCCCTGTGACCTAGTCGTTCAGCTCCACGTAGCCCCGAATGACAGCCCTCACCCACTCACACACCTCCTCATCCAGCAGCAACCCAACATCCAGCCTCCACTGTGGGCGTTGGGCCCCTCACCGGGCCAGACGCAAATCCACCCAATGTGGCACATGGTTGGTAAACACAATCGTCGAATACTCCGAGTTGGCCACTCCTCCAGCAACGCCTTGTCCAACACAAAATGTCAATCGGGAGTACGCCCGGTGCACATGGGAGAAGTATAAAAACTCCTTCGCTTCTGGCCTCCCAAACCTCCACGGGTCCACCCCACCCACATGTGCACTATGAACCCCCTCAGCTGCTTCACCACTGCCAACACCCTCGACGGCTTGTGACTCGACTGGTCCAAGCTCGGATCTATGACCGTGTTAAAATCACCCCCATAATCAACCGATGCGAGTCCAAGTCCGGGATCTTCCCCAACACTCGCCGCACTAAATCCACCTCATCCCAATTTGGGGCATTAACGTTTACCAGAACCACCGGCATCCCCTCCAACTTCCCACTAACCATCACATATCTCTGCCCCCGCCCCCCCCCAAAGATGGGCCACAATGCTCCCCACCTCGAACGCAACCCGCTTATTAACCAACACCCTTGGCTTCATATCCAGCCTGGAATTAAACATCTGTCCCACCCATCCCTTTTACAGCCTTGTCTGGTCCCCCAGCTTCAGGTGCATCTCCTGCAAAAAAGCCACGTGCGCCTTCAAACTTCTATGCTGTGTGAACATACACAACCGGTTAACCATCCCATTCAACCCCTTCGCATTCCTCATGGCCAGCTGGTCGAGGGGTGAGGCATCCCTGCCTGTTTCCCCTGCCAATCGGCCATATCCCTTTGAGCCAGCCCCAGCCCCCATCACACGACCCTCCGGGCCTGCCCCCGGATGTCCACCGTCATCAATCCCTTCCCAATTGCATGACACCAACCACACCCCTGTCAGCAACCCTCCCTCTCCTCTCCACCCCACCCTCAAAGAAAAAAAACCAACACCTCCCCCCTCCACGCCTTCCTCCTGGCAACCTCCCAGTTCACTCCTGTTAACTAGCCCACCCAGCTAGCATGGCGGCCCCGCCCAAAGCCTCCAATCACCCTTCCTCCCTCCAGTTCCTCTGCCCCACGATCATCAAGACCGTTGAGTAACAAGAGTAACAAAAGGCACACTCACCATCACTCCTCCCGGCGAAGACCCTGCCCCGGCAAACCCACCATCCAACGCTTTAAAAAGCACACAAAACTCTTCCAAAGTTCAATGTCCTTACACTCCTACCCGTCCATTGTCCCTCATAAATTCCATCGCCTCCTCTGGCTTGCCAAAATAAAGTTCTCATTTCTGGAAAGTCACCCACAGGCAGGCGGGGTATAATAACTCAACTTCACCCCCTTTTCAAAGAGGGCAGCCTTAATCTGATTAAACCTGACCCTCCTCTTTGCCAGCTCCGCACCTGCAGCTCACTCATTCCCAGGACCATTTCTTGGTCTGCCTTGCCCAAAGAATGATCTTCTGCTTGTCAGAAAGTGGTGCAGCTGCACCACCATCGCCCTAGGCGGTACGCCCGCCCGCGGCCTCCTCCTCAGCGTCCTGTACGCTCGGTCTACCTCCAGAGACTAATTGAAGGCCCCTCCCCCATCAATTTCTCCAGCATCCTTGCCACATATAAAGTGGCCTTCCACCTTCAATGCCCGCAGGCATCCCGACAATCCTTAAATTTTGGCTCCTGGAGCGATTCTCGAGATCCTTCACCTTCTTCTTCAGTCTCTTCTGACACTCCCGCATCACTTCCACCTCCTCCACCAACGAGGCCAACTGCTTCTCATGCTCTCTCACCATTTCCTTCACTTTATGGATCACCTGGCCCTGGGACTCCAGCCTCTGCTCAGTTTGCTCGACCCCAGACCTCAGCGGTTCCACCATCTTGGCCAGGTCTTCCTGGGCCTCTTTCCGCTGTTGCAGGAATATATTGTTCAGAAAATTTAACAACTGCTCTATCGACCACTGTGCGGGCAGTGGCATCTTCCATTCTTTTCTTGTGGTGCACCACGGATACTCTCCTACTCCCTCTGCTCTTTCTTTCTTTCACCACTCCTTGTCTATGGATCCATCCACTAACATCCCCAGGCACTCCTGTATCTTTTGCCCTCAAATACTATGCCCACCGTGCAAAAAAAGGCCAAGAAAATCCACCTTGACTGGGAGCCACCAAATGTGCGACCACTCACTTCATGGCCTCCACCAGAAGTCTTCAAAAAGGCTTCGAAAGAAACTTGACATAGCAGAGAATTACTTCATAAATACGAGTACCATCTTTGCCTGACTTTGTGAGTGGAATGAGAGCTGTATGTTTATTGGGTGCATTGTCTAATGAGAACTAATGTGTTAAGGTTAAGAAACTGCATGTAATCTGTTAGTGTTAGACCTGAAGTATAAGTTTAAATATTGCTTTATTTTCTTTTGTTTTAATAAAGTTTGTTTATAAAACAACTAAGCCCTTTTTCTTACATTATCACTCCTGGACAAATTGATCTTTCCGCAGAAAACTTACCAGACGTCGTAACAGTATGCAGTCAGGAGGTATTTGACCCGGGAAGCTTCAACATCGGGACTTCATGAAGTCTCATGGCATCAGATCAAACATGAGCAAGGAATTGCCCCTACTGGTTACCATCGACTGTATCCCCTCAGCTGATGAATCTGTACTCCTCCATGTTGAACACCACTTGGAGGAAGCACTGAGCAAGGGGATGGAAATTACTCTGGGTGGGAGACTTCAATGTCCATTATCAAGAGTGGCTCAGTAGCACAACCACAGACTGAGCTAACTGAATCCTAAAGGACACAATTGCTAGACTGGGTCTTTGGCAGGTGGTGAAGGGACTCACAAATCTACCTATCGCGGATACATCTGTCCATGACAGTGTTGGTGGGAGTAACAACCGCACAGACTTTGGGCAGACCAAGTCCTGTCTCCACATTGAGATACCCTCCATCATGTTGTGTGTCACTAACACCAGTTAACACAAATGGGATAGATTTAGAATAGATCTAGCAGGTTAGAAATGGACACTCATGACATAACTGCAGGAGTTGATCAGGTTAGTGTTCTCGATCCAACTATCTACATCTGCTACACCAATGACTTTCCTCCATCATGAGGTCAGAAGTGAGGATGTTCGCTGATGATTCGAGACTCCTCAGATGCGGAAGCTGTCCATGTCCAAATGCAGCAACACCTGGCCAATGTCCAGACTTGGGTTGACACGTGACAAGTAATATTCTTGCTGCGCATTGCGCCCGGCAATGAAAACCTCCAACACGAGAGAATCTAACCATTTCCTCACAACATTCAATGGCATTACCATTGCTGAATCCTCCACTATCAACATCCTGGGGTTACAATGGGCCAGATACTGAACAGGACTAGCCATATAAACACTACAGCTACAAGAACAGGTCAGAGTCTAGGGATCCTGTGATGAATAACTCACCTCCTGATTCCCCAAATCCTGTACACAAGGTAAGTCAGGAGTCAGTGGTGGCACAGTGGTTAGCATTGCTGCCTCACAGCCCCAGGGAGCTGGGTTCAATTCTGGCCTTGGGTGACCGTCTGTGCAGAGTGTGTACATTCCTCCCCTTACTGCGTGGGTTTTCCCCGGGTGCTCCGGTTTCCTCACAGTCCAAAGAAATGCAGGTTGGGTGGATTGGCCATGCTAAATTGCCCCTTAGTGTGCAAGGATGTGCAGTTGGGGATAGGGTGGGACGGACAGGGGAATGGAAATAAGTGGAGGGCTCTTTCGGAGGGTCTTGATGGCTTAAGGTGCGAGGGGCAAAGTTTAGAGCAGATGTGCAAGGGAAGTTTTTACAGCAAGGATAGTGGGTGCCTGAAGCTCGCTGCTGGAGGAGGTGGTGGAAGCAGGTACGATAGTGACATTTAAGGGACGTCTCGACAAATACATGAATAGTATGGGAATAGAGGGATATGGACCCCAGAATTGTAGAAGGTCTTAGGTTAAGATGGGCAGCATGGTTGGCGCTGGCTTGGAGGGCCTGTTCCTGTGCTGTACTTTTCTTTGTTCTTTGTTCTCTTTGATGGGCCAAATGGCCTCCTTTTGCACCATAGGGATTCTAGGATTCTATGAGTTTATGGAATACTCTCCACTTGTCTAGATGTGTGCAGTTCAAACAACACTCAAGAAGCTCAGCATCATCCAAGACAAAGCAGCCCACTTGATTGACATCCACAAATATTCATTCCCTCCATGATGCATGGGAGAGCCGTGTGTACCATCTACAAGCTGCACTGCAGGAACTCACCAGGGCTCCTTAGATTTGTGAAGATTTTTTTTCTCACATCATACTTGCTTCCTTTGCAAATCACTTTAAATCTGTGGCCTTTTGTTCTTGACCCTTTTATGAGGGGGAACAGTTTCTTCCTATCTACTCTGTCTAGCCCACTCATTTTGAACATCTCTATCAAATCTCCTCTCAGCCTTCGTCTCTCCAAGGAGAACAGTACCAGCTTCTTCAATCTATCCTCATGACTGAAGTTTCTCATCCCTGAAACCATTCTTGTAAACTCTTCTCTTCAACGCTTCACATCCTTCCTCTAATGTGGCACCCAGAACTGTACATAATATTTCAGCTGAGGTCTAATTGGTGCCTTGTATACGCTCAGCATTGTCTTCTTACTCTTGTATTCTATGCCCCTATTAATAAATCCCAAAATGTTTTACTAACTGTTCTGTCCACCTGTCCTGCCACCTTCAATGATCGAAGCACATATACACCCAGGTCCCTCTGCTCCTGCACCCCTTTGAGAATTTACCCCTTATCGCTCCCTGTTCTTCCTATCAAAATGCATCACCTCACATGTATTTCACCAGTAAGAAAAAGCACTATTATCTTAACATAATGGGTGGGATTTACAGGCCCTGCCAGCAACGTGCACCATTGAAGGTGGGACACAAAATTTGCAGAGTGGCCAAAAGTCATTGGCTGCTCTCCATATTTTCCACTTCCAGCGCAGTGATGTCAGCCACTGGTGGGGCCAAAAGATTCTGCCCTGTATAAGTAATTATACTTTAAGCTATAATTCCAAATCAAACTCTTACTCTTCTACTTTTAATTTCAATGGAGAACCCTACTTTTACATCACGGTTACGTGAGCATTCGTTCAATTCTCCTGAAACCAAGCCAATTGTAAGATATTGATAATTTGACTGATTTTTAGGATCTGTAACATCTATGGATTTTATTCTTTAACGGCAGCTTAAATTTTTAGTTTGAATTTCTATTTGTGAGAAAATGGACAGTCAAGGCAGTTAGGATGCTTTGCAGCTGTTGTTTGTGAGAAACAGACACTTAATTGTTTTCTAACCTAAGTTGTCCAAGAGTTGCATTCAGAAGGTCTGTTTGAAGAAATGGCTAAAGATAATTTATTCTTAGAATGGTACCTTATGTTTAAACAAACCACGCATTGCTTTAATTGATCTGGCCCAGAAGGCAACTTTTTTTTCTGGTATAATGAGAAGTGTTTTTAATATTTGTTCTTAATGGTTTTCGTATCTGTGGGGCTTGGTTTAAAATATGTTGAAAAGAGAATGTGACTTTGCTTGTGACTATTGTATCGAGACCAGAGGAAGTATATTATTTGTTTGCAATGGAATGTAGGCTCAGGGGGGCCCCAAGGAAACAAGAAAACATTTATCTTTACTCTTTGGTTCTAGTTCAAGATGCGGGTGACACGAGATGATATCCTAAGACAATTGAAGGGGTGAATTTGGATTATTTCCAACTCAGGGAGGAAAATAAAGAGACTGAGGGGTAAAAAGTTGGAAATTCATAATCTTTGTTGGAACAGTGTTACCATGGCTTCTGGGGGACGGCTCTTCTGGACACAGTTCAAAGGCAGAGAAGGGAAAGATATTGCCTAAGCTGGCAATGCTCAAGGACTCTGAGGAACTTGAGGAATGAGGAACTTCTAGGTTGTCTTCCCTGCTTTGTGTTAAGTATGTGTAAAATCTTGTTAATAAATTCTACTTGATTTATAAATATTTGTTATTCTTACCTTGTTAGGTCAAGAACAACTGAGGACAATCATTTTAGAAATTAATTATTTGAAACATGTAAATAGAAGGGTTTTAAATAGAAGGGTTTTAAACCTCAAAGCCCTAAAGTCTTACACAATGTATGTCTCTGCTGTCAGGGATTTACTGTAGTTTTTCTCCTTTTCCCAGGTGATGGATTTTTTGAGGATTCTCCCTCTATTAGCTGGCTAGGTTAACACCCCATGGCTTGCATTCTCCCTGATTGAGCATGGGCCTTACCTGCATCCTTGCGCAGTGACTCCAATCAGAAATACCCCTGGTTCTTGATGGCCCTGTTCTCTTTTCCCGGCTGCTGACAGGTTCCCTCTTTGCTTTCTTCAAACTGCTCTGGGCACAAAGAGCCTGAGATTGCTGATTAGAGCAGTGATATGGTAAACAAAAAACTTCCCCTCTCAACCCAGCTCCATGGCAACATGGCATATCTTCAGGCATGGCCTATCTTCAGATAGGAATGTTAATTCATTATCTTTAACTTTATACCTACCCTTTAATCTGCGAAGTATCTGGATAAATTTACCTTTCAAGTGGAAGCAGAAAGTCCATTGGGACAGTGGCTATATAAAATATATCCTTCCTATCTCATCAAGATGGAGGATGGAACATTTAGGAGTTAATCGCTGAGACATTAAAGAAACTAATTACCTAGGCCATAACCATAATCAAAGTTATGTCCAGGCATAAGTTAACCAATCACTTTCCGAAATCTATGTGGTAATTTAGCTTCCAAATCTACTTTTCACTTGTGATGTTATTGTTAAAAATCTGGCATAGGGGCAGCACGGTGGGGCAGTTGTTAGCATTGCTGCCTCATGGCGCTGAGGTCCCAGGTTCGATCCCGACTCTGGGACACTGTCCTTATGGAGTTTGCACATTCTTTTGCCCCCACAACCCAAAGATGTGCAGGGTAGGCGAATTGGCCGTGCTAAATTGCCCCTTAATTGGAAAAAATGAATTTGGTACTCTAAATTAAAAAAAAAGAGATATGGCATAGGATGACCCAGCATCCTGGTTCAAAGACGACGGTCAACAGATATAATGGTTGGAATCTTCCAGTCCTGCCATCAGTGGCAAGCTTGGCGGAGGAACTTAATTTCGCGTGGCTGCACATCTTTGGCCTGCACCTGGCAAGGTAGACTTCTTCCATGATTAATGCTGAGCTGTCCCTGCACTGTCCTCTTTGGAGAGTCTGTAAACGCCCGCCTATGATTGAGACAAGGTGATGGCAGTGCAAGTTGCGTGGAGGGTGACCAAGAATGGGAAGAAGGTTTAACGGGAAAGGGTGGTGCAGTGGCTTGGCAACAGTGGAAGGGTTAGTTCAGACTCTCCAGGTGCCCTATATTATGGCACCTGGACCTTCAACCCCATGAGGTAACAGCGGGGTTGGTGACAACATGCCTCTTCCCGTGACATGAATCAGCGAGCTCCCCAAGTATGTATGTGTAATGAGGTGAACACTGCAAGATTGTGTATAGTCAGCCATCCCAGCCCAAGCAAGAATCATTCCCACTTGCACCCGCCACTAAACGCAATTTCCAGAATGGAAGGTGCCAGCCAATGATTCTAGTGTGTTTGAAGGAGGAGACCAAGGCGGTGAATGCCACAATCAAATAAGATAAAAGCAAAATATTGCAGATGCAGGCGATCTGAAATAAAAACAGAAAGTGCGAGAAACATTCAGCAGTTCTGAAAGCATCAGTAGAGAGAGAAACAGACTTAATGTTTCGAGTCCAATATGACATTTCTTCAGAACTGACCAGAGTCTTATTGGGCTCGAGACATTAACTCTGTTTCTCTCTCCACAATGAAATGAAACCTGGACAATGTGATGAAAGCCAACATTTTTGGAAAGTTCAATAAAATACTTGATGCAACAATCAATTACGACGGGACGAGAGTAGAGACTAATCAAGGCTTTATTACACAGAGATGTGTGGCCTCCTACAGCTGCTGCCGAAATGGCTGCCGTTCGGAGAGCACACACATTTATACTCCGCCTACTGGGCGGAGCCAGCAGGCAGGGATCTACCCACGTACCTGTAGTATAAGGGCCTTACCGTAATACCCTCGTATGCAGTGCAGTATATACAATATAATACAACAGTGGTGACTACCACATTCACCCCCTGTTAAAAATGAGTCCAGCGGGGGTGGTGGAAAACTATTTACATACTGGTTGTCATTAGAATTTCAGAGTAGGTTACAAATTAAGACGGTCGGGCGCCTTGATCCGTCGTTGAGAGCACCGCAGTGCTGGTGGTGAGTCAGGCATCGGCTCGGTCGTCGGTGACCCCGGGAGCGTGTCAACATCCTCTTCATTTGCGGGTGGGACCAAGGGGAGGACGGATTGTCCTGGAGTGGGGGCTGGGGGAAGGGAGGGTGGCGCCGGGGCAGAGTGGGGGTGTGTGTGGGGACCCAGCTGGTGCCAGTTCCCTGAGGGAGACTGGGTCTTGGCGGCCGTCGGGGTACGCTACGTAGGCATACTGCGGGTTTGCGTGGAGTAGCTGTACCCTCTCAACCAACGTGTCCACCTTGTGGAGCCACACGTACTTGCGGAGGAGAACGGGTCCTGGGGCTGCCAGCCACGTTGGGAGCGAAACCCTGGAGGTGGACTTCCTGGGGAAGGCAAAGAGACGTTCATGGGGAGTTTCGTTGGTCGCCATGCACAGGAGCGACCGAATGGAGTGAAGTGCGTCGGGGAGGACCTCCAGCCAGCGGGAGGCCGGGAGATTTCTGGACTGTAGGGCCAGCTGGGTGGCCTTCCAGACCGTCCCATTCTCCCGCTCCACCTGCCCGTTTCCCCGGGGGTTGTAGCTGGTCGTCCTGCTCAAGGCAATGCTGTGGATGTAGGCGGGGAAACCGAACATAGCGAAGATGGTGTTGAGGGCTTTGATGACGGTGGCAGACGTCATATTGGGGCATGGGATGGCGAAGGGGAATCTGGAATATTCGTCGACCACATAGAGAAAATACGTGTTGCGGTCGGTGGAGGGAAGGGGCCCTTTGAAGTCCACGCTGAGGAGTTCAAAGGGGCAGGAGGCCTTCACCAGGCGTGCACGGTCTGGCTGGTAGAAGTGCGGTTTACACTCCGCGCAGACCTGGCAGTTTCTGGTGACAGCCCTGACTTCCTCGATGGAGTAGGGCAGATTGCAGGCCTTAATGAAGTGATAAAAGCGGGTGACCCCTGGGTGACAGAGATCGTCGTGCAGGGTCCGGAGTCGGTCCACTTGTGCGCTGGCACATGTACCTCGGGACAGGGCATTGGGGAGCTCGTTGAGCTTACCGGGGCGATACAAAATCTTGTAATTAAAGGTGGCGAGCTCGATCCTCCACCGCAAGATCTTATCATTTTTGATCTTACCCCACTGTGTGTTGTTAAACATGAAGGCAACTGACCGTTGGTCTGTGAGGAGAGTGAATCTCCTGCCGGCCAGGTAATGCCTCCAGTGCTGCACAGTCTCAACGATAGCTTGGGCCTCCTTTTCGACAGATAGTGCCGAATTTCGGAGGCATGGAGGGTGCGGGAAAAGAATGCCACGGGTCTGCCTGCCTGGTTGAGGGTGGCGGCCAGAGCGATGTCTGATGCATCGCCCTCGACTTGGAAGGGGAGCGTCTCGTCGACCGCGTACATCTCGGCCTTGCCGATGTCGGCCTTGATACGGTTGAAGGCCTGGTGAGCCTCGGCCGTCAGTGGGAAACCGGTGGAGTGGATGAGTGGGCGGGCCTTGTCCGCATAGTTAGGGACCCACTTGGCGTAGTACGAAAAGAACCCCAGGCATCGTTTGAGGGCCTTGAGGTAGTGGGGAAGGGGGAGATCCATGAGGGGATGCATGCGATCGGGATCGGGCCCTCGAACTCCGTTCTAAACCACATAGCCAAGGATGGCTAATCGGTTCATCCTGAACACACACCTCTCCTTGTTGTAGGTAAGGTTGAGG
The DNA here is from genome assembly GCF_047496885.1 of Scyliorhinus torazame. NCBI lineage: Eukaryota > Metazoa > Chordata > Chondrichthyes > Carcharhiniformes > Scyliorhinidae > Scyliorhinus > Scyliorhinus torazame. The sequence goes on along the minus strand of NC_092713.1, from coordinate 53,182,570 downwards.
AGTTTGGTGGTGTGGAGAAATTTGGAAAAGTTAGCGTCGTGGTCCTGCTGGTCGTAGCCGCAGATGGTGACGTTATCCAGGTACGGGAAAGTGGCCCGCAGTCCGTACCGGTCAACCATTCGGTCCATCTCCCATTGGAAGACCGAGACCCCTTTAGTGACGCCGAAGGGAACCCTAAGGAAATGGTAAAGGTGGCCGTCCGCTTCAAGCGTGGTGTACGGGCGGTCCGCCTTGTGAATGGGAAGCTGATGTTCGGCAGATTTCAGGTCCACTGTCGAGAAGACCCGGTACTGTGCAAACTGATTGACCATATCAGATATGCGTGGGAGGGGGTACGCGTCGAGCTGCGTGTACCGATTGATGGTCTGACTGTAGTCGACGACCATCCTGTTTTTCTCCCCCGTTTTCACCACTACCACTTGGGCTCTCCAGGGGCTGTTGCTGGCATCGATGATGCCTTCCCGCAGCAGCCGCTGAACCTCAGACCTGATGAAGGTCCTGTCCTGGGCGCTGTACCGTCTGCTCCTGGTGGCGACGGGTTTGCAATCCGGGGTGAGGTTTGCAAACAAAGAAAGCGGGTCGACCTTCAGGGTCGTGAGGCTGCATACAGTAAGTGGTGGTAGGGGCTTGCCAAATTTCAGGGTTAGGCTCAGGAGGTTGCACTGGAGGTCCAGGCCGAGTAGCAAGGCAGCGCAGAGGTTGGGGAGGTCGTAGAGCCGGAAGCCGCTTAACTCTATGCCCTGGATGGTGAGGGTGACGATCCAGTACATGCGGATCGCCACGGAGTGGAATCCGGAGGCCAGGGAGATTCTTTGGTTAATGGGGCGTACCGTGAGGGAGCAGCGCCTTACCGTATCAGGGTGGATGAAGCTCTCAGTGCTACCGGAGTCCTAAGGCGGGATATCTCATGCCCGTCGACCTTCACCTTTGTCGACGCGGTCGCGAGGTTGTGCAGTCGGGACTGGTTGATCGTGTCAGAGGCGAGACGCGGCTAGTCGTCGGCGGTTGCAGGCGATGAGCGGCCCGATGAGGTGCCCGACGGGCAGGGGTCCTGAGGCCGTGAAGATGGCGGCGTCCACAGGCCGCACGTGTCCTGAGGCAGGCAAGATGGCGGCGCCCATTGGTTGTGAGGCAAGCAAGATGGCGGCGCCCACGGGCCGCACGTGTTGTGAGGGGAGCAATATGGCGGCGTCCACGGGCCGCACGTGGTCTGAAGTGAGGAAGCTGGCGCCGCCCACTGGTGGGGGGTGCAGGGACTATAGCGGCGATTGAGCAGGCCTGGCACCCTGCAGAGAAATGTCCTTTCTTGCCGCAGGTCTTGCGGGGGTGTTATGTCTGTCCGCAGAAGTAGCACTTGGGTCCCCCGGGGTTGGTTGGCTGCCGTGCGGCGCAGGCGTGGGGTTGGCTGGGGGCGGTCGCTGATGGGGTCCACGATGGGGTGGCCGCTGGCGGGGTCCACGATGCCCAGGAGGGGTGGGCTATGCGGTCGGGGGCATACGGCTGTACGTTGCGTGAGGCGACTGTGAGCGAGAGCGCTAGTTTCTTGGTCGCCGCGAGGTCAAGCGTAGCCCCTTCTAAGAGACGTTGGCGGATGTAGGCTGACCCTATGCCCGTAATGAACGCGTCTCTCATTTGAATATTCAGTGGCCAAAACTGCCTGGCAATCACAGTCTCTCACCAGGGCTAGCAGGGCACGCCTGAAATCTTGCACAGACTCACCGGGAAGTTGGTGCCGCATGGACTGGAGGTGCCTGGCGTAGATCTTGTTGGTCTGCTGAGCGTAGTTCTCCTTCAGTAGCACCATGGCCTCTGCGTAGGTAGCCACGTCCTGGATGAGGGGAAAGACATCGGAGCTCAGCCGCGTGTACAGAATCTGGAGCTTCTGTGCTTCTGGGATTGGGTCTGTCGCAGATCCGATGTATGCTTCAAAGCAAGCTAGCCAATGTGCGAAGTCCTTTTTGACGTTGTCTGCTTGAGGATGCAGCTGCAGCCGATCCAGCTTGATGCGGAGATCCATCTTTGTAAAATCTCTGTGGAATAAATTGATGCACTATCAATTACGACGAGATGAGAGTCGAGAGTAATCGAGGCTTTATTACACAGAGATGTGTGGCCTCCTACAGCTGCTGCCGAAATGGCTGCCGTTCGGAGAGCACACACATTTATACTTCGCCTACTGGGCGGAGCCAGCAGGCAGGGATCTACCCCGTACCTGTAGTACAGGGGCCTTACCGTAATACCCTTGTATGCAGTGCAGCATATACAATATAATACAACAGTGGTGACTACCACAATACTTCAATGTGTTTGCATGAGAAAGCGGATTAGTCATCAATTTCGCTGCTGGATAACTTAGGACACAAGCCAAAAGCACTTGACATAAAACTTCAAGAAGTTTCATTAGTACAAATATTTGTCATAGGGTCAGCCATTAAGAGAAGTGCCACATAGGCACAGTGGTATTTGAGACAGCTCTAACAATCCTGCTGTGCAGCTCATCAGAGGAACTGAAGGGGAACTAACTAGAACATGCTTAAGCATGGTGGATATTTCTAGGGACTAAATTAGCCTATGGGGTACCAAGTAGGCAAAACAGCCAATTGTACATGCACAGCTAAATTGGAGGATATGCCAGAATGCAATATCGCAATGTCAGACAATGGCAGCTTTCTAAGATGTATCAAGCCTGGTTTGAGTTGTGGATAAAACGTGTGTAGATATAACTAAATAGCTACGAATTTATGATTGTGGAGGATGTTTTGCTGAGTGCAGCTCTCTGTTTATTTTCCAATCCTTAAGTCCCTATGGTTGCTCACTGCCTGTGCATTTGTTTATCAAGGTCCCTGATGCCTTATGTTCTTTACTGCATCGCATCAACTTTATAGGCAAAAATTGCTAAAACCTCAGCATGCAAGACCATGTTTAACTAATGGGGTACCCACTGAAATGTCTCACTTCAATAAAAATGTTTCTGTCTCCATGAACCACTCAACTGGGGACACAATTTACTGTGAAATTACTTCGCATTTAGCTCCAAATGACTTGAACCGCTGTGGACAGAATATGATTCTTTTTTCCCATGGGCTTCTGAACCCTGTTATTAGGCTCAAATATGGTCCGCACAGTGTGGGAAACAGTTACTCATTGTGATTTTCCCTGGGGCAGCCAATTAATGGCCAGCCAACGAGCTCACCATCGAATGTTACCACTGGGGAGGATACGTCTCCGGACTTACCCTTTCTTTCCCCGTCCTCGATTGATCATAACAGGGTTTTTTAAATAACTTATAAAGATGAAGGAATTAATTCAATATCTGTGCTTAACAATGTATGTGCTGATTGCAAAGAAACCAGTCTGACATGCTTTCTTGAGTTTAAACAAAATTACCACAGCTTAGTGTTCTGAAGAATGATCCAGTTGTAAACAACCAAATTGCTTGAGATACCATCTTTGGAAGACAATTTAACAATGCTACGTCAGTGAATTTCCAACCCTCACCCTACCCAACACCACGGACAGGCTCTCATCTGAAGACGCAAATGGTACTAAACGCCAATTCTGAATGACCAATAAGGGCCCACTGTCCAGAACCCTACAAGTTTGGGACTAACCCAAAACATGTGAGTGTGGTTGGCCAGGGTTCTCAGGCACCGTTCACAATTATCATACATCTCCGGGAAGAATCTGTTCATTCGGGTTCTGGTTAGGTGCGTTCTGTGCACCACTTTGAACTGCATGAGGCTGAGCCTTGCACAGGAGGAGGTGAGTTGGCCCTGCTCAGTGCTTCACTCCAGAGTCCCTACCCCACTTCAGTCCCCAGTTTGCCTCCCCATTTCCGTTTGGCCTTGTCCAAAAGCATTCAAACCCTGTCCAGTAGCTGTCCGTGTATTTTCCTGCAGTTTCCCCATTCCTTGCTATTCGTGTTTATCGGGTCCACAGGGGCCCTGGGGTACCCCACTGTGTCCTTGCGGAGAAAGTGCTTTACTTGCAGGTGTCTAAATTCCTGTATGTCGGTAGTTCCAGATCCTCCGTCAGCTATCCCAGTGTCGCTAGTCTGTTTCCAATGTAAAAGTCCCTGACTGTCAGCGTCCCCCCACCCTGTCTCCATTTTCTGAAAGTGGTGTCCAGCATGGCTGGTGGGAACTTGTGGTTTCCGCAGATGGGGACCATGGGAGACATCTCAGTCAGACCGAAATGTTGCCTCATTTGATTCCACGTCCTTAGTGTGGCCAGCACCACTGGGCAGGATGTATACTTCATCGGGGGGATGTTTTGGGCTTGTCCCAAACTTGTAGGGTTCTGGACAACCTTCTCAGAGGCAATGTCCAAGGTTGTGGGGGTGAGGGTGAAGCCATGCCCAATAGTGGCAATCTTCGGGGTATCAGAGCAGCCAGAGTTACACATGGGGAAGAGGGCCGACGTCCCACCTTTCGCTTCCCTAATCGCATGCTGGAGAATCCTGCTCGGCTGGTGATCAGCAGCACCACCCACAGCTGCAGACCTGACAGAATTTCTCCACTTGGAGAAGATCAAACACACCATCCAAGGGTCGGAGGAGGACTTCCTCCAAGCATGGGGACAATTCATCGGCCTATTCAAGACCTGTTCAAAACCAACAGTGACTAGAGGAAAAGGTGAGAGATGGGAGAAGACAGACAGAAGTACACAACTCCTGGGGGGGCGGGGGGGTGGGGGGGCGGGGGGGGCGGGGGGGGGGGGGTGGTGGAAGAGAGCAAGGCAGACACAGCAGAAAGCACAAAGGAAAGAAGGGGGAGAAAGGGGAGATGAAGAGCCAGGGACAGTACACCCTGAACAAAAAGGGAGGAGACCAAAGGCGGGAGCGGTGGGGTGGGTAGAAGGGAAGGGGGGGAGGAAGGCACACCAAGACAGACGATGCCTATATATATAAGAACCACACGTACTGTAAATATTAACCATAAAGTGCAAAATGGAAAATGCCAATAAAAATATGTCAAAAAATAAATTAGGGCCCACTGAGCAAGATTCACCAGAATTACGAGAGGGACTCAACTGCAGGTGGCAGTGCAATAAACCAGCTGTGGAGGAAACTCTAACCTATATTCCTTTAAGCAGCGGGTAAAATTGAGATTACACAAAGGAAAGAAAATTCTGGATCATCCCAGTTTCATATTGATTTAAACACCTTTTCTTTTAATTTAAAAAGCAGCTCCTCTGATGTCTCAGTGGTTAATTGATTTGCCACTGAAATGTTAAATAGCTGAATATTGCTCAGCACCCAGCTTGCTCGTGAAAAATGGGAGTGGTAACAAAGAGTTTTCAGTGCCCATAGTTCCAATTTGAATCAGAGCTTTCAGGAAAAGGGTGGACAAAAGGGAGACAATTGGTGGGGAAATGAGCTAAAGATAGGCCTTAAGTTAAAATGAGTGATTTCAGAGATACAATTCAATCAGCATGTTCAGATGTTTTTTTTTACAAGGGACAGACATGCAGTGAAGCCTGTTAAAGTTTTTGAATTGTCGTGGGAAATGTATGCTTCTTCAGCAGAAAGTCTCGTCGAGGATCTGTTGAATACAGGTTCAAAGCCTGGAAAGTGGGTTTTTATTATCCTTTCATGGGACGTTGGTGTTGCTGGCGAGGCCTGCATTTGTTCACCGTCTTTAACATGTCAAGCTTCAAGGTCGAGATCCGTAGAAAATTGGACAGCCTGGCCCCTGTCGAATATTGGCCAGCTACTTCCAGTGTTGATTCTGGAACAGTAATGCAATTATCTTGGGGACTATGTAAACTCTTTGCACATCCATCAGGGTAAGTCACCTTAGAGGAGGCCTTAAAGTTAAAAAAAAAATCAATAGCAGGCAATTGGTTCTATGCATGGAAATAATGTTGACTTTTAATATTAGGCTTAACATCTGTCTTGTGCCTACATGTGTTTTGTATTATTTGGTTTTAGTAATGTAATGGGTTGGTTTCCTCTTTGGCAATGATGGATAGGAAAGTCTTATAGTAACTACGTTGTTGTTTGGGATGAGGAGAACATTGCAAGTGATATGGTTCCATTTATAATGTAATCATTTTTGTTGCAAGCGTGAACATTCAGCTCTAGGTGGCTCGAGACGAATGTGGCTCTAGTTCTTGAGGACTGCATGTGCTAGGAGGTTATGAGCATGCGGTCATAAGAAAGAATGAATAAAATTGGCCTCCTTGAGTTCTGAACTTATTCTAAAGCTGTAAGGAGACTGTTGACAGGGAAGGACAGGGTGGTGTGGAATTAGGAAATGTAGCATGCCCTTTCCCTGCATCTAAACTCTCTGCAGGATTTTGGCTACCTTCATCACCTCCACACAGAATGTGTGCATGTCTTTCTCGTTGCGAAAGTGATTGAACAATTAAAGTCAAATGAAGGTAAGGCTAATTACTAGCAGGCATGCTTTTTCAAGATTACAGTGGAAAATTATTTTATGGAAAACTTAATTACGCCTGCCTTTCATAAGTTGAATCAATGGTAAAGCATCTCGGAAAATGCAGACAGGATGATCATTTGGGCCTGGGAAAAAGGACCACTAGAAGGAGAACTGTCAGTCGTAATACGACACAAACACAATATCACCAGGAAACAATCACAAAACCCCCATTGCGCTTTCTTGAGGTTCAATTAGTATAAAATGAGAGAGTTAAACAGTCCACACAGCTCATTGCTGCCTCCTCACTGGCGTGCTTCTGCAGCGACCGCCTTTGCTGCATCTGATGCTAGTTAGAGAGAATCTGTGAGGAGTATTTCCTGTGGTTTTTACTATGAATACTTGGGTTTATCACTTTTGACGGTCTCTTTCATCCTGATGAAACCCCTTTCTGACGTAACCCCCTTTGACCTATTCTAAACACGCAACATTTCACAATCTGGGAGATTAAATTAGTTTATTTATTAGTCACAATCAGCAGATAATATCGGATGGTTTCCTCCGTTAAGATTACATGAGGGTCTCCAGAAAGCAGAGCCCACATTCATGTTATTCTTTATGAGCCTGCGATGAAATGTGTTTTTTATTGCTGTTGTGTGCGAGGAGGCCAGAAACCTCCTCTGTCACGAAAGGGATAAGGACTACCGCACGCTGTGGTTAATACAAACTATGCAGTTTCATAGAGACACCAATGTACATCCCTGGCTATGCATTTATGCAGAGTAAAACAGTCAAATAATGACATTCAAATCAGTCATGAAAGTTATCAAATTATCTTGCTTCATGCTGAAGGGGAAAAAAAGTGAAACATCTTTTGGAACATCTTCTGATGTGGCTTATCAAAGGGATTTCTTGAGATAACTATGTGATAATCGGAGATATTTATTTCTAAATTGTAATTAAGGTATTATTCAAACTCAAAGATGATAATTTACAGCTCTATGGCCAATTAAGATAAACCCTGACTGATTTTCCCTCTCCTACCACAAGCGTCATGAAGCCAATTATATTGTTTCACAAATATCCCTTTTGAAGTCAGCTATCATAGCAAAGACCACAGACTGTACCAGAGACTTAAGTGATCTGCATGATTCAGTACTCATTCACTGTGCAGCTGTCCATTAAGCCCTATGGGAATGGGGGTGGGGTGGGAAGACAAAACTGTGCCGGGGGGGGGGGCCCTCCGGGGAGCTCCATGGGGGGGGGTCCCCCATATCAGCGCATGTGGTGGGCTTTCTCTTGTCCATGTGGAGTGGGAATTCCCCCATGGGTGGAGTCCCTTGTGTTCTGAGGGTGTTCCTGTGTTTTATTTTGGAGGTCAAGTTGCCCTTAAACACAGCGCATCGATCTCGGAATTCACGTTTGCCGGCTGTGGTAGTCTCTGTAGAGGTATTGTGGTACCTGGTAATGCTGGAAGACCATTGGTAGATATTGTATGTTTCCTATTGGTCAAGCTGTATGGTAGCTCTGCTTTAAGAGCCTGTGCCGCCCCAGCAGCCTTCTTTCTGTACCTGAGCTGCTGGGGGAAACATCTAGCTTATTAAAGCCTTCAGTTGGACTACAACCTCGCTTAGTGGTCATTGATCGTGCATCAATTTAATAAGCTAGATTTAAAAGGATGGAGCTTCGAATCAAGCCGGAGTGTCTGCAGCTCAGTCCCCACGTAGCGAACTCAGCGGCAACCTTCAAGCAACTGCTCTACCCTCGTCTACCTGTTCAGTCACCTTCTCAAAGAACTCGATAAGGTTTGTGAGGCATGACCTACCCTTCACAAACCAGGTCGACGCCCGACATCTGCTAGCAACAAGGCGACAAATCCCTGGGGAATCGCTGGAAGAATTCTAGCGTGTGCTCCTGGTGTTGGGGAGAAACTGCAGCTGCCCGCAAGTTTCGGCGAGCGACCACACAGAACTCTTGATCTGGGACGCTTTTGTGGCAGGTATGCTGTCCTCCCAAATCCGCCAACGATTGCTGGAAAAAGATACCTTAGGCCTCAAAGAGACACGGGCCCTTGCAGGCTCCCTGGATGTGGCCTCCCGAAATGCCCGCGCTTACGTTCCCGACCGCGCAGCTGCCCCCTGGGCAGCATGGAACCCCTCCGCAGCCGACCCCGAACATTCTCCCATTCCCCCACAAGCCTGTGCTGCAAGGCGGCCTGGCAACCCCGGGGGGCCCCGCTGCTAATTCTACGGGCAGGCCAAGCACCCCCGCCAGCGCTGCCCGGTCCGCGCATCCACCTGCAAGGGATGCGGTAAAAAGGGCCCCTTCGTGGTGGTATGCCAGGCCCGTGCGGTCTCCGAGTGCGAATGCGGACCGCCACCACAAACCTCTCCACGGTCCCCGTGCGGCCAGTGGGCTCCGCCATCTTCCTCCTCCAGGGCGCCGCCAGCTTGTCCCGCGGATGCCACGTTAGATGGATGGGCGCCGCCATTTTGTGCACCCCCAGCCATGTGCGACCAATGGGAGCCGCCTTCTTGGATGGACTCCCAGGACCCCAGCTCGGCTGACCGCACACCGCCCGAAGAGAACATTCAACTGCTGCGATTAGCCTCGGTGACCCTGGACCAGTCCCAGCCTCGAACACTCTCAACTGCTACAACAACAGTACTAATCAACGGGCACGAGACGTCCTGCTTAATCGACTCTGGGAGCATGGAGAGCTTCACACACCCCGACACGGTAAGGCGCTGTTCTCTCCTCGTCCACCCCGTTAATCAGAAAAATCTCCCTGGCCTCCGGTTCCCACTCAGTAGAGATAAAGGGGTTTTGTGTAGCAAATCTCACGGTCCAGGGAAGGGAGTTTAAAAATTACCAACTCTACGTCCTTCCCCACCTCTGCGCAGCCACACTCCTAGGTTTAGACTTCCAGTGTAATCTCCAAAGTCTAACTTTCCAATTAAGCGGCCCTATACCCCCCTCACTGTCTGCAGCCTTGCGACCCTCAAGGTCGATCCGCCTTCCCTGTTTGCGAACCTCACCCCGGATTACAAACCCGTCGCTACCAGGAGCAGACGGTACAGTGCCCAGGATCGGATCTTTATTAGGTCAGAGATCCAAAGGCTACTGAGGGAAGGAGTCATTGAAGCTAGCAACAGTCCCTGGAGAGCTCAAGTAGTGGTGATAAAGACCGGGGAGAAGCATAGGATGGTCATCGACTACAGTCAAACCATCAACAGGTTTACGCAGCTGGACGCGTACCCTCTCCCCCGCATATCCGACCTGGTAAACAGGATTGCGCATTACAAGGTCTTCTCCACGGTGGATCTTAAGTCCGCCTACCACCAGCTCCCCATCCGCGCTAGTGACCGCAAATACACTGCCTTCGAGGCAGATGGGCGGCTCTACCACTTCTTAAAGGTTCCCTTCAGTATCACTAACGTGGTCTCAGACTTCCAGCGCGAGATGGACCGAATGGTTGACCAGTACGGTTTATGGGCAACATTCCCGTATCTCGATAATGTCACCATCTGCGGCCACGACCAGCAGGACCACGACACCAACCTCCGAAAATTCCTCCAGACCGCAAAGATCCTTACCCTTACATACAACAAGGATAAATGCGTGTTTAGCACCGACCGCCTTGCCATCCTCGGCTCCGTAGTGTGAAATGGAGTTATAGGCCCCGACCCTGAATGCATGCGCCGCCTTATGGAGTTCCTCCTCCCTCACTGCTCCAAGGCCCTGAAGCGCTGCCTAGGGTTTTTTTCTTACTATGCCCAGTGGGTCCCCAACTATGCGGACAAGGTCCGTCCCCTGATCCAATCCACAGTTTTTCCCCTGTCGATAGAGGCCCACCAGGCCTTCAGCTGCATCAAAGCAGACATTGCAAAGGCCACGATGCACGCCATCGACGGGTCCCTCCCCTTCCAGGTCGAGAGCGACGCGTCTGACATAGCTCTGGCGGCCACCCTCAACCAAGCGGGCAGACCCGTGGCCTTCTTCTCACGTACCCTCCATGCTTCCGAAATCCGCCACTCCTCAGTCGAAAAGGAGGCCCAGACCATAGTAGAAGCTGTGTGACATTGGAAGCATTACCTGGCCGGCAGGAGATTCACTCTCCTCACTGACCAATGGTCGGTTGCTTTCATGTTCGATAATGCACAGCGGGGCAAGATAAAAAACGATAAGATCTTGCGGTGGAGGATCGAACTCTCCACCTACAACTACAAGATCTTGTATCGTCCCGGGAAGCTAAACGAGCCTCCTGATGCCCTGTCCCGCACACATGTGCCAACGCACAAGTGGACCGCCTCTGAGCCCTCTACGAGGACCTCTGCCACCCGGGGGTCACTCGCTTTTTCCACTTTATCAAGACTCGGAACCTGCCCTACTTTGGATTTCGGCGGGAGCGGTGCGCAAGGGACTTCTGGGAGGTAAGTTTTTACTTTAAAAACCCTTACCTTTGCAGGAGCAGCACTTAGGATTTCGGCGGGAGCGGTGCGCAAGGGACTTCTGGGAGGTAAGTTTGTTACTTTAAAAACACTTACCTGGTCCCGTTTCTGTTCTTCTTTTCTGTTTTTTTAAAATATAAGGTGGGAACCGGAAGTTTGACCGCGGACTTTTGGGAAGGCCCCCCTCCCCCCCAATCAATAAATTCTGGTGGAGAGGAAACCCGAGACACTACACGTGTAGTGTCTCCCACCACCCTCCTCCTCTAACCTAATAATAAGACCCATTTGTGTGAGGTAAGTGCCATATTATTATTATATTTTAAAAAATTGTTTTTATTTTATTCATTTATTTATTAACCAGATCTTTGTTGGAGGTTAAAGGGATGGCAGGGAAGGGAGTGCAATGTTCCTCCTGCAGGATGTTTGAGGTGAGGGATGCTGTTAGTGTCCCTGCTGATTTTACCTGCAGGAAGTGCAGCCATCTCCAGCTCCTCCAAGACAGAGTTAGGGAACTGGAGCTGGAGTTGTATGAACTTCGGATCATTCGGGAGGCAGAGGGGGTCATAGATAGCAGCTTCAGGGAATTAGTTACACCAAAGATTGGAGATAGATGGGTAACTGTAAGAGGGACTGGGAAGAAGCAGTGAGTGCAGGGATCCCCTGCGGTCGTTCCCCTGAGTAACAAGTATACCGCTTGGATACTTGTGGGGGGGGGGGGGGACTTACCAGGGGTAAGCCATGGGGTACGGGCCTCTGGCACGGAGTCTGTCCCTGTTGCTCAGAAGGGAAGGGGGAGAGGAGCAGAGCATTAGTAATTGGGGACTCGATAGTCAGGGGCACAGATAGGAGATTTTGTGGGAGCGAGAGAGACTCACGTTTGGTATGTTGCCTCCCAGGTGCAAGGGTACGTGATGTCTCGGATCGTGTTTTCCGGGTCCTTAAGGGGGAGGGGGAGCAGCCCCAAGTCGTGGTCCACATTGGCACTAACGACATAGGTAGGAAAGGGGACAAGGATGTCAGGCAGGCTTTCAGGGAGCTAGGATGGAAGCTCAGAACTAGAACAAACAGAGTTGTTATCTCTGGGTTGTTGCCCGTGCCACGTGATAATGAGATGAGGAATAGGGAGAGAGAGCAATTAAACACGTGGCTACAGGGATAGTGCAGGCGGGAGGGATTCAGATTTCTGGATAACTGGGGCTCTTTCTGGGGAAGGTGGGACCTCTACAGACAGGATGGTCTACATCTGAACCTGAGGGGCACAAATATCCTGGGGGGGAGATTTGTTAGTGCTCTTTGGGGGGGGGGTTTAAACTAATACAGCAGGGGCATGGGAACCTGGATTGTAGTTTTAGGGTACGAGAGATTGAGAGTATAGAGGTCAGGAGCACAGAATTGACTTCGCAGGAGGGGGCCAGTGTTCAGGTAGGTGGTTTGAAGTGTGTCTACTTCAATCCAGAGATGGGGATCTGTAAGGATTTAATCACCTGCTAATGGTCGCATTCCTAGCATTGTTTGGCATCTTTGAATTTGTCTATATATGTGTTTCTGGGACAGACCTCTTCATTCACCTGAGGAAGGAGCAGCGCTCCGAAAGCTAGTGACATCGAAACAAACCTGTTGGACTTTAACCTGGTGTTGTAAGACTTCGTACTGTGCTCACCCCAGTCCAACGCCGGCATCTCCACATCATTAGAATAGATGGCATTGAGGTACGTAGGGAAGAGGTGTTGGCAATTCTGGACAGGCTGAAAATAGATAAGTCCCCGGGGCCTGATGGGATTTATCCTAGGATTCTCTGGGAAGCCAGGGAAGAGATTGCTGGGCCTTTGACTTTGATCTTTATGTCATCATTGGCTACAAGAATAGTGCCAGAGGACTGGAGGATAGCAAATGTGGTCCCTTTGTTCAAGAAGGGGAGTAGAGACAACTCCGGCAACTATAGACCGGTGAGCCTCACGTCTGTTGTGGGTAAAGTCTTGGAGGGGATTGTAAGAGACAAGATTTATAATCATCTAGATAGGAATAATATGATCAGGGATCGTCAGCATGGCTTTGTGAAGGGTAGGTCATGCCTCACAAACCTTATCGAGTTCTTTGAGAAGGTGACTGAACAGGTAGACGAGGGTAGAGCAGTTGATGTGGTGTATATGGATTTCAGTAAAGCGTTTGATAAGGTTCCCCACGGTAGGCTATTGCAGAAAACACGGAGGCTGGGGATTGAGGGTGATTTAGAGATGTGGATCAGAAATTGGCAAGCTGAAAGAAGACAGAGGGTGGTGGTTGATGGGAAATGTTCAGAATGGAGTTCAGTTACAAGTGGCGTACCACAAGGATCTGTTCTGGGGCCGTTGCTGTTTGTCATTTTTATCAATGACCGAGAGGAGGGCGCAGAAGGGTGGGTGAGTAAATTTGCAGCCGACACTAAAGTCGGTGGTGTTGTCGACGGTGCGGAAGGATGTAGCAGAGGGACATAGATAAGCTGCAGAGCTGGGCTGAGAGGTGGCAAATGGAGTTTAATGGAGAGAAGTGTGAGGTGATTCACTTTGGAAGGAATAACAGGAATGCGGAATATTTGGCTAATGGTAAAGTTCTTGGAAGTGTGGATGAGCAGAGGGATCTAGGGGTCCATGTACATAGATCCCTGAAAGTTGCCACCCAGGTTGATAGGGTTGTGAAGAAGGCCTATGGAGTGTTGGCCTTTATTGGTAGAGGGATTGAGTTCCGGAGTCAGGAGGTCATGTTGCAGCTGTACAAAACTCTGGTACGGCCGCATTTGGAGTATTGCGTACAGTTCTGGTCACCGCATTATAGGAAGGACGTGGAAGCTTTGGAGCGGGTGCAGAGGAAATTTACCAGGATGTTGCCTGGTATGGAGGGAAAATCTTATGAGGAAAGGCTGATGGACTTGAGGTTGTTTTCGTTAGAGAGAAGAAGGTTAAGAGGAGACTTAATAGAGCCATACAAAATGATCAGGGGGTTAGATAGGGTGGACAGTGAGAGCCTTCTCCCGTGGATGGAAATGGCTAGCACGAGGGGACATAGCCTTAAACTGAGGGGTAATAGATATAGGACAGAGGTCAGAGGTAGGTTCTTTACGCAAAGAGTGGTGAGGCTGTGGAATGCCCTACCTGCAACAGTAGTGAACTTGCCAACATTGAGGGCATTTAAAAGTTTATTGGATAAGCATATGGATGATAATGGCATAGTGTAGGTTAGATGGCTTTTGTTTTTTGACTTCCCATGTCGGTGCAACATTGTGGGCCGAAGGGCCTGTACTGCGCTGTATCGTTCTATGTTCTATGTTCTATGTACTCCATCGAGGAGGTCAGGACAGCCACCAGGGACTGCCAAATCTGTGAATAGTGCAAACCGCACTTCTACCGGCCAGAGTAAGCGCACCTGATAAAGGCTTCCTGTCCCTTTGAACGCCTCAGCATTGACTTCAAAGGCACCCTTCCCTTCACCGGTACTTCCTGAATGTGATTGATGAGTACTCCCGGTTCCCATTCGCCATCCCCTGCCCCAACATGACCGCAATCACCGTCATCAAGGCCCTCCATAGCATCTTTGCACTGCTCGGGTTCCCCGCTTACATATATAGTGATCGGGGGTCCCCCTTTATGAGCGACGAACTGCGTCAATTCCTGCTCAGCAAGGGCATCGCCTCGAGCAGGAGGACCAGTTACAACCCTCGGGGTAACAGACAGGTAGAGAGGGAGAACGGAACGGTCTGGAAGACCATCCTACTGGCCCTACAGTCCAGGAATCTCCCAGTCTCCCACTGGCAGGAAATCCTCCTGGATGCCCTCCACTCTATCCGGTCACTGCTTTGTACCACAACCAACCAGACACCTCACGAACGTCTCCTTGTCTTCCCCAGGACGTCCTCCTCTTGGACCACGCTCCCAACCTGGCTGGCAGCTCCCGGACCCATTCTGCTCCGAAAACACGTGCGGGCATACAAGTCGGACCCGTTGGTTGAGAGGGTCCATCTTCTCCACGCTAACCCCCAGTACGCCTACGTGGCGTACCCTGACGGCCGACAAGATACAGTCTCCCTATGAGACCTGCCGCCCGCCGGAGCCCCACGCACACCCCAGCCACCAGTCCCACCCTCCCTCCCACCGGTGCACCTTACAGGAGGATCGGTCCTTTAGGCCCCCCCACCCACCGACGCACCCCGCAGATGCTCCCTTCCCAGGTCAACCGTTTTCCCCACCAGCACCGTCTATGGGTGTCGAAGCTGCCACAGAGATCGACGCCATGCTCCCGGAGTCACAGACGCCCGAGCGTCCACCGGCGTCACCACCAAAGCTTCGACGATCACAGAGGACGAACAGGGCCCCCGATCAACTGATTGCTTCATTTTAAAGTGTATATAGTTAATTGTGAATCTGTAAATAGTTACAAATCGCTGTACGGAGGTATTAGGGTACCTCCATAACTATAATTTCTACCACGTTACCATGTTGTAATATCAAGCAACCACTCCCGCTGGACTCTTTTTTAACAGGGGGTGAATGTGGTAGTCTGTGTAGAGGTATTACGGTACCTGGTATTGCTGGAACACCATTGGTAGATATTGTATGTTTCCTATTGGTCAAGCTGTATGGTAGCTCTGCCCTGCAAGGCGGGGTATAGGAGCCTGTGCCGCCTCTGCAGCCTTCTTTCTGTACCTGAGCTGCTGGGGGAAACATCTAGCTTATTAACGCCTTCAGTTGGACTACAACCTCGCTTAGTGGTCATTGATCAGGCATCACCGGCTTTATCCGACCCTGCCCCGCCAGTGTGACAGCGTGGGCCACACCTCCAGACTTCTACAGTTCAGAGCGTTGGATTATCTGGAGAGAAAAGCTGGCTGTGCGGCCTGGGAGCTTAACACTGATATTCTCATCTCGGCCTGCACTCAATGTGGCAGAGTTAGCATTTGGCAGTAAAGGTGAGAGTCAGGCATGTAATCAACTAACCAGAAAATTAACACTTGGAATCTGTGTGCAGAAAGTGTCAAATGGATTTACATGGATTTGTAAAGCTAATCGTGTATTTACAAAGAATTAAACATGTTTCAGAGAATGAACGATGCTTATGGTAAACACTTACATTCTGACATGATACGCTGTTTACAGTCATTGGTTTTTGCTTTCCCATCTTCATTAATAATTCACCCATCCATAAACAGCATTGATATATCTAGGTATAATACCATAATTATACCATGTGATGCCTAGGAACATGACTCCAAAAAGAATAGGTAGGTAGGAAATTAGGCAAAGTCCACAAGGGACTGTAGACAGAGACAATTGGTTATATAGCTTTAGGGGGCACCAATCCACAGCAGCAAACATGAGACTGGTCCTAACCAGAATGGAAATGGAACCTATGCAGTTGGTGATATTCTGCACCACATGCTAGCCACCTAGCCAAATGAGCTAGTCCCCACCCACAAGAAGAATAGCAGCCTTAAATCTGTGTTTAATATGAAACCAGTAGCTCAGGATCTGACAATATTACATCGGAAGTGGAGAAAAAGTGCAAGATTGCGATAGATATACAGAAATAATTTTTGAAAATATTTTAATTGAAATTTTAACATATTTATATCAGAAATGTGTGAAGAACACCATAACAAAAATTACAAGCAATAAAAGTAATATGAGCCCTGATAGCAGAAATATAACCCCAAATAATCCCCCCCAATTTCATCTCCCCTCCCCCACTAACAGCTAACAGAGACCAGGGGCGGGATTCTATGTTGACCGACGCCAAAATCGGGAAAGGCGATTGGGTGGAGAGTCAGTTTTGACGCCGAATCGTAGCGGATGCCGGGTTCACACCAAATCGCAATTCTCCAGTCCCTCAACTGCGGCGGCAATGCGTTCCACTCCACACGGACAGTAAACAACATTTGCATACCTTTAGCGGGCCTGACCTGGTATTCTCTGGGGCCTCCGTGATTCCACTGGGGGGAATTCCTGACGGCGAGGGTCACTTGTGCTTTTAAAAATCAGGATTCAGGCTCTATGGCTTCTGAGGGGGCGAGAGGGGGTGCAGAAAGTGTCCAACCTCGCTATGACAGCTGTGCCGCTGGCCGGGGGGGTTTCTGCCAGACCTGGAGGGAGTAGCGGGGGCTGGCCATCAGGTGGGTTGCGGGGTTGGGGTGGACGGGCACGAAACACCATTTCCACAGCCTACAAGGCAGCCATGCAGCTGTGCACACAGCTGACTGCCCACTGTGAACTTAGTGCCATGGGTCATAAGGTGTGCACCCAGCCCAGCCCTCTAGGTGCCTCTGGCCCCAGCTGGCCCATAAATGGGAGGGGTGCGCTCCAGCACAACCAGTGCCTTCTTGTTGGCTGGGATAGTGTGTGTAGGGAGTGAAGTGTATTTCTTCTGCTACAGCTTGTCATTCTCCTGAGTGCCAATCTCGAACCCGGTGAATCCGGCACTGCTATTTTTCATTGGAATCGATTGTGTTCCACGTGGCGTGGCGCGCCGCTGCTAGCCCATCAATGATCGCTGAATCAGTCCAGGTGTGACACCAGTTTTGCTGTCGTAGAAGTCCACAAATCCAGCCCTGGTGTCAATACTTTGTCTCAGGAACGGAGAATCCAGCCCCAGATCTTTAAAGTGCAAAATAAAAGGTCGCCATCTATGATAAAACCCATCGATTGACCCCCCTCAACGTAAACATGACCTTCTCGAGTTACAAGAATTCCATCAAATCATCCAGCCATGCTGTGGCACTGAGTGGTGTCGGCAGCCTCCAGCTCAGCAATATCCGTCGCCGGGCCAACAGCAATGTGAATGCCAACGCATTCGCCCCACCCACGTCCTCAACTCTGCCATATCCGACACCCCAAATACAGCAACTAGCGGACAGGCTTTAAAGTCAAGCCAGGATTGCCGATATGGTGATTAAAAAGGACACCCAAAAACCCACCAGCTTTGACAGGACCAGAACATGTACGTATGGTGAGCAGGCCCTCTCAAGCACCGCCCACACTTACCCTCGACCCCTTCAAAAAATTGGCTCATCCTGACCCTGATGAGGTGCGCCCTAAACACCAACTTTAGCTGTATCAAACTCAACCTCGCACAGGATGACGTAGCATTCACACTGTGGAGGGACTCACTCCACACCTCCTCCTCCAAATGGGTACCAGGTTCGAGAAAGAATTTTAACGAGTAATTTCAATATTCCTAAATCTGTATCAACAGTCTCGAAGTGAGAACAATGGACATACCATCCTGTCAATGCCCACGTTTGGCGGACTGCTCACCATACGTACATACGCATTTTTACAGGGCCTGCTGCTGGATGGTTGTAGTGCCTACCTGTTTCTGATCGGAGGTCCCATAGAGTCCTAAGACCTTTATAGGAGCCTGATTGTTATTTTCGGATAGAGGTAGCCACAGTGGCATATCAGTCACACTGACCAAAAGTAGAAATATCAACCCACCCATCTCCTATCCCGAGATAACCTGAAATTATTGGAGAGGCTGCATTATGCCAGCAACACACTGTGCCGCAAGATTGGCTCCTGTTAGCTGAGCATTTGGTGCTCTATAGCTAAGTTCCTGTTTACATTTATGTTTAATCTGTAAGCTTCAGTTGCAGCATGGCTATGCAGCTTTGAGAGTAAGGGAACAGTAGCTGAAGAGAGTGAACTGTGAACAATATCAGCTCACATGGGATGGTCAGCAGTTTAGTGGGAATAGTGTCAAGCTTGCTGGAAGTGGATCCTTGGGACAAAATTAGTTAGGAAAGGGAGTGAAGGGACAATGGAGAGAAACGTTTTAAAGATGAGGCAATTTGGTTTGGTCTGCCATGGGATGGGACAAAACTGGCAGAGGCAGTTGTTCAGATTTTCTTAATCTTAGTGATGAAGAAGTCTATGAGCTCCTCAGAGACAAACATAGTAAAGCACTCCAGCACCCAGAGCAATCTTCACATCCTCCCATAAAATCATCACTCCCTCTCTTCAACCCAACAAGGTCAACACTCTACCCTCCTGGAAAATATTCACACCCCCGCCCCTCAACTTCCTGACAATGTTCACCCCCTCTTGACAACCCAACAATGTTCACTTACCGTCTAGGGGGTGCAGGTGGCTAAACACGATCAGGGGATGAAGGAGGCTAAACACTATCGGAGGATGAAGGACGCTAAACACTATCAGGGGTGCAGGAGGCTAAACACTATCGGGGATGAAGGAGGCTGACCATTTATGCTGGTCCAATTTTGATCGATCATTAATCCCTCCATTTCATTCTCCTCAATTTTCAATTGTAGACCATTAGCCTTTTAAAATGTCACGTTTTCTGGATTTCGGGCTAAATTCCAATCCTACAAGCCCTGCTTAATCTTTTAACTATTCAAAGGACAGTACTTTCAATCCCTGAAAAATAACTTCCCCTAATTCAATGAGCAAAGTACGAGCATCAAATGTGGACATTTCTATACTTTAGTAGTTCAGTCTGAAGGAAGCTTAATTGCAGTTTTTGTAAACAATTGGTTTCAAAGGAACAATTTACTTTCCCCACTAATTAACATGTTTCGTCTGTGGGAAGAACCCTGCCATGAGCCCCGAATTTGTTACGACCGATCCCTGGGCGAGGTCTCCCTAGTTGTTATGATTCTGGACGGGGTACCCCCCACCCAAATTGTTATGCTCCCAAGTGAGCAGTGATGAATTGACTCCCCATCTCTATTCAACCCTCTCAGCTGGTCGCTACAAGGTTAATTTAAACAGGATTCCTTCCCTCGGGGATATGTATTCCCAGTTCAAATGTACATATGTTTTAAAAGGAATCAATTTAACCAGTGTTTCTTGGGTTAAAGACTGAGTTTATTAGTTACTAAAACATGAAACTAAAATAATAAAATGCAACATATGTACACACACAGATTAGAACTGAGAAGCGAGTTCAAAAATAAACAAGTAATGGATGAAATTCCTAAGGTTCATCCAGGTGTCTCTTGAATAGCCAGGTAATATGTTTGATGGCCTAATGTGGACCAGGATTTGAAGAACAAAGTGAAACCCTGCATGCCAATCTAACCAGACGATGGTGCCACAAGCACCATTACATCCTTGGGAGTGGCCTGACCATTCTTGGTCGAGAATTCTTGTGAAACTTTCAGGTCCTTCATGGGTCGCATATTTTTAGTCATCATAGATGCACATTCCAAGTGGTTAGAAGTACACAACATGAGCATATTACAGCTCTCAGCACCATACAGAAGATACGGCAAGTCTTTGCAACTCATGGGATACTGGCTCGTTTCTGATAATGGTACAGCGTTTAAGATTGGGTTCTTCCAAGAGTTTATGCAAAGGAATGGAAGAACCAGGTGCACTCTGCGTCTTTTCATCCAGCTTCAAATGGTTTGTTTGGCAGAGCAAGCTGTTCAGACATTGAGGGAAGAATTGAAGAGGATGGCAGGTGATACTTTAGGGACCAAGCTCTCAATGTTCTTATTTCAATATCATATCACTCAGATTCAATATCAGGGGCAGCACGGTAGCATGGTGGTTAGCACAATTGCTTCACAGCTCCAGGGTCCCAGGTTCGATTCCGGCTTGGGTCACTGTCTGTGCGGAGTTTGCACGTTCTCCCCGTGTGTGCGTGGGTTTCCTCCGGGTGCTCCGGTTTCCTCCCACAGTCCAAAGATGTGCGGGTTAGGTGGATTGGCCATGCTAAATTGCCCATAGTGTCCAAAATTGCCCGTAGGGTGGGGTTACTGGGTTATGGGGATTAGGTGGGGTTATGGGGATAGGGTGGAGGTTTGGACCTTCGGTAGGGTGCTCTTTCCAAGAGCCGGTGCAGACTCGATGGGCCGAATGGCCTCCTTCTGCACTGTAAATTCTATATCACACCACGAAGAATTACGGGACTCTCACTAGCTGAGTTATTGATGGGTAGAAGACTGAATTCTCACCTGGATCTATAGCCAGATGTCAAAGCAAAAGTGTGAAGGAGACAAGAAAAGCTGAAGTGGTGGGGCTGGATAGAGGACAAAGATGTTGTCCCCTCTCCATGCCCCCCCCCCCTACCCCCCTCAACACAACAGTGTAAATCTGACCCTATTTCCAGTTGTCTCCAGCTTTGACAAAGAGTAACCCAGACTCAGAAAATTAGCTCCCTTCTCTCTCCACAGAGGCTGTCAGACCTGCTGCAATTTTCTAGAGTTTTCTGTTTTTGTTTCAGATTCCAGCATCTGCAGTAATTTGCTTTTATCGAACAAAAGCAGAAGGAGAGACACGATTATCATGCTAAAGGGAGATGTTTTAACCTGAATGATTGTGTTTACATCAGGAATTTTGGCAGTAACCAGCATTGACTATTTGGTTTTTATTGAATTTTCATATTTTAGGTCCAACAATTTATGAATTACAAAACCGTGCAAAAGATCAGACACATATATTCACAAGCGATCATCTTCACAACAACTGTGACCGTAACCCCCCTTTAGTCAGCATATATATTTTACATTCCCCAATATGTCCAAAATTTATATTTACACCTGGGGTTATTCTTAACTGAAATGGTCCAGTATCTTTGGTAGTAAATTAAACAATGGAAGTTGTTTGCAGGCACCAAGATCATATTCGTCTGCGCCATGACTCGAGACAGTAAAAGTTCATGATAACACAATAGAAGGAAATGCTGCTGTGGAAATTCAGCAAGATGTGGTTCCTGTTGTACCAGGACTTCAAATAGACTCTACTTAAGGAGAGGAACACTCATGCATGGATATTCAATCTACTCCAGTACCCACAAGTTCAGTTGAACTGCGTCAAGAATCACCAGAGTTGACGGAGTCACCAGTGGTTAGCACTGTTGCTTCACAGCACTAGGGTCCCAGGTTCGATTCCCGGCTTGGGTCACTGTCTGTGTCGGAGTCTATACTTTCTCCCCGTGTCTGCGTGGGTTTCCTCCGGGTGCTCCGGTTTCTTGGACGACTATATCTGCCTCATTCTTTTCCCTTGTGAATGTGAGAACAAATACATATATTTTAATTCTTCCCATACCCTCTGCATCTTCACACAATTTCCCATCTTCATTTCTGATAGGCCCCACTTTTTCCTTAACTATCCTTTTGCTCTTTATATACAGATAAACCATTTTTGGGGTTTCCTTAATCTTGCTTGCCACTAATTTTTCATGCCCTCTCTTTGATTGCCTTATTTCCTTTTTTACTTGATCCCTGAACTGTCTATACATCTCTAGTCTAACTGCAGTGTTGATTTTTTTGTGACTATCATAAACTTTCTTTTTCTGTTTAATCTTACCCTGTATTTTTATGGACAGCCATGGGGGTCTAGAATTGGCAGTACCATTCTTATTTTTGGAGGGAAAATGTCTGTTTTGTACCCTAAGGATCTCACTTTTAGTGCTTCCCACTGGTTTACAACTGATTTATGCTTTAGCAGTCTTGTCCAGTCCACTCCAGCCAAATCATTTCTCAGTTTCGTAAAATGACTTTCGCCAGTTTAAAACGTTTACTCCTGATTTATCTCTGTCCTTTTCCATAATAATATAAATCTAACTGAATTGTGGTCACTATCAACGATATGGTTGCCCAATCTTGCTTCACTCACTTGTTCATCTTCATTTCCCAAGACTGAATCTAGAATTGCATCTCCTCTCTTTGGGCTTGTCACGTACTGTTTAAAAAAAACCCTGGGTACAGTGACATGGATTTTTCACCTTCAATGCCTCTTATACTGCTTGAAACTAAGTTGATATTGGGATAGTTAAAGTCTATTAATGCCCTCTTATTCCTACAGGCAGAAATTTGTCCACATATATGTTCTTCTATCTACCTCTCCACCCTGTTGGCAGCAAGGTAGCACAGTGGTTAGCTCAGTTGCTTCACAGCACCAGGGCCCTTGGTTCGATTCCCTGCTTGGGTCACTGTCTGTGTGGAGTCTACACGTTCTCCCCGTGTCCGCGTAGGTTTTCTCCGGCGCTCCAGTTTCTTTCCACAAGTCCCGAAATCCATGCTTGTTAGGTGAATTGGGACATTCTGAATTCCCCCTCAGTGTATCCGAACAAGCGCCGGAATGTGGCGACTAGGGGGTTTTCACAGTAACTTCTTTGCAGTGTTAAAGTAAGCCTACTTGTGACAATAATAAAGATAATAAATAAATTATTTGAGGGTTTGTAGTATACTTCTAGTAGTGTGACTGCCTCTTTTTTAATCTTAAACTCAATCCATACAGTCTCGTTTGTTGGGTGGGTTTCCCTGGCCACGCCCACCCGGCGACTGGAGAATCCTGCCCGAGGTCTCGCAAGTGGCAATCTTGTGGCGGACGGGACGGAAGAATCCAGACCGTAAACCCATGTATATATTAGCCCTTCTCACAACTGTAAATGATTCTTTATCCAAAAATGCTACTCCCTCCATTTTTGTCACCCACTCTATCCTGCCTGAAAACTTTATATCCAGGAATATTGAGCTGCCAATTTTGCCCACATTTTAGCCAGGTTTCTGTTATCGCAACAACATGAATGAAGAGCTTGTCATATGAGGAGCATTTGAGGACTCTGGGTCTGTACTCATTGGAGTTTAGAAGGATGAAGGCGGATCTGTAGAGGGACAGGTGGTATTGAGGAAGCAGGTGAGCTGCAGAAGGACTTGGACAGGCTAGGGGAGTGGGCAAAGAAGTGGCAGATGGAATACAATGTGGAAAAGTGTGAGGTCATGCACTTTGGAAGGAGGAATGGAGGCATACACTATTTTCTAAACGGGGACATGTTTCGGAAATCGGAAGCACAAAGGGACTTGGGAGTCCTTGTTCAAGATTCTCTTCAGGTTAATGTGCAGGTTCAGTCGGCAGTTAGGAAGGCAAATATAATGTTAGCATTCATGACAAGAGGTCCGGAATAGAAGAGCAGGGATGTACCTCTGAACTGTATAAGGCTCTGGTCAGACCCCATTTGGAGTATTGTGCGCAGTTTTGGGCCCCGTACCTAAGGAAGGATGTGCTGGCCTTGGAAAGGTCTCAGAGGATGTTCGCAAGAATGATCCCTGGATTGAAGAGCTTGTCGTATGAGGAACGGTTGAGGATTCTGGGCCTGTACCCGTTAGAGTTCAGAAGGATGGGGGGAGGATCTTATTGAAACTTACAGGACACTGCATGGCTTGGATAGAGTGGACTTAGAGAGGATGTTTACACTTGTAGGAAAAACTAGATTCAGAGGACACAATCTCAGACTAAAGGGGCGATCGTTCAAAACAGAGAGGAGGAGGAATTTCTTCAGCCAGAGGGTGGTGAATCTGTGGAACCCTTTGCTGCAGAAGGCTGATGCGGCCAAATCACTGAGTGTCTTTAAGACAGGGATAGATAGGTTCTTGATTAATAAGGGGATCAGGGGTTATGAGGAAAAGGCAGGAGAATGGGGATGAGAAAAATATCAGCCATGATTGAATGACGGAGCAGACTCGATGGGCTAAGTGGCCTAGTTCTGCTCCTATGTCTTTTGGTCTTATGATCTTATGGTCTGAGAATCCATTACATTTCAACCTCTCTTTAACTCTGAAGATGAGTCATTTGGACTCGAAACGTTAATTATGTTTCTCCCACCGCAAATGCTGCCAGACCTGCTGAGTTTATCCAATACTTTCTGTCTTTATTACATAATGCAGCTTCAGTTGAATAGCTGCCACTGACATATGCAAGATAGCCTCCTTTAGTGTTGAGAATTCTATGACCAAAAGCAGTGGCTGCACTTTAAAATAAATTTAATTGGAAGCGCTTTGTGGCGTCGTAAGATGTGATAGGTGCTAGTCAAATGCAAGTTCTTTCATTCTCTTCCTCCTAACAGCAAGTCAGATTTTCTGGTTTCACAGAGCTGCCAGGCATAATTCACACATTCAGCTTGCAGATTAGTACAAACCACAGAACATAATGTCATCTCTTCACTCTTCAGTAGCACAAAGTAATATAGTTCAACAAAATTTTCTAATTGATAGCAGGTGATATGTATTCTGAAAATCTCGCAACCAATTGTTTTTTTCTATTTTTCTCCCCTTTCAGTTCAGACCGGACGGAGTCCTAGATTGAGCATGATTACGGGCTGAACATAAGGGAAAGTTGGAAGATAAGTTTTCACACTGAAGGTTCTTGGAGCAATAAGATTGGCATGCACCAATTTCTGGGCGCAGGAATCATGATTCACCACCCACCCCCACGTGTTCCTGTCGAGGCAGGCAGCATGAAATGTTGTGATGCTTCCTCATTTGTTTGATAGGGGTTTTCAGCCAAGTGTGGTCTGTGTTGCTGGCTGGCTGCAAACTTAGCAGGGTGCTTAATAGCATACATAGCTGGCATGTGTCTCCAGCTCTTAAAGGCAATCTGTCCCTCTTAAAGAGGAGCTGCACTGACAGAAAGGAAGTTGCCGCTGGCGAGAACAAAGAACAAAGAACAAAGAAGAGTACAGCACAGGAACAGGCCCTTCGGCCCTCCAAGCCCGTGCCGACCATGCTGCCCGTCGAAACTAAAATCTTCAACACTTCCGGGGTCCGTATCCCTCTATTCCCATCCTATTCATGTATTTGTCAAGATGCCCCTTAAACGTCACTATCGTCCCTGCTTCCACCACCTCCTCCGGCAGCGAGTTCCAGGCCCCCACTACCCTCTGTGTAAAAAACTTGCCTCGTACCTCTCCTCTAAACCTTGCCCCTCTCACCTTAAACCTATGCCCCCTAGTAATTGACCCCTCTACCTGGGAAAAGCCTCTGACTATCCACTCTGTCTATGCCCCTCATAATTTTGTAGACCTCTATCAGATGGCCCTCAACTCCTTCATTCCAGCGAGAACAAACCGAGTTTATTCAACTGCTCCTCATAGCTAATGCCTTCCATACCAGGCAACATTCTGGTAAATCTCTTCTGCACCCTCTCTAAAGCCTCCACATCCTTCTGGTAGTGTGGCGACCAGAATTGAACACGATACTCCAAGTGTGGCCTAACTAAGGTTCTATACAGCTGCAACATGACTTGCCAATTCTTATACTCAATGCCCCGGCCAATGAAGGCAAGCATGACGTATGCATGATGCATAGAATTGCATACAAAGCAATTGGACGATAGGGCAGAGGGAGGTTGCCCAGGTTCACAGAACCGGCACTGGAGGAATTAGTCAGGGAGATTGACAGGATGAGGGAGGCCATGTTTCCACAGGGGCTCGGAGAGCATCAAGAAGACTCTCCGAAGGGAATGGTAACTGGTGGCCAGGAAGGGTAATCCAAGGATTCTGACATTGAGGATTGCCATCAATGCCGGAAAAGCTCAACAACATGTGGGTGATCAAGGTCAGTGACTCTTTAAAAAAAATCCGTTCATGGGATGTGGGCGTCGCAGACTGTGCGAGCATTTACTGCCCACCCCTAATTGCCCTTGACGGGACAGTTATGAGTCAATCACATTGCCCTGGGTCTGGAGTCACATGTAGGCCAGACCAGGTAAGGACGGCAGATTTCCTTCCCTAAAGGACATTAGTGAACCAGATGGGGTTTTACGACAATCAACAATGGTTTCGAGGAATAGGGAGAGACAACAGTTGAACACGTGGCTCTAGGGATGGTGCAGGAGGGAGGGATTCATATACCTGGATAATTGGGGCTCATTCTAGGGTAGATGGGACCTCTACAAACACGATGGTCTACACCTGAACCAGAGGGGTACCAATATCCTGGGGGGGAAATTTGCTAATTCTCTTTGGAGGGTTTAAACTAATTCAGCAGGGTGATGGTAACCTGAATTGTAGCTCCACTGTACAGGAGATTGAGCGTAGTGAGGTCATGAGTAAGGTTTCAAGGCTGCATGAGTGTACCGGCAGGCAGGAAGGTGGTTTGAAGTGTGTCTACTTCAATGCCAGGAGCAGCCGGAATAAGGTGGATGAACTTGCAGCATGAGTTGGTACCTGGGACTTCGATGTTGTGGCCATTTCGGAGACATGGATAGAGCAGGGACAGGAATGGTTGTTGCAGGTTCCGGGGTTTAGATGTTTCAGTAAGCTCAGGGAAGGTGGTAAAAGAGGGGGAGGTGTGGCATTGCTAGTCAAGGACAGTATTACGGTGGCAGAAAGGAAGTTTGATGAGGACTCGTCTACTGAGGTAGCATGGGCTGAGGTTAGAAACAGGAAAGGAGAGGTCACCCTGTTGGGAATTTTCTATAAGCCTCCGAAAAGTTCTAGAGATGCAGAGGAAAGGATTGCAAAGATGATTCTGGATAGGAGCGAAATTAACAGGGTAGTTGTTATGGGGGACTTTAACTTTACAAATATTGACTAGAAACGCTATAGTTTGAGTACTTTAGATGGGTCAGTTTCTGTCCAATGTGTGCAGGAGGGTTTCCTGACACAGTATGTAGATAGGTCAGCAACAGGTGAGGCCACATTGGATTTGGTACTGGGTAATGAACCAGGCCAGGTGTTAGATTTGGAGGTAGGTGAGCACTTTGGTGATCGTGACCACATTTTGGTTACGTTTACTTTAGCGATGCAAAGGGATAGGTATATACCGCAGGGCAAGAGTTATAGCTGGGGGAAAAGCGTGATGCGATTAGACAAGACTTAGGATGCATAGGATGGGGAAGGAAATTGCAGGCGATGGGCACAATTGAAATGTGGAACTTGTTCAAGGAACAGTTACTGTGTGTCGTTGATAAGTATGTACCTGTCAGGCAGGGAGGAAGTGGTCGAGCGAGGGAACCGTGGTTTACTAAAGTAGTTGAATCACTTGTCAAGAGGAAGAAGGAGGCTTATGTGAAGATGAGACATGAAGGTTCAGTTAGGGCGCTTGAGAGTTACAAGTTAGCCAGGAAGGACCTAATGAGAGAGCTAAGAAGAGCCAGGAGGGGACATGAGAAGTCCTTGGCAGGTAGGATCAAGGAAAATCCTAAAGCTTTCTATAGGTATGTCAGGAATAAAAGAATGACTAGGGTAAGAGTAGGGCCAGTCAAGGACAGTAGTGGGAAGTTGTGCTAGGTGTCCGAGGAGATAGGAGAGGTGCTAAATGAATATTTTTTGTCAGTATTCACACAGGAAAAAGACAATGTTGTCGAGGAGAATACTGAGATACAGGCTACTAGACTAGACGGGA
This sequence comes from Scyliorhinus torazame, assembly GCF_047496885.1. Lineage (NCBI taxonomy): Eukaryota > Metazoa > Chordata > Chondrichthyes > Carcharhiniformes > Scyliorhinidae > Scyliorhinus > Scyliorhinus torazame. The sequence goes on along the minus strand of NC_092713.1, from coordinate 53,154,623 downwards.
TTGACGTTCATCAGGAGGAGGTGTTAGCAATTAGGAATAGTGTCAGAAGACTGGAGGATAGCAAATGTTGTCCCCTTGTTCAAGAAGGGGAGTAGAGACAACCCCGGTAACTATAGACCAGTGAGCCTTACTTCTGTTGTGGGCAAAATCTTGGAAAGGTTTATAAGAGATAGGATGTATAATCATCTGGAAAGGAATAATTTGATTAGAGATAGTCAACACGGTTTTGTGAAGGGTAGGTCGTGCCTCACAAACCTTACTGAGTTCTTTGAGAAGTGACCAAACAGGTAGATGAGGGTAAAGCAGTTGATGTGGTGTATATGGATTTCAGTAAAGCGTTTGATAAGGTTCCCCACGGTAGGCTACTGCAGAAAATACGGAAGCATGGGATTCAGGGAGATTTAGCAGTTTGGATCAGAAATTGGCTAACTGGAAGAAGACAAAGGGTGGTGGTTGATGGGAAGTGTTCAGCCTGGAGTTCAGTTACTAGTGGTGTACCACAAGGATCTGTTTTGGGGCCACTGCTTTTTGTTATTTTTATAAATGACCTGGAGGAGGGCGTAGAAGGATGGGTGAGTAAATTTGCAGACGACACTAAAATCAGTGGAGTTGTGGACAGTGCGGAAGGATGTTGCAGGTTACAGAGGGACATAGATAAGGTGCAGAGCTGGGCTGAGAAGTGACAAATGGAGTTTAATGCAGAAAAGTGTGTGGTGATTCATTTTGGAAGGAGTAACAGGAATATAGAGTACTGGGCTAATGGTAAAATTCTTGGTAGTGTGGATGAGCAGAGCGATCTCGGTGTCCATGCACATAGATCCCTGAAAGTTGCCACCCAGGTTGATAGGGTTGTTAAGAAGGCGTACAGTGTGTTAGCTTTTATTGGTAGAGGGAATGAAATTCGGAGCCATGAGGTCATGTTGCAGCTGTACAAAACTCTGGTGCAGCCGCATTTGGAGTATTGCGTGCAGTTCTGGTCGCCGCATTATAGGAAGGATGTGGAAGCATTGGAAAGGGTGCAGAGGAGATTTACCAGGATGTTGCCTGATATGGAGGGAAGATCTTATGAGGAAAGGCTGGGAGACTTGAGGCTATTTTCGTTAGAGAGAAAAAGGTTAAGAGGTGACTTAATAGAGGTATACAAGATGATCAGAAGATTAGATAGGGTGGACAGTGAGAGTCTTTTTCTTCGGATGGTGATGGCTAGCACGAGGGGACATAACTTTAAATTGAGGGGAGATAGATATAGGACAGATGTCAGAGGTAGGTTCTTTACTCAGAGAGTAGTAGGGGCGTGGAATGCCCTGCCTGCAACAGTAGTGGACTCGCCAACATTAAGGGCATTTAAATGGTCCTTGGATAAACATATGGATGATAATGGAATAGTGTAGATGGGCTCTAGATTGGTTTCACAGGTCGGCGCATCACCGAGGGCCGAAGGGCTTGTACTGCGCTGTAATGTTCTATTCTATTCTATTCTGTGGTGGGCCTGGCTGCATGGCATGTGCCCCACCATCATATCCAAGCACCATATTTAAATGGTGCCCAGACATCAACTTCTTACCTTTGCACTTTTAAAAGAAGGGCAAGGCCAACCAATCAGAGGGATCTCCAACCCTCTAATTCATTGACGCTTCCCTCAAAGTTCTGCTCAATCCAATGGAAGCCAGGCTGAGCCATCACACCAAATCTGAATGGGAGAAAGTTTGCAGGGTGGTCAGTATCCAAGGACCTCCACCAGAGTACTGCCCTGCAATGCCAGAAATCGACTTCATCTGCGCTACCAGGGTAAGTGAACCTTAAACTGCTCACAGGAACCTCACTGAATTGTTCGAGGGAACATGGGCCTCAGTGGAAAGGGCACTATCTGTTTGGGCCATACATAAAAGAGCTACTCAACATGTTAAGGTGATGCCTTATAGTAGTCCATCTGGTCCAATATTTTTCAAACTTTTTTCCTCGGGATCCACTTTTATCAACCGCTGACCTTCACAACGTATGCTGGCCGACCTTCGCGACCCAACATTTTCACTTACCTTTAATGCGGCATGTGAGCCTGCTTGGTCCTCATGATCTCACTAGCTTTGTCATGTAATGTTACATTTCTGCTAAGGACTTCAACTGATGAGTTAAGTTCTCGCTCCATCCTTTGAAAAAAATCAAAGGATTTGTTCTTGAATTCGTGATGCTTAGTGTTCAAGTGCCTTTGAAGTTTTGAGAGTTTTAAACTCTTATTTGCTCGTACCTCCCTGCATATAGCAGACATGGGATTTGCATCCTGATTTGCATTGGCACAATTAACAAAGCCATACCTGAAGAAATCATCTTTATCCTACTTTGTTCTTGGTTTCAGTTTTTTCTATGTTGGTTGTTCACCAGAGGCCCTGGAGCTCTGTGCAGAGCTAACACTAGCACTGCTTTGTCCTGCCATGGATTCCCCTGAGCAGCCCATTCCAGCAGATTCAATTGTGAGATCCTGGCCTGTCTGTGTCTCTGGCCCTCACTTCCTTATAACAAAATGATCCATCTTCTTCACAGTTCTGTTGCCTTCCTTGCTTGAAAATTCCTCCGTGCGTGTGCGCCAAATGCACGGATGTACAGGACACGTGATGTCAATGTACTTGCTGGTCACATGACCTGCTCTCTGTCACTGCTTCTGGCTGGAAGCCTGCTTCATTCCATTTAAAAGTTGGTCGTGGAAGTTGGGAGCTTCTCCCATGATTGGAAATGCCGCAAACGATCGTGACTCAACCCTCCCAACACCCGCCATCGACCCACAGTTTGAAAAATCCTGATCTAGTCCACTGGTAGAGAGGCCACTGTGAATCCCTGACCCTTTCACACAGAGAGCTCAAATATCTAGTGGCATAGGGTGAGGGTGTGGGTTAAGCATTATGGACACCAGCAAGCAGTGACAATGCCTTTGAGAGTCTTACCCTTCTATCTGTATTGACTCACTGCTCTGTAGGGAACTGCCCAAGAACCCTTCTGGACAACCTGTAATTCATCAATTATGGGGGGGAGGGGCTGGTTTAGCACAGTGGGGTAAACAGCTGGCTTGTAATGCAGAACAAGGCAGCAGCGCGGGTTCAATTCCCGTACCGGCCTCCCTGAACAGGTGCTGGAATGAGGTGACTAGGGGCTTTTCACAGTAACTTCATTGAAGCCTACTTGTGACAATAAGTGATTATTATTATTATTAATTAAAATCCAGCTGGTTATTTGTAAGATGAGAACCATGAGAAAGAGACATGAAACACAATTTCTCTCAAACCCATCTTCTCTCGCTACGCAGGGAAAATTGAGACACAACAGGAGAAAGGGCGAGTGAAAACTGGAGGGGGGTGTGTTCTGGCCTGAGCTGAGGAACCTTACTGAGTTTGAGGAGCGACAGGCCCAGCTGACAGTTGAGGAACCATACCGGGCCTGTGCGGATGGAGGGGTTGGTAGGCAGCCTTCATCCAGTAAGAATATCTAGTCACGTAGAAATTGAAGGATCATGCTTTCCTCCATGTTGGAGGCAGCTCACAGTCACTCATTCTCTCACAGTTACAACTGCCAGCAGAGAGGGCAAGGGAAGAAGAGGAGACCCTGTCCAGAAGCGCATCCAGCTCGCCAAGCCCAAGGACATTAGAGAGGAGGAAGACAGTTTACCTTTAGAGTTGTCACCGCAGTCATCTGCACCTTCCCCCAGTGCAGAGACACACACCTTGGTGGACACTAGGTCTAGTTCAGGAAGAGTCTCACATTCTGGTAGTCACCTGTCCAGAGCAGGAGGAGGCAGGCTCAGTCAAATCCACGGTATTCAGAAGACTGCTGGGAAAGAGGCACACGTCTTCAAAGTTAGATGTCGGGTCTCTGGGATCGGCGCTGCACGAGATGCTAGCTATGCAGCAAGAAGTGATGGAATATCAGCCAGAGGTGACGGAGGATCTTAATAGAGTGGCATGTGAGGCGGAGGAGTCCGTCTGCCTGCTGGCTATTGAAGTGGTGCCAACCTGTACACAAAGTAAAGTCTCCATGGGGAGGGTGGTAGATGCAACATCCAGCCTATCCACAGAATCCACTTTTACTTTGGTATCTACCCCAACAACCTTCAGTGCTCCTTCATCCACCATTGCCCAATCATTGCCCAATCATCCCATCCTATTGACTTCCACATCCCCTTTAACCCTCACCATCGCTTATCAACCCTCAGTATATCCCCCAGGACTCATCAGTTGACACCACAGACCCTCCCCCCGCCTCCACTCTGAAATCCTTTCCCATCTTCTACCCCATATCCATTCACATTTACACAGCACTCCCCCCCTCCCCCCCCCCCCCCCCCCCTCCCATTTACACCTGCACACCCGGTCTCCCTGCCTGCACTCCACCATGGTCCTGCCCACCCTCCCGCTCCATACAAAGCTCACCCATTCCACAGTCCCGGCAGCATCTCTCTCTTTCCCGTACCACGAACTCTGCCACCCCATCTAGGCCTCCACAGCCACACCACCTCTTTATTCCTCTTCTCCCCGACTAATTCCTCCCACATCCCCAGCACAGACCATTGTCACCCAACTGTACCTCATTCACCTGCAGTAAGAAGATCCATGTCCTGGAAGCTCCTGCAGTGCTATGATCCACATGGTAGATGCCCCATCCACACACTGTTGCACGGTAGCACAGTAGGTAGCGCTGCTGCTTCACAGGTCCAGGGTCCCAGGTTCGATTCCCGGCTTGGGTCACTGTCTGTGCGGAGTCTGCACGTTCTCCCCGTGTGTGCGTGGGTTTCCTCTGGTTTCCTCTCACAGTCCAAAGGTATGCTGGTTAGGTGAATTGACCATGATAAATTGCCCTTAGTGTCTAAAAAAGTGAAGAAGGGTTACTGGGTTACGGGATTAGGGTGGAGGTGAGTGCCTAACTAGGGTGTTCTTTCCAAGGGCCGGTGCAGACCCGATGGGCCTAATGGCCTCCTTCTGCACTGTAAATTCTCTGATTCTATGTTGTGTTCCAGGGACACTGGTCGCTTGAGGCCTCCATCTTTCAATCTCCACACACTGCTCCAGGCCAACTTGCAGGTGAGTATCGACATGCGCAAATCACGTTGATCTGGATGTGTTTCGGACCAGCATGATATCCCAATTCCGAACAGGCCTTCATCTTCACCCAATTAACAGGATAGAGCTGTGGATGGACTCACTTTTGGAAAATGGGTGACCAAAAGACAGAGCAAGAGTAGGAAGGCAGTGCAGGTGTCCTCTGCGGTCATCTCCCTGCAAAACAGATATACCGCTTTGGATACTGTTGAGGGAGATGGCTCACCAGGGGAAAGCAGCACCAGCCAGGTTCATGGCACCATGGCTGGCTCTACTACACAGAAGGGCATGAAGAAGAATAGCAGGGCTATAATGATAGGGGACTCAATCGTAAGGGCAGGCAGACAGGCAGTTCTGCGGACGCAATCGAGACTCCAGGATGGTATGTTGCCTCCCTGGTGCAAGGGTCAAGGATGTAGGGTGAGCGGCTGCAGGACATTCTGGGGGGGGGGGGGGGGGGGGTGAACAGCCAGCTGTCGTGGTGCACATTGGCACCAACGATGTAGGTAAAAAACGGGATGAGGTCCTACAAGCTGAATTCAGAGAGTTAGGAGTTAAACTAAAAAGTAGGACCTCAAAGGTAGTAATCTCAGGATTGCTGCCAGTGCCACGAGCTAGTCAGAGCAGGAATGTCAGGATAGATAGGATGAATGCGTGGCTCGAGAGATGGGGCAAGAGGAGGCTGTTTAGCACAGGGCTAAATCGCTGGCTTTGAAAGCAGACCAAGGCAGGCCAGCAGCACGGTTCAATTCCCGTACCAGCCTCCCCGAACAGGCGCCGGAATGTGGCAACTAAGGACTTTTCACAGTAACTTCATTTGAAGCCTACTTGTGACAATAAGCGATTTTAATTTCATTTCATTCGACCCCGTCCGATTGTATGGTCAAGGAAAGTGACTTGGGCTTTTCCAAATTCCCTTTTGGCTAGGTTTATCACCAAACCCGCCTCCTGAAGTCGATCGAATAACTCCATCAGATGTTTCAAATGTTCTTTCCATGACTGGCTGAAAATTACCAGATCGTCGATGTATACCGCTCAATTGGGTAATCCTGAAACAACTTTGTTAGATAACCGTTGAAATGTGGCTGGGGCGTTTTTCATGCCAAGTGGCACAACTTTGAATTGTTATATACCATCTGGAGTCACAAAAGCTGAAATCTCCTTCGCCCTTTCGGATAAAGGTACCTGCCAGTAACCTTTAAGTAAATCCAGTTTAGAAATAAAAGCTGATTGCCCCACTTTCTCAATGCAATCCTCCAAAAGTGGGATAGGATAAGAGTCCGTTCTTGTAACTGCATTAACCTTTCTATAGTCCACACACAACCGTTGGGTACTGTCCGGTTTTGGTACCATCACTATGGGTGAGCTCCATTGACTGCAACCCACTTCAATTATGCCATTTTTAAGCACACTCTCAATCTCTTTGTTAACCTGTGCCAATTTTAAAGGGTGAAGTCTATATGGATGTTGTTTGATTGGAACAGCATTTCTCACATCTACATCATGTATCGCCATTTTAGTACTTCCCAATTTATCTCCACAAACTTACCATGTGATATCAATAACTCTTTCAGGTCAATTTGTTTTTCCTCTGGAAGGTAACTCAACAATTTATCCCAATTTTTAAGAACATCTTCGTTTTCCAATTTAATTTGAGGAATGTCAAATTCACAGTCATCTGGATTTGGTTCGTCACTTTGAGTTAGAATCATTAAAACCCCCTCCTTTTTCTCTCCTTCCCTTTCAAAGTACATTTTAGACATATACACAAGACACACTCGGTGAGTCTTCCTTCTATCTGGTGTTTTTACCGCATAATCCACCTTACTTAATTTCCTTTCAATCTGATAAGGTCCGCAAAACCTTGCTTTTAAAGGTTCACCTACCACTGGTAACAACACTAAAACTTTATTTCCAATGGCAAAACTACGAACTTTGGATTTCTTGTCCGCTACCCATTTCATCACATTTTGTGCAACTTTTAAATGTTGTCTAGACAATTCACTTGCTCTATTTAATTGTTCCCTAAAATTTGTCACGTAATCCAATAATGTAATTTCCAATTTCTCACTCACCAATTTTTCCTCAATCAATTTAAGTGGTCCTCTTACCTCATGACCAAAAATTAGTTCAAAAGAACTAAATTTGGTTGACTCATTAGGTGCATCCCTAATTGCAACCAGTACGAATGGAATTCCTTTATCCCAATCCTCTGGATAATCATGACAATAAGCCCTCAACATTGTCTTTAATGTCTGATGCCACCTTTCTAATGCTCCCTGCGATTCTGGATGGTACGCAGTTGATTTAAATTGTTTAATTCCTAAGCTATCCATAACTTCTTTGAATAACCTTGAGGTAAAATTTGATCCTTGATCCGATTGTATTTCTGTGGTTAGTCCATATCTAGTAAAGAATTTAAGTAACTCCTCCATAATCTTCTTAGCTGTAATATTATGTACTGGAATGGCCTCTGGAAACCTAGTAGACACATCCATTATAGTCAAAAGATATTGATTCCCACTTTTTGTTTTAGGAAGCGGTCCTACGCAATCAATTAGGACACTTGTAAAAGGTTCCTTAAACCCCGGAATGGGTATTAAGGGTGCTGGTTTTATCACTGCTTGAGGTTTCCCTATCACTTGACATGTGTGACATGATTGACAACATTTAACTACATCTTTATGTAGTCCAGGCCAATAAAAATGTTTTTGGATATTAGTTTGAGTTTTCCTTATTCCCAAATGACCTCCCACTGGTACCTCATGTGCAAATCGCAACACCTCCTTTCTATACCCTACCGGCAATACTACTTGATGAACTTCTGCCCACTTTTCATCTGCCTGCATATGTAAAGGTCTCCATTTTCTCATCAAGCCATCACTTTTACGGTAATAACACTCTGGTATACACTCAGATTCCTCGTCGGTGTATGCTTTCTGATACATCCGTTTTATTTCTACATCTTTCTGTTGTAACTCTGCAAATTTTCCTGAACTAAAAATATTTGCCTCATCCTCCACCTGTTCTTGTTCTTTTTCAACCATCTGATCAAAAATCATTTCTGATAATTGCACTTCAACTTCATCTTCACTCGTTGATTTCTCCTCTTGTCTTAACCTGTGACTTTGCGACCTTGTTACTACACAATCCGGAACAATCCCAGGGTATTTGTCCTTCAACAAGTTGTCTGATTTTCCACTGGCTTATCAACCACAGTAGGCACCATTCCCACCTGCGATCCAGCTATATCATTACCCAAGATAAACTGTATTCCTGGACAAGATAGTTTCTCTATTACTCCTACTACCACTTCACCACTCTTCACTGGACTTTCCAACCTTACCTTACATAATAGAACTCTACTCCTCTCACCCTGAATTCCACATATTACCACCTTTTCTGGCAATATTCTTCCTAAACTACATACCTCCTCATCTTTTACCATTAAAGATTGACTAGCTCCCGTATCTCTTAAAATTGTGGCTTCTTTACCTGCTCCTCCTGATACACATGAATAAACTTTACCCACACAAGTAAATTCTTTAAAGCGATCTGGCACCTTCTTATCAATCACTTGTTGATCAGGCTGTAGAATCTTTTGCACCTCCTTCGCTTCATTTGGGCTTTCCTTTACCACTTTAACAAACCCCACTGTCTTATTCTGTGTTACCACATCAGCCTTCCCAATGCTTTTCTTCATCCACCAACATTGTGACTTTACATGCCTAGATTATTACAGTGAACACATTTGAAACTTAGGGGGGCGATTCTCCGAGCCCCGCGTTGGGCTGGAGAATCGGCGCAACTGCGCCACGACGCCGGCGCGCGATTCTCCGAGGTGTGGAGGATCGCCGCCATTTGCGCCGGCGCGTTTAGCGCAGTGCTGGTCGCGGGCCACTGGAATCGGCCGGGCCGCCGATTCTCCAGCCCGGATGGGCAGAGTGGCCTTGCCGATACGACAGAGTCCCGCCGGCGCCGTACACCCCTGATCGCTGCCAGCGGGAACTCTGCGCGAATGGTCAGGGGGCGGCCTGTGGGGGGGGGGGGGGTGAGGGGGGCTCCTTCACCGAGGGATGCCTCCGATGGGGTCTGGCCCATGATCGGGGCCCACCAATCGGCGGGCCTGCCTCTCCCCCCTCCCGAGCCTACTTTCTGGCGTGGCCGGCCCCTGAGCACCGACGCCATGTTGAGTTGGGGCTGGTGCGCTAAAGACGTTCACCGCGCATGCGCAGATTGGCGCGGCCCAACTGCGCATGCGCGGGTTTGCACGGCGCCCATTTGGCACCTCGAAAGGAGGCTGGAGCGGCGTGAACCGCTCCTGCGCTGTGTTGGCCCCCTGTGGGGACCAGAATCAGTCATACCCAGGCCCGGTTCGCGCCGTCGTGAAACGCTGGATTTCTTTTTTAATCTGCGGTACACTCTCCGTATTAACTCACATCAGATCACCTTTACCTTTTCCACTTGAGTATTTCTCATGTCCCCAGTTTCTATCCCTCACCGGCTGAAACTGATGTTGGAAACCAAACTTTGATTTATGAACTAATTCATAATCATCTGCCATTTCTGCTGCTAATCTCGCAGTTTTAACCCTCTGCTCTTCCACATGAGTTCTCACTACATCAGGAATTGAACTTTTAAACTCCTCCAAAAGTATAATTTCTCTGAGTGCTTCATATGTTTGGTCTATTTTCAAAGCCCTTATCCACCTATCAAAATTTCTCTTGTTTGATCCTTTCAAACTCCATGTATGTTTGACCAGGTTCTTTCCTTAAATTTCTAAACCTTTGTCTGTATGCTTCAGGGACTAGTTCATATGCACCTAAGATGGATTTTTTCATTTCCCCATACGTCTCAGATACCTCCTCTGATCGTGATGCAAACACTTCACTAGCCCTACCTACCAGCCTTTTTGAATCAGTAATACCCACATGTCCTGTGGCCATTTCATTTGTTTAGCTACCTTCTCAAATGAAATGAAAAAGGCTACTACCTCCTTCTCATCAAACCTTGGCAATGCTTGGACATATTTAAATAGATCCCCACCAAGCCTTCGACTATGATGCTCTTTCTCACTATCCTCATCACTATCATCCAACTGTATGTTTCCCTTTACGCCTGCCAATTTTAACTGACTGTCATGTTTCATGGCCATTTTCTGAAGTTCAAACTCTCTCTCTTTATCTTTTTCCCTGATCTGTATCTCCCTTTCTCTTTCTTTTTCCTCTCTCTCTCTCTTTCTTTTTCCTCTCTAACTCTTTCGCATTCAAGCTGCTTTAATTCTTTCTCATATTCCATTTGTTTAATTTGTAACTGAATTTTTGCCATTTCCAATGAGTCAAACTGTATCTCAGGCAACTTTAAATGCTTAGCCACCACAATAATTACCTCATCTTTTCGCATTTTGTCAGGTAATGTTAACTGCAATGTTTTTGCCAAATCTAACAGTCTGCTTTTAGTCTCTGTCCATAAGGTACTGCGTGTGACCGTCTCCACCCCCAAAAACTTCAGAGCCTCTGAAAGAGCCATTGTCCACAACACACTCCCCACTTAAATTAGAATACCACACCTGAAAAGCAACCACAATATGCTCACCACTCACTGTCTTTAAGTTCACTAAGCCAATCCAATAGATAGATTTCTATCCCCCTCGAGCCACCAATTTGTTATGGGCCAGGGTTTAGAGAACCCCGAAGTGTATCATGGAGTTCACCTGACCCACAGCTTTTAGTAGATTGTGGTATGGGGAGCACACGGCCCACTCTACAGGTGTGGTACAGCAGAAATGGAAAAGTATTTTTTAAAGCAAAACAATGTTTATTGTATGAACTCAAGTGAACCTTTTTAAAACATACAGTGAACATCCTGGCAACCATTAATTCAAATACATCCCCCAAGGAATACAACACTAAGTAATCCTTAAGCTGCCCTTTTAACACCCATAAGACTTAAAAAAAGAGATTTTAACAGAAGCACATCAGGTTAAGGTCACTACTGAGAGCAGTTATTAGTTTTAAATCACCAAAGGATCGATTTACAGTTTTTAGATTACAGAGAGAGAGACTAATACCCCTTCTGGCTGTGTCTGCAGCTATCCAGCTCTGAAAACGAAACTAAAACACGCCCGGCAGCAAACAGCCTAAAATGAAAGTAAAAAGCTGACAGACAGCCCAACTCCACCCACACTCTGACATCACTGATAAACACCCATTTCTTAAAGATACATTTCTTAAACACCCATTTCTTAAAGGTACTCTCACATGACACTTTGCATCAGTCTTCACGGTGGAATACGCCAGTGGGACGCCAAAGCTCTAGGAGAACCAGAGGCAGAGGTGAGTGCAGTGACCATTGCTAAGGTGAAGGTTTTGGGGAAACTGAAAGTTCTGAAGGTGGATAAGTCACCTGGTCCGAATGGACTACACCCCAGGGTTCTAAAAGAGATAGCTGAGGAAATTATGGAGGCATTGGTGATAATCTTTCAGCAATCACTGGATGCAGAAAGCGTCCCAGAGGACTGGAAAGTGGCTAATGTAACACCACTATTTAAGAAGGGAGGGAGGCTGAAGACAGGAAATTATAGGCCGGTTAGCCTGACTTCGGTCATTGGTAAGATTTTAGAGTCTGGTATTAAAGATGAGATCGCGAAGCACTATAATAATATATAATAATATATAACATAATATAATAATACTTGGAAGTGCATGGTAAAATAGGACTGAATCAGTACAGCTTTGTCAAAGGGAGGTCATGTCTGACAAATCTGTTAGAGTTCTTTGAGGAGGTAACAAGGAAGTTGGGCAAAGGAGAACCAGTGGACGTGATTTGTTTAGATTCCCTGAAAGCCTTTGACAAGGTGCCGCATAGGAGACTATTAAATAAGTTAAAAGCCCATGTTGTTAAGGGTAAGATTCTGGCATGGATAGATTGGCTGACTGGCACAAGGCAGAGTGTGGGGATAAAGGGGTCTTTTTCAGGACGGCAGCCGGTGACTAGTGGTGTGCCTCAGGGGTCTGTGCTGGGACCACAACTTTTCACAATATACATTAATGACCTAGAAGAAGGAACTGAAGGCACTGTTGCTAAGTTTGCAGATGATACAAAGATCGGTAGAGGGTCAGCTCGTATTGAGGAAGCAAGGGGGCTGCAGTAAGATTTGGACAAGCTAGGAGAGTGGGCAATGAAGTGGCAAATGAAATTCAATGTTGTAAAGTGTGAGGTTATGCACTTTGGAAGGAGGAATTTAGGCATAGACTATTTTCTAAATGGGGAAATGCTTCAGAAAGCAGAAGCACCATGGGAATTGGGAGTCCTTGTTCACCCTTGGGGGTTTTTCCTTGGGGGAAAAGAAAAATAATTTATTTTTCGCACCAAAACCCAGGAAAAAAAGAGAAAGCCACATAACAGAAATATGCCTGCAAATAATAATAAATTGAGGGGACGGCGCGATGTAAGAAGGAACAGCAGCGAATGCGAAGGAAAAAAGCAGGAGTTGCGGCCGCGCAGGCAGACAACCCCACGGGGCGAGGCGGAGGTTCAGGCGAACCAGGAAGTGGAGAAGATGGCGAGCCGAGCACCGGAGCAGGAACAGGAGGCGGCGACCCCCCCATCCCCCGCCCCCTCCCCCTGCCCCCGCTCAGGGGAAGGAATGGAGAAGCGTGCCGAAAACGGAAATAAACGCCATAAAGGAGGAGATAAAACAGAGAAAAATGCAATGAGGGAGGCACTCAGGATGGAGCTCCACACAATGATGAAGGAGATGCTGGCGGAGACAACGGACAAACTGCAGCGAACCATTGATGGCCTGGAAAGGAAGGTGGAGGCGCAGGAGAAAACTATTCAGGAGTTGGAGAGGGCCGCCTCGGACCAGAGCGACAGGATGGTAGCTCAGGAAATCGGGGTGAAAAGGCTGGTAACGACCCAGGAGAGCCTAAGTGGGAAAGTGGAGGACCAGGAAAATAGGTCCAGGTGGCAGAATGTTAAAATAGTGGGTCTGCCAGAGGGGATGGAGGGCAGAGACCCAACAGGCTACGTCACCCAAATGCTGAGCAAGCTAGTGGGAAGGGAGAAATGACCAAACCCCCCAGAAATCGACAGGGCGCACAGGTCGCTCCGACCCAGGCCCAAAGCCGGGGAGCAGCCCAGAGCGATTATCGTGAAGCTGCACAGGTTCCAAGACAGGGAAAAAATCCTAAAGTAGGCCCGGCAGACGAAAGCGAGTATGTGGGAAGGGAAGACCATAAAGGTGTACCAGGACATTGGGGAGGACCTGGCCAAAAGAAGGGCTGAATTCAACAGGGCCAAATCAGCACTCTACAAAAGTAATGTGAAATTTGGGATCTTATTCCCGGCCAAACTCTGGGTAACATTTGAGGGGAAGGAGCTGTTTTTTAACACCCCAGTGGCAGCGGAGTTTGTTAGAGCAAACAAACTGGGGGAGGGACAGCCACAACGGCCATCATGAAAGCGACGGGGATGGAAAAGAAAGGAATAATCGGAACAAAGAGCAGCGGGCAGACCGCAAACAGAGACAATAAGATCACGGACTGTGCACACGTGTTTGGTGCACTGTGCGGGACTGTGCTGACTCGTTCCCGGGCTCGTTCCATCTCTCAATGCAATGGGGGGGAGCGAAGCAAGGTGAATGAGGGTGAGAAAGGCGGACAGGAGGGCGAGACAAGGGCTAGCAAAAGGAAGGTAAAACAGGACCAGAGAAGGACAAGTGCTGGGAGGGGGGCCACTGTGCTAGCGAGAAGGGCTAACACGGGAGGGCAGGAGGAAAGGAGGGTCGCGGCGCGCTTCTCAGGGGAGAGGGAGCGCCTGGCACAAAGAGAAGGGGGGGACAGGGCAGAAGGGGGGAAGAACACAGGGAGGGACAGAGGAACAGGGACTATGGGGGCGGGGGGAGAGGAGTCGGGGGGAGAGCGCAGAACAAAAGAGAAGCAAAGAGAAGGGTGAGGTAGATGAGCAGCATGAACACAGGCCTCGGCAGGCATGGAGCAGGGCGAGGAACCAAGATGGCGCCACAAACAGCCACTCGGAAGGGCTTCAGGGCGAAGGGAGACCCTGGAGTGCAGGGGCGCACCCTCGTGGCGTACACATAGCTGGCGGCCATATTGGGTGCCCCCTGGACAAAAGGAAACTCTGGAGCCCTGGGGCCCAACCTCATGGCGAGAGCGGCGACCGTGGCCATTTTGGACCCCCCCCTAACGAAGGGAAACCCCGGAGTGCAGGGGCACGTCCACCAGGTAAGTATGGGTGATCACGCAGGACGGGGGGTGGGGGGGTTGAAAACCCCCCACCAGGATTGTTACCTGGAACGTAAGGGGACTCAACGGCCCGGTCAAAAGATCCAGAGTCTTCACCCACCTAAGAAGCCTAAAAGCAGGCATAATCTACCTACAAGAGACACACCTGAGGGAGAAGGACCTCCTGCTGGTAAGAAAGGGCTGGGTGGAACAGACATACCACTCCTGCTACGGGACGAGGGCTAGGGGTAGCAATATTAATTAGTAAGAGGACGAGGTTTACGGAAACCAAGACAGTTACGGACCCAGGGGGATGGTCATGGTTAGCGGTGTCCTGGAAGGGGCAGCACTCGTACTGGTAAATGTGTACGCTTCCAACTGGGGTGACACAGAATTCATAAAGAAGACCATGGCAGAAATCCCCGACCTTGACACACACTGACTGATCATTGGGGGGGGGGGTGACTTCAACTGTGTACAGGACGCACTGACTGACCCAGAGCAGGGAAAAAGACTGGCATGGCTAGGGAATGTGGTAGTCAGCACTGATTGCATAATAGTTGTTATTAGAGGTAATACGGTAAGGCTCCTGTACTACAGATATGGGGGTAAATCCCTGCCTGCTGGCTCCGCCCAGTCGGCAGAGTATAAATGAGTGTGCACACCGAGCTGCTCCCATTCTGGTAGCAGCTGCAGGAGGCCACACATCTCTGCTTAATAAAGCCTCGATTACTCTCTACTCTCGTATCGTAGTAATTGATAGTGCATCAATTTATTAAGCAGAGATATTACAGCGATGGAACTTCATATCAAGCCTGATCACCTACAGCTGCACCCAACGCCACGTCGGCCTTCGGCCACTGGCTAGCTTGCTTCGAAAGCTACCTCAGATCATCGACTGAACAACCCTCGGACGCACAGAAGCTCCAGATCCTATACTCACGGGTGAGCTCCGATATTTTTCCCCTTATCCGGGATGCGTCCACTTACACTGAAGCAATGGAGCTTCTGAAAAGACATTATTATATCCGGCCGATCAACAAACTGTACGCCAGGCACCTCCTGTCCATGAGGCAGCAACTTCCCGCTGAGTCATTAGAAGATTTCCGGCGTGCCCTGCACATCCTGGTGAGGAACTGCGATTGCCAGGCAGTTTCTGCTGTCGAACATACAGAACTCTTAATCAAGGACGCTTTTGTTACGGGCATGGGGTCGGCATTATTATTAGAGTTAATACGGTAAGGTTCCTGTATTACAGGTACGGGGGTAAATCTGTGCCTGCTGGCTCTGCCCAGTAGGTGGAGTATAAATATGTGTGCACACCGAGCTGTTCCCATTCTGGCAGCAGCTGCAGGAGGCCACACATCTCTGCTTAATAAAGCCTCGATTATTCTCTACTCTCGACTCGTAGTAATTGATAGTGCATCAATTTATTAAGCAGAGATGTGTGGCCTCCTGCAGCTGCTCCAGAGACTGCCAGGTCTGCGCGGAGTGCAAACCGCACTTCTACCGGCCAGACCGAGCGCACCTGGTGAAGGCCTCCAGCCCCTTTGAACGCCTCAGCATGGACTTCATGTACATGGTCGATGAATACTCCCGATTCCTCTTCGCCATCCCATGCCCCGATATGACGTCTGCCACGGTCATTAAAGCACTCAACAGCATTTTCACCCTGTTCGGTTTCCCCGCTTACATGCACAGCGACCGGGGATCCTCCTTTATGAGTGATGAGCTGCGTCAGTTCCTGCTCGGCAAAGGCATTGCCTCGAGCAGGACGACCATCTACAACCCCCGGGGAAACGGGCAGGTGGTGAGGGAGAATGGGACGGTCTGGAAGGCCGTCCTGCTGGCCCTGCAGTCTAAAAATCTCCCGGTCTCCCGCTGGCAGGAGGTCCTCCCCGATGCGCTCCACTCTATTGAAACCCCACAAGAACAGCTCCTTGCCTTCCCCAGGAAGTCCACCTCCGGGGGTTTCACTCCCAACATGGCTGGCAGCTCCTGGACCCGCCCTCCTCCGCAAACACGTGTGGATCCACAAGGCGGACCTGTTGGTCGAAAGGGTACAACTACTGCATGTGAACCCGCAGTACACCTACGTGGCGTACCCTGATGGGTGCCAGGACATAGCCTCCCTCAGGGACCTGGCACCAGCTGGATCCCCACCCACGACCCACCACCCTATACCCCTTCCCCTCCGATTGCCCCGGCGCCACACACCCTCCCCTCAGCGCACCCCACTACAGCCCCCGCCCCAGGACGATCTGCCCTCCCACTGGTTCCACCCGGGGATGAAGACGAGGACAACACACTCTCGGAGTCACAGGCGACCAAGTCGGCACCGCCACCGGGACCGAGGTGCTCATAGCGGAGGATCAAGGTACCCGACCGGCTGAATTTGTAAATTTTCACCAAACTGTAAACTTAAATTTTTCACAAACCTGTAAATTTTTCCACCACCCCCTCTGGACTCTTTTTTAACAGGGGGTGAATGTGGTAGTCACCACTCATTGTATAATAGTTGTTATTAGAGGTAATACGGTAAGGCTCCTGTACTACAGGGACGGGGGTAAATCCCTGCCTGCTGGCTCCGCCTAGTAGGCGGAGTATAAATGTGTGTGCACACCGAGCTGCTCCCATTCTGGTAGCAGCTGCAGGAGGCCACACATCTCTGCTTAATAAAGCCTCAATTACTCTCTACTCTCGTCTCGTAGTAATTGATAGTGCATCAGGGAACTAAGAGTATTTATGGAGCAGATGGGGGCGGTGGACCCATGGAGGTTCCTGCACCAGGGAGAGAAGGAATTTTCATACTTCTCACAAGTACACAAGGTATACACCTGTATCGACATATTTGCAGTGGGGAAATCGGTGCTTCCAGGGATCACGGGAACGGAGTACTCCGCGATCGTTATCTCTGACCACGCTCCACACTATATGGATGTGAGGTTGGAGACAGGCCGTGCCCAGCGCCCCATATGGAGGCTGGACACGGACCTCCTGGCCGACAAGGCCTTCTGTCAAAAAACATTGCGGGCCACAGGCGACTACGCTAGTAACAACCAAAACATGGAGGTCTCACCCTCCACGTTCTGGGAGGCACTGAAGGCCATGATTAGAGGAGAGATCATAGCCTACAAGGCAAGCAGAGATCGGGAAGAGAGGGTGGCCAGGCAACAACTGGTGGACGCCATCCAGAAAATACTCCGAGGCCCTGACCGTAGGGCTGCTGGTGGAGAGAAAATAGCTGCAAATGGACTTTAACCTGCTATCCACTAGGAAAGCAGTTTACCAACTCCGCCAGACATGGGGGACCTTCTACGAACACAGAGACAAGGCTGGCCGTTTATTGTCTCACCAGCTTGAGAAAGCAGGCAGCCACAAGGGAAATAGTGCAGTAAAGGATAGCAGAGGCAGACTGGTAACAAAACTAAAGGAGGTCAATCGGGCATTTGAGACCTTCTACCAGGGACTGTACACCTCCGAGCACCCCAACGGGGAAGCGGGGATGAAACTGTTCCTAGACGGACTGGAACTACCAGTTGTGGGGGAAGACAGAAGGGGGAGCTAGAAGCACCAATAGACCTGGGAGAAATCATGGAGAGCATCAGCTCCATGCAGGCGGGGAAGGCACCGGGACCCGACGGGTTCCCGGCAGACTTCTACAAATAATTTGCACCAGTCCTGGCCCCACACTTAAGGGACATGTTCGTGGACTCACTGGCAAGGGGCACCCTGCCCCCCCCACGCAAGCGCAGGCCACAATTTCACTGATACCCCAAAAAGATAAAGACCTGACGGAATGCAGATCATACAGACCCATTTCACTGCTGAACGTGGATGTGAAAATACTCGCAAAGGTCCTGGCCAAAAGGCTGGAGGGCTGTGTACCAGAGGTGGTCGCAGAGGCTTTGTCAAGGGTAGGCAGCTCACAGCGAACATCACGCAGCTGCTGAACATTATAATGACCCCCTCTGGGGAGAGAACACCAGAGGTGATCGTCTCCCTGGACGTAGAAAAGGCCTTCGACAGAGTCGAATGGAAATACCTCCTCGAGGTACTGGAACGGTTTGGGCTAGGAGCGGGGTTCACCGCCTGGGTGAGGCTTCTGTACAATGCTCCCAAAGTGAGCGTCCAACCAACACCACCAGCTCTGAATACTTCCAGCTGCAGAGAGGAACAAGACAGGGCTGCCCCCTGTCCCCACTCTTGTTCGCGCTACCGATCGAGCCCCTTGCGATAGCCCTGTGAGACGCGAAATGCTGGAAGGGAATCCGGAGAGGAGAGAGAGAGCAGAGTCTCCCTCTATGCAGATGACCTGCTCCTCTATGTCTCGAAGCCACAGGAGGGACTGAAGGCAATACTGCTAATGCTGAGAGAGTTTGGAACCTTCTCGGGCTACAAACTTACCCTGGGCAAAAGTGAGGCATTCCCAGTGAACCCAAACGGGGGAGGGAGAGAGCTGGAAGGGCTCCCGTTCAAAACAGCCCAGAACAGATTCCGCTACCTGGGGATCCAGATAGCCAGAGACTGGACACAGATCCACAAGCGGAACCTGACCAGCCTGGTGGAGGAAGTAAGAAGAGGCTCACTCCCACTCTCTCTGGCGGGGAGAGTGCAGATGAATGTACTGCCAAGATTCCTCTTCCTGTTTAGATCCATTCCGATCTTCATCCCCAAGGCCTTTTTCCAAAATGTAGACTGTCTAATCATGGCGTTCGTGTGGGGGGATAAGAACCCGAGAATTCCCAAACAGACACTGCAAAGAAGGAAAATCAAAGGGCATTTGGCCTTACCAAATCTACAATACTACCACTGGGCAGCAACGGCAGAAAGAGTGAGGGAATGGGTACATGAACCCAACACAGATTGGGTACAAATGGAGGAGGCATCCTGTAAAGGAACAACCCTCCGGGCCCTGGCCACAGCAGCACTCCCATCCTCCTCAACAAGGTACACAACGAGCCCAGTGGTAGCGGCCATGCTGAGAACGTGGACCCAGCTGAGACAACACTTCGGGATAACCCAAAATGTCCCGCATGGCTCCCATATGCGGCAATCACAGATTCCCCCCAGCCATGCTAGATACCACCTTCAAAAGATAGAGGTGGGACGGGGGCACATTGATAGTTGGGGACTTCTACGTAGGGCGCAGACTGGTGACACTAGACGAACTGACGAGGAAGTGGAGGCTAGCAAAAGGACAGGAAATGAGACACCTCCAAATAAAACACTTCCTCCGCAAAGAGACAGTAGGGTACCCTGGGGTCCCAGAAGCCACACTACTACAGGACCTGATAGGCACAAGCAACGAGAAGGGGGGGGCTATGTGGGAAAATATACGAACAGCTACTGGACAGAGCCCAGACTCCACTGGACGAGACCAGACAAAAATGGGAGGACGAACTGGGGACAGAGGTAGGATGGGGACTCTGGAGCGAAGCACTGAGCAGGGTGAACTCCACCTCCTCCTGCACAAGGCTAAGCCTAATGCAGCTCAAAGTGGTGCACAGAGCGTACCTGACCTGAACCCGAATGAGCAAGTTCTTCCCAGAGGTGGAGGACAAATGTGAGCGGTGCCAGAGGGGCCCGGCCAACCACACCCACATGTTTTGGGCTTGCCCCAAGCTTGCTGGGTTCTGGACAGCCTTCTCCGAGGCAATGTCCAAGGTTGTGGGGGTGAGGGTGAAGCCATGCCCAATAGTGGCAATCTTCGGGGTATCGGAGTATCCAGAGTTACACATGGGGAAGGAGGCCAATGCCCTCGCTTTTGCTTCCCTAATCGCACGCCGGAGAATCCTGCTCGGCTGCCGATCAGCAGCACCACCAGGGCGGATCTACTATGAAACTAATGAAGCTTAAGCTTCAGGGCCCCTAATCCCAGAGGGGCCCCAGAAGTGACTTTAGTCCACATTGCTTAAACATTTTGGGTCTACTGTATGAGAAGGGTTTAAAAAAAAAAAATAATATTAATAATATAGTGTAATTCAATGCAAAATAATAGTTAAAATAAAAATTAAAAGGTTATTAAAGTATCATGTAGGCTAGCCGTAAACGAAAAAACGTTCAAATTAAGGATGTTTCATTCTAAATATATTTAATATAAAATAATTATAAATAATTTAAAGCACTATTAACATTTATGACAGAAATACAAACAGTAGATGACATGTCGTAACAAAAAAAGGGAGCCGTTGAAAAGGCAATCACAATGCTAACGTGAATTATCAATGTGATAGCACTCGTGATAGCGATCTAGACAAGAATTTTTTTCAATAAAGTGTTCATAAGGATACAATATTTTAATTACCCCTACTCAAAAATAAATGTTATAAAGTAATAAAGGTGAAATAGTGTTAGATTAGCCTAAGCCTATTGTTTTTATGAAGAGGTGAACGGAAGGTAGGCTACAACCGCATAGCCTAGGCTAATACTATATCACAATTCACTTAACCTTGTTGGAGAAAAGGCAGTGTCTACTGTACCTGAAGTTGTTGACTATTTAACATGAAGGGTTGGGGAAACTGGCACGTACGGGTGAGGGACAGTGTACAAAGCTGTGTAAATATATCATTTTGCCATGTATATATCTTGCTCTGTGCAATTTCTCCTTTTTTTTGTTGTTACGAGGGGGGGGGGGGGGTTATTGTTTGTAAGGGAGAAAAATTGTGTTAAAAAACTTTAATAAATATATTTTAAAAAAAAAAGAAGTTGTTGACTATTTTGGCATTTTGCAGGAGCTGTATGTTTTCTTTTCTGGATCTCCACGAAGATGGGGGATTTTAAACACACAGGGCAATCTACATTTTTCTCTGAAGAGCTTAAGTGTAACTTGATGGTCTTCACACTATGAAGCAATCCGGGCAATTAAAAATGGATATGTGGGTATTTTACAAACTCTCAAACATATTTTTGAAGACTCAGGAGAGAAGCCTGAATGTAAACGAGATGCAAAGAATTTATACCACAAGTTGGTAAAGCTGGAATATGCTATTTTAACAGTCGTTTGGGAAGAAGTGCTGGAGCGTTTCAACAAAACAAGTAAGAAACTCCAAACCCCTGGTTTTGATGTATTTGAAGATTATCTTTTGCTACCATCTTTACTTTTGTTTGTTAAAGAACTCAGAGAAAATTCAGCTGATGGGATTGCACACTATGAATCAGAAGCAAAAGGTTTGTGTGAAGATATCACCTCAAGTTATTCTGATGCTTCCAAACGCATTGTTACAAGTAAATTTTCAGATGGAACAAGTGGTATTGCTTCTTTGAGAGGAGCTGACAAATTTAGGATATAAATTCTATATGAACTCTATGACTGCTTGATAATCCAGTTACGCAAGAGGATTGACCCATATGAGCAGATTGCGGAAAGGTTCAAGTTCCTCTCAGAATTGGTGAACAATTCTGAAATGGATGAGTATTAAACTTATAATATCGTATTACAAAGATGATATTGACCACAGATTAGTAAACGAGTGTTATCAGTTCAAAGAATATTTGCACCTTAGGAAATCCCAGTACACAGAAGAAAACACGCCATCTAAAATGCAAGGCGCAGAAGTTCTTCAGCTTATTTGTGAGCAACACCTAATTGAAGTGTTCCCCAATATTACTACTGCGCTTAAGCTGTACTTGACAATGCCTATCACGAGCTGTGAAGCAGAAAGGAATTTTTCAAAACTATCCTTTATAAAGAACAAATTTCGGTCTACCATGACTGAAGAGCGCTTTATGCATATTGTCTCTAGAAAATGACATTGCAAGGAAGCTCTCATATGACAAAACTGTACGTGAATATGTAGCTAGAAAAAACAGAAAAAAGAGCATTTTGTAAAATGTGCTTCATGTAGTATGTATTCTCATAGGTGTCTAAAATAAAAGATTATATTGACTGTGGTCTTTTCTATGTTTTATTTCATCATTCTATGATGCATCATGCATGTATATAACATTTCCCTAATTTTCATCCCCCCCATAACTCGAAAACTCAAAGGCATAGGAATTTTTTATTCACACCAGTGACTTTAACATGTGAGACAATCCAGTACAGCAATTTTAATCAAAATCTGAGATGTAGTGGTTAAATTTTAAAAAATTTGTGGTGACCTGTGGTGGAACAACCCCATTGAAGAAGATAACAGTGGTTACCCAAACCTCGTTGCTGGTTGCGAAGGGGCCCCCATACCAGTTCAAGCTACAGGGCCCCAAAAATGTAGGTCCGCCACTGAGCACCACCCAAAGCTGCAGACTGGCTCGCTGACCTTTCGGAATTTCTCCACCTGGAGAAGATTAAGTACGCCACCCGAGGGTCAGAGGAAAGCTTCCTGGATACTTGGGGGCAGTTTGTCGGCTATTCCAAAACCTGTTCGAGGCCAGTAAGAAGGAGTAACCTAATAAGAATTTTTTTTAAACACCAAGGTAGATGAGGTACCAAAAGACTGTGCAACCCGGGGTGGGGTGGGGGGGAGGAGGTGGGGTGGGGTGGGAGGCGGAAGGAAGGTGGGGAAACCATGAGAGATGGGGGGGGGGCAATGCCCTTTTTCCCCCCCATTCTGTCCGGAAAAGAAAAGAAAAGCACAGCCGAAGCGGGTGGGGGGGGGGGGGGGGGGGGGGGGGGGGGGGCAACGGGGATGGGGGAGGAACCATAGACCGATCCAGATGGCAATGAAATGCACTTAGGGTCAGTTAAACGAATGACAAACTGAACCTCTCTCTATATTAAAGGAAATTTGCATGGGCGAGAAAAATGTGATGTGTATATATACAATTGTTTTTAAATATGGGAAATGCCAAAAAAGAGATTTAAAAAAAAAAAGAATGATCCCTGGAATGAAGAACGTATTGAATGAGGAACGGTTGAGGACTCTGGATCTGTACTCGGAGTTTAGTAGGATGAGGGGGGATCTTATTGAAACTTACAGGATTCTGTGAGGCCTGGATAGAGTGGACGTGGAGAGGATGTTTCCACTTGTAGGAAAAACTAGAACCAGAGGACACCATCTCAGACTAAAGGGGTGATCCTTTAAAACAGAGATGAGAAGGATTTTCTTCAGCTAGAGGGTGGTGAATCTGTGGAACACTTTGCAGCAGAAGGCTGTAGAGGCCAAATCTTTAAGACAGAGATACATAGGTTTTTGATTCATAAGGGGATCAGGGGTTATGGGGAAAAGGTAGGAGAATGTGGATGAGAAAATATCAGCCATGATTGAATGGCGGAGCAGTCTCGATGGGCCGAGTGGCCTAATTCTGCTCCAATGTCTTATGGTCTCATGGTCTTATGTATAATGGCTTCACAGAGGCTTCTGGCAGGAATGGAGACCCACAATGAGAGATGGGAGCACATGTTTCTGCCATCATTACACGTTGACGGGAAACCGATTTTTCAGCTCCCACTACATTGTTCCCCCACCTGACATTAAACTCACCACAGGGGAATGGAAAACTCCACTCATGTTTTGCAACTCTTTTTTTTAATTAAAAAAAAAATTTCAATTAAGTGGCAATTTATCGTGGTCAATCCACCTACCCTGCACATCTTTTGGGTTTTGGGGGTGAGAACCATGCATTCATGGGGAAAATGTGCAAACTCCACAGAGACAGTGACCCGGGGCCGGATTGAACCTGGGTACTTGGCGCCATGAGGCAGCAGTGCTAATCACTGCGTCACCGTGCCACCCATGTTTCTTCAACTCTCGCCTCTTGCACATCATCCACTTCTTTCCATCCGTATTGGCAATTGTGCCTTCATCCATCCTGCCCGCTAAGCTCTGGAATTTCCTTCCAATCCTCCCATGGCTCTCCCTCTCCTTCTTCCCTTAATACAGCCATTAAAACTTACTTCTTCAACCAAGCTTTTGGACACATGCCCTAATGTGTTCTGCTTAGGCTCAGTGTGAGTCTTTGTCTGATCCCACTCCTGTGAAATGCCTCAGGATAATTTACGACATTAAAGATGTTATACAAATGCAAATTGTTGTGTTTAATACTTGGCTGCAGGTTGAATGATGGGTTGAAAAGCTCTCTGTAAGGACCCATTTCATTATGATCTGTTTGTTGTTGTTGCATTGGGCAAGCTCTCCAGAACCCAGAAACCATAAGCACCAAGAACCAGGTGCTTTAACATTACAATATCTGCAAGCCTGGGAACGCTGTCCCATGAGCGATCACCAGTAATTTGTATTTCAAAGCACTGAAAAAAGCGAGACCGACAGAAAGACAAATATGACCCACATGGGCTGAAGTGTGTCCACCTTTATAGCTTCTGTGACAATTACTAATTGCGTAACTTGGGAAGGCCGTGTTTTAAATTTCCAAGTCAGATTACGTTTCATAAACTGTTAACTCTCGTTAACTTTTTAAATAGGGCCAACTCAGCAGTCTATCACTCAGCCATATTATGCTAAGACAATTATAGTGCCAGGAATCCTTTGTCATCTTCTGGAGCTGGTTAAGGCTGTCAGACAGATCTGCACTGTTGGAAGAAATAAAGAGGCCTACATTTGGCAGGGTGCTACAAGCCAGAAGACATGTGATATTCCTTTCATCTTTTTGCCCACTTTAATTTATATTATTTAGCACCAGGGTTCTTTGCCAAGGCTTTTTTTTTCCAGATTAAAATGAAACTTTTAAAGTCCAAATACCATTTAAAAAAATAATCTAATACCCTGAAAGGAATGAGCTGCACTTTACTTCTGCCAGTGTGGTTGACTTTTAACTGGCTTTGGGGCTGGATTTGACAGGGCACTCTTGTTCTCCCCCTTCCCCCCCACCCTGGCTAAAAGGTCAGTTGGGGTATTAGGGTGAGTCACTCAAGATTCCGAAGGCTGCCTGTAGCAATTTAATGCTGGGAGGTGATACTTCCATTCCTTTCTTGGGACAAGTCCCACTTTAGAGAGCTGGTGGCCAATCAGATGGTGGGGAGCTCTATAGTCCCAACTGTTCCTGACAGAGCACTAGCCGCTGCTGGGACTGCAAGCAGTCCCACCATGTTGAGAACCCCAGGTAAGTCTGGGACCGGGGTCTCAGCAAGCAGGGAGGGAGGGTTTGGGGTCTGGATGTGTCCAATGGGCCAAGAGGCCCAGCATAGGAATTGCCCCCCTTCTCCGACACCAGCCCGTGCAGCTAAAGCTTCTAGGCTTTTCTTAATATTCTTTCATGGGATGTGGCCGTCGCCGGCTGGACCAGCATTTATTGCCCATCCCTGAGGGCATTTAAGAGTCAGCCACATTGCTGTCGACCTGGAGTCACATGTACGCTGGACCAGGTAAGGACGACAGATTTCCTGCTCTAAAGGACATTAGTGAACCAGTTGGGTTTTTACGACAATCGACAATGGTTTCTTGGCCATCATTAGACTCATTATTCCAGATTTTTATTGAATTCAAATTTTACCATCTGCCATGGTGGGATTCAAACCCTAGTCCCCAGGGCATTACCCTGGTCTCTGGATTACTAGTCTAGTGACAATACCACTACGCCACTGCCTGCTTTACCGCCTGGTTTGGGCCTCCACCCACCATGGGTAAAATGCCGGTGGCAATAAGGCCCAAGGGCAGGCGGGCCGCTGTCACCTATCATATCCCCTAAAATTTCAGACAGTCGGAGTAGACTAAGATAATCAGATGGGATGGCCACTTGCTGGATTTTAGATGCTCTCTGCCCACCGTAAAATCAAAATCCTGAAGTGGCCTTTCAAGCACTCGATTGCAGCAAAGGTTTTAAGAAAGCCCCCTCTTCCATACCACCCCTTTCCAAGAGCATTCAAGATGGGCAATAAATACTGGCTTTAAGTAACACCCACTTGCTCAGGATGTGAAAAATATTTTGCTATAAAGCTGGGTTGAGATGCAGATTCAGTTGTGTTTTTGCTAGTGCAATGACTGCCAGGGCATAACAGTATTCAGGCAGTACAAGATATCGGAATGTGAAAAAAAATAGCCTTTTGCGGGATTTGTATTCTGGAATATCTTTTGAAGGATCTTGCGCTAGTGGGAGCAGGTGTTTATGCACACTCATTTCTCTTCAATTACTGCCTTTCTCTCTCTCTCCCTCAGAGTGACGGGACCGGTAATGGAGAGTGGAGGAGGAGGGGGAGAGCCGTTGTATTTTTCATCCAGGAAGCTTCCGGAATATTTTACTATTTTGTCCATTCCAGATGGAAACTATAAATCACATCTTCAGATTTTCACATGACCCAACCAGTGCTTTGTCCTCATGTTTCTGGTGGCAGTGTGGAGTCTTCACCACTGCAGAAGGATATATCTCTGTGTAAATAGTGAGAGTTAAGCTTGTTTGCACATCTCATGCAGACATTGAACTCTCAAGGGAATGTCCAGTGGGAGGCGAGTAGCAGTTGAGACATGTTGAACACACCCTTGCCTCCTGAGTAGCCAGTGTATTGCTGGAAAATGTAAGACTACTCTGTAAACATTCCTCATTATACCATCAATCAATATTACTCAACACACATTATATCATGTGCACACTCCTGTAAATGCCATACAAAGGAACACAATTTTGTGCCAATACATAAATCAACGTAACACTAAAAAAAGATCGCTATAAAGAGCAGGTTTTCTTGTATGAGTTACTGAGTCTAAAGTGTGAGACCAAAATTAATAACAGCGATTTATATGTCAAAATAGAACCCTTCTGTCGAAACGTGGCCAAACATTTTCGGTAGACTACATATTTTTTGTTTCAGAAAAGGAACAAGGATTCTCAGAAATAATGCTAATTTCTTTTAACCGTTTTATTTTTTTTAAAGGGATTCTGGTGTTAAGGCTCCAAAAGCAAGAATGGTGGTAAGGGCACAAACAAAATAAAAACTGCACATGCTGGAATTCGGCAACAAAATCCTCAGGAGGCCAGGCAACCAGTGGCTGTGGAGAGAATAGGGTCTTGATCACCCCAATCGATCCTAGCCAATTAGGGAAGGGCACCTGGATGGCGGAGGGGGTCCCAGTCGGCCATGGCCTTTGTATCCAAGGCACGTAGGCCTTCCAAAATAAGGCAAGCAGGCGCCGCCAAGTCTGACACTTCTTGTTAGTGTCTATCTAGAGCCCATTGTCCCGGGAAGACCTCCAAATGGTCTTTTGCAGGTGTGAGTTTCTACATAATGTCTGGGCTGCAACTTGTATATTTGCAAACTGTCCTGTCTGCATTCCAGCTTGACCACATTTCCCACCACTCTTTGCGGGCAGCCATTTTAGATGGCCACATATCCATCCTCTTGATCCTGAACCCAAAGCGTGGTATATCACAGACTCAGACCAATACCTGCCCTGCATCCCCAGTCACCTGTTGGTCAATCAAGGTTCTACTCTACTCTAGTCAAAATACATTACATAATATTACCTAATTCATTATCAAATCCAGTTCCTTAGAAAAGTGAATTGATTATTAAATACAATTCATTTTCAAATTAAATTAATCTTCAAAAACAGTTCACTGCTAAATTAAATTAATCTTATACTGCTTGCTTACACATTCAAACTTATTTACAATACAGAGATTTAAAGCAGCAGCATCACATTGCATAATATTTTATCCTAAATTTTAACACAGGGGGCCCAAATGGTCCATTTAGCAACAGGTGCTTGTAAACTTTGATACTTGGCACAATGAGGTATAAATCCCAGGACATCTCCTAGTGTGCCCCAAGAAAGGGAGCTCGGATTGTGAATATAGGTCGCTTGATGACTTTTGCTTTCCACCTATGGAGCTGAAATGTGAGGACGCCAATGTATATTAATACAAGCAGGATGCGGACTTCAGCCAGGTGAGAGATGAGGCACATTAGTGGGTGGTTTGAAAGGCTGGGGCTCCAGTCCTAGATGTCGTCCCACCAAGTGGCTGGTGGGTCTGCTGTATCAGTTCAGTGAATGTGCTGTGGGCTTTGTCCAGTTTTTGTCTAATTTGGTGCAGTTCCTCAGGTAGGGGTCTTGTAGCCATGTAAAATGGCTGCGTTCCGATTAATCTGGCCAAAACCCAGTTTAAAATGGCTAACCCGAAAGACTGCTGGGAAAAGCAGCCAAGAAGACACAGGCAGGCAGCTGCAGACAGGTTTGCATATTCAGCTCTGGGAACATAGCCCAGATCGATACTCAGGGCTATCAACAGCCCTTCAACCCAAGTATCCGCAGTTTCATTCAGAACTGTTTACACCTAATCAACTCAGACATCCACAGTTAAATCGGCTATCCCCGGGAATAATTGCAACATATTAGCAATTGAATACCGGGCCAGACTTGTCGGCGCCTGCAGTGGCCGAAACAAAGACAGGTGAGCGACCACCCCCCCGATCAAGGAATCGCCTCACCATTGGACACATCGACCACAGAGACTGGGGACAGAATCCAATCACTTGGGACTCAGGGTCACGGGCCGCCCCGGGAGGCGGGAAGCCCCTGGGCCCTATAAAAGTAAAGGTCCAAGTTCAGATCTGAACCACGTGGCGGTATCATAAAGATACCTGGCGACTCATGAGCAAAAGTGACCTAAACAGAGCAAATAGACTAAAGCTAGAAACAGCAACAGTCTAAGTTCTGTGTCATGTTCCTCATAATACCCCTCCGGGGCTTGCTGGAATTCGTCGGTGGCATTGATGTCAACCCTTTCCCTTTTGTGAATGACAATTAAGTGTATGGAGCCCACTCTGGTCGGAATGTCGGGTTTTATGCAGGAGGTCTCATTGGTGATGTCACAGTGTGCTGCTCCGTACTGGTAATGTTTTAGGAAGGTGGTCAGGCAGTACTCTCCTGCTCCCTCATATGCTACTTGGGTGATGGCTGCGTGCTTCTACGGTACAGTTTAACGTCATGTTTGTTCGGAAGCCACACATAGCATGCTCGTCCAAATAGACTGGGTAGGGGCATGCAATTATTGTGTCAGTTTGCTGACATTTGTTCAGAGTGGTTCCGATGAGCCTCCCTTTTCCACTGCGTAAGGTAACGTCCCGTCATGTCCTAACCAGGCGCCGTCATTAATTATCCCTATGTTCTCCACCTCAAATAACCTCAGTCCAGTCAAGTCGTCTGTGATGATGGGAAGTTCTAAGATCCCTACAGCTTCCCCAGGAGTCCCTCTGCAGTCATCCTTGAACTACAGCTTTGTCAACTGCCTCATCTGGTAGCCAGATAATTTTGGATGTTTATTCCCTACAAATAAGTGCTCCATCTGCTTATCGCTGATCCACGATGGAACCTGTCCCCTATGGACCTGACCTAAGTTCTCTTTTAATCGTTCAATCATCGGCTGCCCATACACACTGCAAAAGGTCCGGTTACGCTGCCTGTCTTTGCCCACTAATTCTGCCTTTATGATTTGAGTCATGGTCTTGGTCTGTCCTCCTAACACAGTTACCCTGTGGCGGGGAGCTGCGTTCCCTGTCAGCTTTCCCCCGTCGTCCTGGTGATTGGGTTTGTGGATTAAGTCTAAGGTCTATTTGGCCTGTCGGGTTAGGAGTCTAAGTTTACTACCCAATCAGCCGAATTTGGGGGTTAGTGGTTGAGAGCGCTGTTTTGTCTACTGTCACTGTGTCATCTACCAGTCCCCTTCTTACTCTGTCATGTTCCTCATCTATCCCTGCCTTTCGTCCTAGTAGCCTGCGAGTCAAGTGGATGTATAGCCATTTTAGTTGGGGAGAGCACCACTCTGGTAGTTGAGTCCCAGCTACGTCTATCACTACAGGTACCAATTTGTGGGGGATGGTATCATACAGGATTTTCCCTGTGGGTTTTAGTACCAATCCGTTTCAGGATCCGGGGATGGCTTCAGGACAAATAGATGGTGGGGTGTTTGGGGCTGACTGAGGTCCTGTCCTGATTTTGTACAGGCCAAGTTACCCTCTGTGAGTGTCCCGGGCCATTTTTGCCCAATTCCCAATCCTTTTTCGGGGCTTTTTGCTAAGCATCCAATTTCAGGACACCCTTCACTTGAAAATCCCCACCAATCCCTTTTTCCGGTGGTGCTAATATAGTAATCTGATGAGATCCCATTGGGCTTTTTGTATATTGCCTTTGATTGTTACATCCAAATAGGATGCTTCTGTTGGGGTTTATCCACAATGTACCGTCCTCACATTTCCCTGCACTAGGTGGGGCAAACCAGAGATATCCTGGGTACAGAATGTTCATATTGTCCTGCGGTCTGAGTCCGATGACTCCGATGATGATGTTGATGAAGAAGAAACTTGCTGGGTTCACCCTGTGGCTGTCTCTGTCATCCGTGGTTGTTCTGGGGGATCAAGCATAGTGTCTTATTATTGTCTTACGTTTAACATCTGTATTTTATTGATCTTCTTCTCTTAATTCCAATTACCCTTTATAATTATGTTGATTGTCACTACGCATGACTCCCCCATTTTGTTTTAAAGAAATTTAGGAGAGAGACAAGCAATTGAAGTTGAAGTGCAATAAAAAAACATTAAGTATGCGTTTTCTCACAGCATGTCTGGCCGAGGCTTAGAGTGGTCGGAAACTGTCTTCGACCAATCTCCATCTTTAGCACAATCATACCTGGTTGAGGTTTGGCTTAACCAGCCGAATTTTAGGGCGGCCAGTTTTACAGAGTTTCGTCCCGGGAGCACAGAGGATTTTGTTTTGACACAGAGGTTCCGACTTTCAGGCAGCCCTTGTTTCATAGCAGCAGCAATCCCTGTGGTAGTAGAGGTATTACGGTACCTGGTAATGCTGGAACACCATTGGTAGAAATTGTATGCTTCCTATTGGTCAAGCTGTATGGTAGCTCCACCCTGCTAGGTGGGGTACAAGAGCCCGTGCCGCCCCAGCAGCCTTCATTCTGTATTTGAGCTGCTGGGGGAAACATCTAGCTTATTAAAGCCTTCAATTGGACTACAACCTCGCTTTAGTGGTCATTGATCGTGCATCAATTTAATAAGCTAGATTTAAAAGGATGGAGCTCCGAATCAAGCCGGAGTGTCTGCAACGCAGCCCCCACGTAGCGAACTCAGCGGCAACCTTCAAGCACTGGCTGGCGTGTTTTAAAGGATATCTCGGGACTGCCGAAAACACACCCACGGGAGAACAGAAAATGCAAGTCCTGCACTCGAGGGTGAGCCCGGAGATTTACACCCTCATCGAGGAAGCGGAAGACTTCGATGCGGCAATGTAGCTGCTAAAAGGACATTATATTCGCCCGGTAAACCAGGTCTACGCCCGACATCTGCTAGCGACGAGGCGACAAATCCCTGGGGAACCTCTGGAAGAATTCTACCGTGCACTCCTGGTGTTGGGGAGAAACTGCTGCTGCCCGCAAGTTTCGGCGAGCGAACACACTAAACTCTTGGTCCGGGACGCTTTTGTGGCGGGTATGCTGTCCTCCCAAATCCACCTACGATTGCTGGAAAAAGACACTCTCGGTCTCAAGGAGACACAGGCCCTTGCAGGCTCCCTGGATGTGGCCTCCAGAAACGCCTGCGCTTACGTTCCCGATCGCGCGGCAGCCCCCTGGGCAGCATGGAACCCCTCCGCAGCCGACCCTGATACATCCCCCATTCCCCCACAAGCTTGTGCTGCAAGGCGGCCTGGCAACCCCGGGGGGCCCCGCTGCTACTTTTGCGGGCAGGCCAAGCACCCCCGCCAGCGCTGCCCGGCCCGCGCATCCACCTGCAAGGGATGCGGTAAAAAGGGCCATTTCGTGGTGGTATGCCAGGCCCGTGCGGTTGCCGCGGTCTCCGGTGGCGAATGTGGACCTACACCACAAACCTCTCCACGGTCCCAGTGCGGCCAGCGGGCGCCGCCATCTTCCTACTCCAGGGCAACGTGCGGCCCCCGGGCGCCGCCATCTTGTCCTGCGGATGCCACGTTAGATGGATGGGCGCCGCCATTTTGTGCACCCCCAGTCATGTGGGACCAATGGGAGCCGACATCTTGGACGGACCCCCAGGACCCCAGCTCGGCTGACCACACACTGCCTGAAGAGAACACTCAACTGCTGAGATTAGCCTCGGTGACTCTGGATCAGTCCCGGCCTCAAACACATTCAACTGCTACAACGACTGTATTTATCAATGGGCACGAGACGTCCTGCCTAATCGACTCTGGGAGCACGGAGAGCTTCATACACCCCAACACGGTAAGGCGCTGTTCTCTCCTCGTCCACCCCGTTAACCAAAAAATCTCCCTGGCCTCCGGTTCCCACTCAGTAGAGATAAAGGGGTTTTGTGTAGCAAACCTCACAGTCCAGGGAAGGGAGTTTAAAAATTACAAGCTCTACGTCCTTCCCCACCTCTGCGTGGCCACACTCCTAGGTTTAGACTTCTAGTGTAATCTCCAAAGTCTAACTTTCAAATTCGGCGGCCTTATACCCCCCTCACTGTCTGCGGCCTCGCGACCCTTAAGGTCGACCCACCTTCCCTGTTTGCGAACCTCACCCCGGATTGCAAACCTGTCGCCACCAGGAGCAGACGGTACAGTGCCCAGGACCGGATCTTTATTAGGTCAGAGGTCCAAAGGCTACTGAGGGAAGGAGTCATTGAAGCTAGCAACAGTCCCTGGAGAGCTCAAGTAGTGGCGGTAAAGACCGGGGAGAAGCATAGGATGGTCATCGACTACAGTCAGACCAGTAACAGGTTTACTCAGCTGGACGCGTACCCTCTCCCCCGCATATCTGACCTGGTAAACAGGATCACGCATTACAAGGTCTTCTCCACGGTGGATCTCAAGTCCGCCTACCGCCAACTCCCCATCCGCACTAGTGACCGCAAATACACTGCCTTCGAGGCAGATGGGCGGCTCTATCACTTCTTAAGGGTTCCCTTCGGTGTCTCCAATGGGGTCTCGGTCTTCCAGCGCGAGATGGACTGAATGGTTGACCGGTACGGTTTACTGGCAACATTCCCGTATCTCGATAATGTCACCATCTGCGGCCACGACCAGTAGGACCACGACACCAACCTCTGAAAACTCCTCCAGACCGCAAAGATCCTTAACCTTACATACAACAAAGATAAATGCGTGTTTCGCACTGACCGCCTAGCCATCCTCGGCTACGTAGTGCGAAATGGAGTTATAGGTCCTGACCCGGAATGCATGAGCTCCCTTATGGAGTTCCCCCGCCCTCACTGCTCCAAGGCCCTGAAGCGCTGCCTAGGGTTTTTCAGTTACTACGCCCAGTGGGTCCCCAACTATGCGGACAAGGCCCGTCCCCTGATCCAATCCCCAGCTTTTCTCCTGTTGATAGAGGCCCGCCAGGCCTTCAGCCACATCAAAATGGACATTGCAAAGGCCACGATGCACGCCATCGATGAGTCCCTCCCCTTCCAGGTCGAGAGCGACGCGTCTGACATAGCTCTGGCGGCCACCCTCAACCAAGCGGGCAGGCCCGTGGCCTTCTTCTCACGTACTCTCCATGCTTCCGAAATCTGCCACTCCTCAGTCGAAAAGGAGGCCCAGGCCATAGTAGAAGCTGTGCGACATTGGAGGCATTACCTGGCCAGCAGGAGATTCACTCTCCTCACTGACCAACAGTCGGTTGCTTTCATGTTCGATAATGCACAGCGGGGCAAGATAAAAAATGATAAGATCTTGCGGTGGAGGATCGAACTCTCCACCTACAACTACGAGATCTTGTATCGTCCCGGGAAGCTAAATGAGCCTTCTGATGCCCTGTCCCACGATGATGCATGATCAATTGCACAAAGACTAAAGTTGGGTACAACTGTGGCTTTATTACAGTCAGCTGTGTGGCCTCCTGCTGCAGCTGGCGAAATGGCAGGGCACTGGAAGTCATACATACTTATACAGTTCTCCGTGGGCGGAGCCAGCCGGCAGGAGCTACCGGCGAACCTGTAGTGCAGGTCCTACCTTACATCTCCTATTACAGTGGTTCACCACATTCACCCCCTGTTAAAAATGAATCTGGCGGGGGTGACATGAAACTATATACAATTAGTGCAATTATGTACAGTGGTAGGGAAAGAAAAGTCCATGTTGACGGTCCGGAGTCCGTCAAAGGTTCAGCCGGTCCGGTGCTTTGGTGCTTCGTTGGGCGCAGCGTAACGGTGGCGGCGAAGTCGGTGCTGGCGGTGGTGGAGGTGGCACCGATGGCAGTGGTGGCGGTGCTGATGCTGGCCAGTCATCGGGGAACTCTGGGAGCGTGCCGAAGTCCTCTTCGTCCTCTTGTGCGGAAAAGGGGAGGGGGGTGGCGGGTCTGGTGCGGTCAATATTGGCGGCGCGGTGAGAGATGGGGGGAGGCGCATTGGTGGGGGTGTGTGTTGGGATGGAACCTGACAGTGCCAGGTCCCTGAGTGAGACAGTATCTTGGCGGCCGTCGGGGAACTCAACGTAGGCATATTGAGGGTTGGCGTGGAGCAGGTGAACCCTGTCCACCAAGGGGTCAGCCTTGTGGAGTCGGACATGCCTACGGAGAAGGACCGGTCCTGGAGCAGCGAGCCAAGTCAGGAGCGACACCCCGGATGTGGATTTCCGGGGGAAGGTAAAAACATGTTCATGAGGTGTGTTATTAGTGGCAGTGCACAATAGTGACCGGATGGAGTGCAGAGCGTCTTGGAGGACCTCCTGCCAACGAGAGGCTGGGGGGTTCCTGGACCGTATGGCCAGCTGGACGGCCCTCCAAACCGTCCCATTCTCCCGTTCTACTTGCCCGTTTCCCCGGGGGTTGTAGCTGGTCGTCCTGCTGGAGGCTATGCCCCTGCTGAGCAGGAACTGACGCAGCTGATCGCTCATGAATGAGGATCCCCTGTCACTGTGGATGTAGGCGGGGAAACCAAACAGAGTGAAGATGGTGCTGAGGGCCTTGATGACGGTGGCAGATGTCATATCGGGGCATGGGATGGCGAAGGGGAATCTGGAGTACTCATCGACCACACTGAGAATGTACGTGTTACGGTTGGTGGAGGGGAGGGGCCCTTTGAAATCCACGCTGAGGCGTTCAAAGGGGCGGAGAGCCTTCACCAGGCGCGCACGGTCCGGCCGGTAGAAATGCGGCTTGCACTCCGCACAGACCTGGCAGTCCCTGGTGACTGTCCTTACTTCCTCGACGGAGTAGGGCAGATTGCGAGCTTTGACCAGATGGTACAATCGAGTGACCCCCGGGTGACAAAGGCTGTCGTGTAGGACCCGACGTTGGTCCACTTGTGCGCTGGCACATGTACCTCGGGAGAGGGCGTCTGGGGGCTCGTTGAGTTTACTGAGGCGATACAAGATCTCGTAATTATAGGTGGAGAGCTCGATTCCCAACACAATATTTTATCATCTTTGATCTTGCCCCGCTGTGTGTTATTGAACATGAAGGCTACCGACCGTTGGTCCGTAAGGAGACTGAATCTCTTACCGGCCAGGTAATGCCTCCAATGCCGCACAGCTTCAACGATAGCTTGGGCCTCCTTCTCAACGGACGAGTGTCGAATTTCAGAGGCATGAAGGGTGTGGGAAAAGGATGCCATGGGTCTGCCTGCCTGGTTTAGAGTGGCGGCAAGGGCGACGTCTGAAGCGTCGCTTTCTACTTGGAAAGGCAGTGGCTCGTCCACTGCACGCATCCCGGCCTTGGCGATGTCTGCTCTGATGCGGGCGAAAGCGTGTTGTGCCTGGGCCGCGAGGGGGAATTGGGTGGACTGAATGAGTGGGCGGGCCTTGTCCGCATAGTTTGGGACCCACTGAGCATAGTAGGAAAAGAACCCCAGGCAGTGTTTGAGGGCCTCGGGGCAGTGGGGGAGGGGAAGTTCCATGAGGGGGCGCATGCGCTCGGGGTCGGGCCCGAGAAGTCCGTTTTGGACTACATAGCCGAGAATGGCTAACCGGGTCGTGCTGAACACACACTTCTCTTTGTTGTAGGTCAGGTTGAGAAGCGTGGCAGTGCGGAGGAATTTATCGAGGTTGGCATCGTGGTCCTGCTGGTCATGGCCGCAGATGGTGACATTATCTAAGTATGGAAAGGTGGCCCGCAAACCGTACTGGTCAACCATTCGGTCCATCTCTCTTTGGAAGACCGAGACCCCATTTGTGACACTGAAAGGGACCCTAAGGAAGTGGTAGAGGCGACCGTCCGCCTCGAAGGCAGTGTATGGCCGGTCCGACTTCCGAATGGGGAGCTGGTGGTAGGCGGATTTCAGGTCAATTGTTGAGAAGACCCGGTACTGCGCAATCTGATTGACCATATCAGATATGTGTGGGAGGAGGTACGCGTCGAGCTGCGTGTACCGATTGATGGTTTGGCTGTAGTCCACGACCATCCTGTGTTTCTCCCCAGTTTTAACCACTACCACTTGGGCTTTCCTGGGTCTGTTGCTGGCCTCGATAATACCCTCCTTAAGCAGCATCTGGACTTCGGACCTGATGAAGGTCTTGTCCTGGGTGCTGTACCGTCTGCTCCTAGCGACAACGGGCTTGCAACCCACAGTTAGATTGGCAAAAAGGGAGGGGGGATCGACCTTGAGAGTCGCGAGGCCGCAAATGGTAAGGGGGGGGGGGGTAAGGGCCCGCCAAATTTGAGGGTGAGGCTCTGGAGGTTGCACTGGAAGTCCAGGCCCAACAGGAGTGCAGCGCAGAGATTAGGAAGAACATAGAGGCGTAAGTTACTAAATTCTACGCCCTGGACCGTGAGGGTGACTGTACAAAAACCTCGGATCGGGACGGAGTGGGATCCGGAGGCTAGGGAGATCCTTTGATTGGCAGGGTGGACCGCGAGGGAGCAGCGCCTTACCATATCTGGGTGAACGAAGCTTTCGGTGCTCCCGGAGTCCCGCAGACACGAGGTCGCGTGGCCGTTGATTTTAACCGTCGTCGACGCGGTGGCTAGGTTGTGCAGGCGAGATTGGTCCAGCGTCATCGAAGTGAGCTGCGGGTAGCCATCGGATGCTTCGGGTGGCGAGCATGTGCGGTTCCGATGTCGGGATGTCCGGAGACCCTGGGTGGGATTCTCCACTCACACGCCGGTTGGGAGAATCGCCTGGGCCGCCAAAATTTCCGGTGACGCCGGTCCGACGCCCTCCCGTGATTCTCCCAAGCGGCGGGAACGGCCCGGTCGGGTTTCGCGGGCCGCAGGCTGGAGAATCGCCGGAGACACTGAAAATGGCGATTCTCCGGCACCCCCGCTATTCTGAGGCACGGATGGGCCGAGCGGCCAGGCCAAAACGGAGGGTTCCCCCCGGCGCTGGCCACACCTGGTCGCTGCAGTCGTGGGCGGTGCGTGATCGCTGGGGGGGGCGATGGGGGATCCTGCACCGCGCTTCGGTGGGCACCTTGAATGTGGGGTGGCCCGCGATCGGTGCCCACTGATCGTAGGGCCGTCCTCTCTGAAGGAGGACCTCCTTCCTTCCGCGGCCCCGCTAGATCCGTCCCCCATCTTCTTGCGGGGCGGACTTAGCGAGGACGGCAACCACGCATGCACGGGTTGCCGCCGGCCACCCCGCGCATGCGCGGATGATGCCCGTTGTGCGGCGCCGGCCGCGTCATCTATGCGGCGCCGCTTTTACGCGGGCGACAAGGCCTGGCGCGTGTAGATGACGCGGCCCCGATCCTGGCCCAATGTCAGGGCCTGAATCGGTCGGGACCGGGGCCGTTCTGCGCCGTCGTGAACCTCGACGGCGTTCACGACGGCGCTGCCACTTCGGCGTGGGAGTGGAGAATCCACTCGTGTGCCCATTGCGGGGTCGGGACAAGATGGCCGCACGTGGCCAAAGGGGTACAAGGTGACGGTGCCCATTGGTCGCACGTGGACCCGGGAGGAGAAGATGGCGGCTCCCATTGTGCGTCTGGCGTGGGGGAGGGGGCGATAGCGGGCGCGATCGCAGCGACTGCGCGGGCCTGGCCCACAGCTGCAAAGTGGCCCTTTTTACTGTAGGCTTTACAAACGGCAGTGCGGGCCGGGCAGTGTTGGCGGGGGTGCTTCTGCTGACCGCAGAAGTAGCAGCAGGGACCCCCAGGGTGCGCAGATCGGCGTGCGGCGCAGGCGCTTTGCGAAGGCAGGGCCCTGGCTGAGGAGGTCATCGGCCGGGTCTAGGAGGGGTAGGAAGGAGTAGAAGGGTGGGCAGCGCGGCGGGAGAGGTACGACTGTACGTTACGGGATGCGTCCGTCATGGAGAGCGGCAAGTATTTTGTCTCCGCCAGTTCGAGCGTGGCCCCTTCCAGCAATCGTTCTCAGATGCGGTCCGATGCAATCCCTGTCACGACGGCATCGCGCATGAGGAGATTCGAGTGTTCGGCGGCCGTGACGGCCTGACAGTCACAGTCCCGGATGAGTGGAATTAGGGCCCGCCAGAAGTCTTCGATGGACTCACCAGGTAATTGCGAGTGGGTGGCAAGTACATGCCCGGCGAAGAGCGTGTTCGCCTTCTGCGCGTAGTGTTCTTTGAGGAGTTCCATTGCTTTTGTGTAATTCATGGCGTCTTGGATCAACGGGAACACGCTGGTGCTCAGTCTGGAGTACAGGGCGTTTATCTTCTGAGCCTCCGTTGGCTCGGGGTCCGTCACATTGATGTAAGCCTCAAAACATGCTACCCAGTGAGTAAAGTCTTTCCTGGCATCGGGCGAGTGCGGATCCAGCTGCAGGCGATCGGGCTTAATTAGGATATCCATTCGGTGGAAAATCTGACTGTAATAAATTGATGCATGATCATTTGCACAAAGACTAAAGTTGGGTACAACTGTGGCTTTATTACTGTCAGATGCGTGGCCTCCTGCTGCAGCTGGCGAAATGGCAGGGCACTGGAGGTCATGCATATTTATATAGTTCTCCATGGACGGAGCCAGCCGGCAGCAGCTACCGGCGAACCTGTAGTGCAGGTCCTACCTTACATCTCCTATTACAGTGGTTCACCACACGCGGCACATGTGCCACCGTACAAGTGGACCGCCTCCGAGCCCTCCGCGAGGACCTCTGCCATCCGGGGGTCACTCGCTTTTTCCACTTTATTAAGACCTGCAACCTGCCCTACTCCATTGAGGAGGTCAGGACAGCCACCAGGGACTGCCAAATCTGGGCGGAGTGCAAACCGCACTTCTACCGGACAGAGAAAGCGCACCTGATAAAGGCTTCCCGTCCCTTTGAACGCCTTAACATTGACTTCAAAGGCCCCCTCCTCGCCACCGACCGCAACACGTACTTCCTGAACGTGATTGGCGAGTACTCCCGGTTCCCATTCGCCATCCCCTGCCCAGACATGACCGCAACCACCGTCATCAAAGCCCTCCACAGCATCTTTGCACTGCACCGCCTACATAAATAGTGATAGGGGGTCCTCCTTTATGAGCGACGAACTGCGTCAATTCCTGCTCAGCAAGGGCATCGCCTCGAGCAGGACGGCCAGTTACAACCCCCGGGGTAACGGACAGGTAGATAGGTAGAACGGAACGGCCTGGAAGACCGTCCTACTGGCCCTATGGTCCAGGAATCTCCCAGTCCCCCGCTGGCAGGAAGTCCTCCCGGATGCTCTCCACTCCATCCGGTCACTGCTTTGTACCACAACCAACCAGACACCTCACGAACGTCTCCTTGTCTTCCCCAGGAAGTCCTCCACTGGGACCTTGCTCCCGACCTGGCTGGCAGCTCCCGGACCCATCCTGCTCCAAAAACACGTGCGGACGCACAAGTCGGACCCGTTGGTCGCGAGGGTCCATCTTCTCCATGCTAACCCTCAGTACGCCTATGTGGCGTACCCTGACGGCCGAAAAGATACGGTCTCCCTATGAGACCTGGCTCCCGCCGGAACCCCACACACACCCCAGCCACCAGTCCCACCCTCCCCTCCACCAGGGCACCTTACAAGAGGATCGGTCCTTCCGCCGGCCCCTTCTAGGCCCCCCCACCCACCAACGCACCCCACAGGTGCTCCCTTCCCAGGTCAACCGTTTTCCCCACCAGCGCCGTCTAGAGGTATCGAAGCTGCCACAGAGATCGAGGCCACGTTCCCGGAGTCACAGACGCCTGAGCCTCCACCGGAGTCACCACCGAAGCTCCGACGATCACAGAGGACGACCAGGGCCCCCGAT
This sequence comes from Scyliorhinus torazame, assembly GCF_047496885.1. Lineage (NCBI taxonomy): Eukaryota > Metazoa > Chordata > Chondrichthyes > Carcharhiniformes > Scyliorhinidae > Scyliorhinus > Scyliorhinus torazame. The sequence continues at coordinate 53,114,327 of NC_092713.1, read as the reverse complement.
CAACTGATTGCTTCATTTTAAATTGTAAATTTAAATCATGAATTGTAAATAGTTACTAGAATTGTAAATAGTTACAAAACGCTGTACGGAGGTATTACGGTACCTCCATAACTAATTCTACCACGTTGCCATGTTTGTAGTATCAGGCCACCGTGCCCGCCGGACTCTTTTTTTAACAGGGGGTGAATGTGGTGGTCGAGGTATTACGATACCTGGTAATGCTGGAACACCATTGGTAGAAATTGTATGCTTCCTATTGGTCAACCTGTATGGGAGCTCCGCCCTGCTAGGAGGGGTACAAGGGCCCGTGCCGTCCCAGCAGCCTTCATTCTGTACCTGAGCTGCTGGGGGAAACATCTAGCTTATTAAAGCCTTCAGTTGGATTACAACCTCGCTTTTGTGGTCATTGATCGTGCATCAATCCCCAACTGGTGTTTAAGTGTAAATAGCATTCGGTGGTAGCCCAAAGGGGCCTGGAAATAAAAGGTGAAAGAGTTTAGAGTGGAAGGTCTGGGGCAGGATTCTCCGACCCCCCCACCGGGTCGGAGAATCGGCGGGGGTCGGGGTGACGCTATGGGCCCCGGGGCTGCCCGAATTCTCCTGGCTGAAGGGCTGAAGTCACGGGTTACGTCGGCGTAAATTAAACCACCAATTTTGCGCCATCAACCAGTTGTGATGGTTGACGCCAGTCAGCGCAGAGGTAGGTCTCAGCGTGGGGTGGCCGCAGGAGAAGTGATGGTCGGCCGCAGTTGGTGGGGAGGGGGGTGTGTGTGTGTAGAGCGGGGTGTGTGTGTGTGTGGAGTGGGGGTGTGTGTGTGTGTGTGGAGTGTGTGTGTGTGTGTGTGTGGAGTGGGTGTGTGTGTGTGTGGGGAGTGGGGGTGATGTGTGTATAGAGTGGGGGGGCGGTGGAGTAGGGGGGGTGGAGTGGGGGGGGTTGGAGGGAGGGGTGGAGGGGGAGGGCGAGTGCGAGTGCCAGGGAGGGGGGAGTACGAGTGCGGTGGATGGGGGAGGGTGAGTGCCGGGGATGATGGAGGGTGAGTGCCAGGGATGGGGGAGGGCAAGTGCCGGGATGGGGGAGGGCGAGTGCTGGGGAGGAGTGGGCGAGTGCCGGAGATGGGGGAGGGCAAGTACCGGGGAGGAGAGGGCGAGTGCCGGGGAGGAGTGGGCGAGTGCCGGGGAGAAGAGGGCGAGTGGCGGGGAGGAGAGGGCGAGTGGAGGGAGGAGAGGGTGAGTGCCGGGGAGGAGAGGGCGAGTGGCGAGGAGGAGGGGCGAGTGCTGGGGATGAGAGGGCGAGTGGCGGGGAGGAGAGGGCGAGTGCCGGGGAGGAGAGGGCGAGTGCTGGGGATGAGAGGGCGAGTGGCGGGGATGGGGGAGGGCGAGTGCCGGGGAGGAGAGGGCGAGTGCTGGGGATGAGAGGGCGAGTGGCGGGGAGGAGAGGGCGAGTGCTGGGGAGGAGAGGGCGAGTGGCGGGGAGTTGAGGGCGAGTGCCGGGGAGGAGAGGGCGAGTGCCGGGGAGGAGATGGCGAGTGGCGGGGAGGAGAGGGTGAGTGCCGGGGATGGGGAGGGCTAGTGCCGGGAGGAGACGGTGAGTGCCGGGGAGGAGAGGGCGAGTGCCGGGGAGGAGGGGGCGAGTGCCGGGGATGGGGGAGGCGAGTGCTGGGGACGAGAGGGTGAGTGCCGGGGATGGGGGAGGGCGAGTGCTGGGGATGGGGGAGGCGAGTGCCGGGGAGGAGACGGTGAGTGCCGGGGATAGGGGAGGGCGTGTCCGGGGAGGAGAGGGCGAGTGCCGGGAATGGGGAGGGTGAGTGCCGGGGCTGGGCGAGGGGGAGTGCCGGGGAGGAGAGGGCGAGTGCCGGGAATGGGGGAGGGTGAGTGCCGGGGATGGGGGAGCGGGAGTGCCAGGGAGGAGAGGGCGAGTGCTGGGGATGGGGGAGGGCGAGTGCCAGGGAGGAGAGGGCGAGTGCCGGGGATGAGAGGGCGAGTGGTGGGGAGGAGAGGGTGAGTGCCGGGGATGGGGGAGGCGAGTGCCGGGGACGAGAGGGTGAGTGCCGGGGATGGAGGAGGGCGAGCGCTGGGGATGGGGGAGGCGAGTGCCGGGGAGGAGACAGTGAGTGCCGGGGATGGGGAAGGGCGTGTTCGGGGAGGAGAGGGCGAGTGCCGGGGAGGAGAGGGCGAGTGCCGGGAATGGGGGCGGGCGAGTCCGGGGAGGAGAGGGCGAGTGCCGGGGGTGGGGGAGGGCGAGTGCCTAGGATGGGGGAGGCGAGTGCCGGGGAGGGGAGTGTGAGTGCCGGGGAGGAGATGGCGAGTGGCGGGGAGGAGAGGGTGAGTGCCGGGGATGGGGGAGGGCTAGTGCCGGGAGGAGACGGTGAGTGCCGGGGAGGAGAGGGCGAGTGCCGGGGAGGAGAGGGCGAGTGCCGGGGATGGGGGAGGCGAGTGCTGGGGACGAGAGGGTGAGTGCCGGGGATGGGGGAGGGCGAGTGCTGGGGATGGGGGAGGCGAGTGCCGGGGAGGAGACGGTGAGTGCCGGGGATAGGGGAGGGCGTGTCCGGGGAGGAGAGGGCGAGTGCCGGGAATGGGGAGGGTGAGTGCCGGGGATGGGCGAGGGGGAGTGCCGGGGAGGAGAGGGCGAGTGCCGGGAATGGGGGAGGGTGAGTGCCGGGGATGGGGGAGCGGGAGTGCCAGGGAGGAGAGGGCGAGTGCTGGGGATGGGGGAGGGCGAGTGCCAGGGAGGAGAGGGCGAGTGCCGGGGATGAGAGGGCGAGTGGTGGGGAGGAGAGGGTGAGTGCCGGGGATGGGGGAGGCGAGTGCCGGGGACGAGAGGGTGAGTGCCGGGGATGGAGGAGGGCGAGCGCTGGGGATGGGGGAGGCGAGTGCCGGGGAGGAGACAGTGAGTGCCGGGGATGGGGAAGGGCGTGTTCGGGGAGGAGAGGGCGAGTGCCGGGGAGGAGAGGGCGAGTGCCGGGAATGGGGGCGGGCGAGTCCGGGGAGGAGAGGGCGAGTGCCGGGGGTGGGGGAGGGCGAGTGCCTAGGATGGGGGAGGCGAGTGCCGGGGAGGGGAGTGTGAGTGCCGGGGATGGGGAGGGCGAGTGCCGGGGACGAGAGGGTGAGTGCCGGGATGGGGGAGGGCGAGTGCGGGGATGATGGAGGCGAGTGCCGGGGAGGAGAGGGCGAGTACCGGGGAGGAGAGGGCGAGTGCCGGGGAGGAGGGGGCGAGTACCGGGGTGGAGAGGGCGAGTGGAGGAAGGAGAGGGCGAGTGGCGAGGAGGAGGGGCGAGTGCTGGGGATGAGAGGGCGAGTGCTGGGGATGAGAGGGCAAGTGGCGAGGAGGAGGGGCGAGTGCTGGGGATGAGAGGGCGAGTGGCGAGGAGGAGGGGCGAGTGCTGGGGATGAGAGGGCGAGTGCTGGGGATGAGAGGGCAAGTGGCGAGGAGGAGGGGCGAGTGCTGGGGATGGGGGAGGGCGAGTGCCAGGGAGGAGAGTGCGAGTGCCGGGGATGAGAGGGCGAGTGGTGGGGAGGAGAGGGTGAGTGCCGGAGATGGGGGAGGCGAGTGCCGGGGACGAGAGGGTGAGTGCCGGGGATGGGGGAGGGCGAGCGCTGGGGATGGGGGAGGCGAGTGCCGGAGAGGAGACGGTGAGTGCCGGGGATGGGGGAGGGCGTGTCCGGGGAGGAGAGGGTGAGTGCCGGGGATGGGGGAGGGTGAGTGCCGGGGATGGGGGAGGGGGAGTGCCGGGGAGGAGAGGGGGAGTGCCGGGAATGGGGGCGGGCGAGTCCGGGGAGGAGAGGGCGAGAACCGGGGATGGGGGACGGCGAGTGCCTGGGATGGGGGAGGCGAGTGCCGGGGAGGAGAGGGTGAGTGCCGGGGATGGGGGAGGGCGAGTGCCGGGGACGAGAGGGTGAGTGCCGGGATGGGGGAGGGCGAGTGCCGGGGATGATGGAGGCGAGTGCTGGGGATGAGAGGGCGAGTGGCGAGGAGGAGGGGCGAGTGCTGGGGATGAGAGGGCGAGTGCTGGGGATGAGAGGGCAAGTGGCGAGGAGGGGGGCGAGTGCTGGGGATGGGGGAGGGCGAGTGCCAGGGAGGAGAGTGCGAGTGCCGGGGATGAGAGGGCGAGTGGTGGGGAGGAGAGGGTGAGTGCCGGAGATGGGGGAGGCGAGTGCCGGGGACGAGAGGGTGAGTGCCGGGGATGGGGGAGGGCGAGCGCTGGGGATGGGGGAGGCGAGTGCCGGAGAGGAGACGGTGAGTGCCGGGGATGGGGGAGGGAGTGTCCGGGGAGGAGAGGGTGAGTGCCGGGGATGGGGGAGGGTGAGTGCCGGGGATGGGGGAGGGGGAGTGCCGGGGAGGAGAGGGGGAGTGCCGGGAATGGGGGCTGGCGAGTCCGGGGAGGAGAGGGCGAGAACCGGGGATGGGGGACGGCGAGTGCCTGGGATGGGGGAGGCGAGTGCCGGGGAGGAGAGGGTGAGTGCCGGGGATGGGGGAGGGCGAGTGCCGGGGACGAGAGGGTGAGTGCCGGGATGGGGGAGGGCGAGTGCCGGGGATGATGGAGGCGAGTGCCGGGGAGGAGAGGGCGAGTACCGGGGAGGAGAGGGCGAAGGCCGGGGAGGAGGGGGCGAGTGCCGGGGTGGAGAGGGCGAGTGGAGGGAGGAGAGGGAGAGTGGCGAGGAGGAGGGGCGAGTGCTGGGGATGAGAGGGCGAGTGCTGGGGATGTGAGGGCGAGATGCGAGGAGGAGGGGCGAGTGCTGGGGATGAGAGGGCGAGTGCTGGGGATGAGAGGGCGAGTGCCGGTGAGGAGAGGGCGAGTGCCGGGGAGCAGATGGCGAGTGGCGGGGAGGCGAGGGCGAGTGCCAGGGAGGAGAGTGCGTGTGCTGGGGACGGGGGAGGGCGAGTGCTGGGGATGGGGGAGGCGAGTGCAGGGGAGGAGACGGTGAGTGCCGGGAATGGGGGAGGGTGAGTGCCGGGGATGGGAGAGGGGGAGTGCCAGGGAGGAGAGGGCGAGTGCTGGGGATGGGGGAGGGCGAGTGCCAGGGAGGAGAGTGCGAGTGCCGGGGATGAGAGGGCGAGTGGTGGGGAGGAGAGGGTGAGTGCCGGAGATGGGGGAGGCGAGTGCCGGGGACGAGAGGGTGAGTGCCGGGGTTGGGGGAGGGCGAGCGCTGGGGATGGGGGAGGCGAGTGCCGGGGAGGAGACGGTGAGTGCCGGGGATGGGGGAGGGCGTGTCCGGGGAGGAGAGGGTGAGTGCCGGGGATGGGCAGGGTGAGTGCCGGGGATGGGGAGGGGGAGTGCCGGGGAGGAGAGGGGGAGTGCCGGGAATGCTGGCGGGCGAGTCCGGGGAGGAGAGGGCGAGTGCCTGGGATGGGGGAGGGCGAGTGCCGGGGACGAGAGGGTGAGTGCCGGGATGGGGGAGGGCGAGTGCCGGGGATGATGGAGGCGAGTGCCGGGGAGGAGAGGGATAGTACCGGGGAGGAGAGGGCGAATGCCGGGGAGGAGGGGGCGAGTGCCGGGGTGGAGAGGGCGAGTGGAGGGAGGAGAGGGAGAGTGGCGAGGAGGAGGGGCGAGTGCTGGGGATGAGAGGGCGAGTGCTGGGGATGTGAGGGCGAGAGGCGAGGAGGGGCGAGTGCCGGGGAGGAGATGGCGAGTGGCGGGGAGGCGAGGGCGAGTGCCAGGGAGGAGAGGGCGTGTGCTGGGGATGGGGGAGGGCGAGTGCCAGGGAGGAGAGAGCGAGTGCCGGGGATGAGAGGGCGAGTGGTGGGAAGGAGAGGGTGAGTGCCGGGGATGGGGGAGGGCGAGTGCCGGGGAGGAGACGGTGAACGCCGGGGTTGGGGGAGGGCGAGCGCTGGGGATGGGGGAGGCGAGTGCCGGGGAGGAGACGGTGAGTGCCGGGGATGGGGGAGGGCGTGTCCGGGGAGGAGAGGGTGAGTGCCGGGGATGGGCAGGGTGAGTGCCGGGGATGGGGAGGGGGAGTGCCGGGGAGGAGAGGGGGAGTGCCGGGAATGGGGGCGGGCGAGTCCGGGGAGGAGAGGGCGAGTGCCTGGGATGGGGGAGGCGAGTGCCGGGGAGGAGAGGGTGAGTGCCGGGGATGGGGGAGGGCGAGTGCCGGGGACGAGAGGGTGAGTGCCGGGATGGGGGAGGGCGAGTGCCGGGGATGATGGAGGCGAGTGCCGGGGAGGAGAGGGATAGTACCGGGGAGGAGAGGGCGAATGCCGGGGAGGAGGGGGCGAGTGCCGGGGTGGAGAGGGCGAGTGGAGGGAGGAGAGGGAGAGTGGCGAGGAGGAGGGGCGAGTGCTGGGGATGAGAGGGCGAGTGCTGGGGATGTGAGGGCGAGAGGCGAGGAGGGGCGAGTGCCGGGGAGGAGATGGCGAGTGGCGGGGAGGCGAGGGCGAGTGCCAGGGAGGAGAGGGCGTGTGCTGGGGATGGGGGAGGGCGAGTGCCAGGGAGGAGAGAGCGAGTGCCGGGGATGAGAGGGCGAGTGGTGGGAAGGAGAGGGTGAGTGCCGGGGATGGGGGAGGGCGAGTGCCGGGGAGGAGACGGTGAACGCCGGGGAGGAGAGGGCGAGTGCCGGGGAGGAGAGGGCGAGTGCCGGAGACGAGAGGGTGAGTGCCGGGGATGGGGGAGGGTGAGTGCTGGGGATGGGTGAGGGCGTGTCCGGGGAGGAGGGGGCGAGTGCCGGTAATGGGGGAGGGTGAGTGCCGGGGATGGGGGAGGGGGAGTGCCGGGGAGGAGAGGGCGAGTGCCGGGAATGGGGGAGGGTGTGTCCGGAAATGGGGGAGGGGGAGTGCCAGGGAGGAGAGGGTGAGTGCTGGGGATGGGGGAGGGCGAGTGCCAGCGAGGAGAGTGCGAGTGCCGGGGATGAGAGGGCGATTGGTGGGGAGGAGAGGGTGAGTGCCGGAGATGGGGGAGGCGAGTGCCGGGGACGAGAGGGTGAGTGCCGGGGATGGGGGAGGGCGAGCGCTGGGGATGGGCGAGGCGAGTGCCGGAGGGGAGACGGTGAGTGCCGGGGATGGGGGAGGGCGTGTCCGGGGAGGAGAGGGTGAGTGCCGGGGATGGGGGAGGGTGAGTGCCGGGGATGGGGGAGGGGGAGTGCCGGGGAGGAGAGGGGGAGTGCCGGGAATGGGGGCGGGCGAGTCCGGGGAGGAGAGGGCGAGTGCCGGGGATGGGGGAGGGCGAGTGCCTGGGATGGGGAGGCGAGTGCCGGGGAGGAGAGGGTGAGTGCTGGGGATGGGGGAGGGCGAGTGTCGGGGACGAGAGGGTGAGTGCCGGGATGGGGGAGGGCGAGTGCCGGGGATGATGGAGGCGAGTGCCGGGGAGGAGAGGGCGAGTACCGGGGAGGAGAGGGCGAATGCCGGGGAGGAGGGGGCGAGTACCGGGGTGGAGAGGGCGAGTGGAGGGAGGAGAGGGAGAGTGGCGAGGAGGAGGGGCGAGTGCTGGGGATGAGAGGGCGAGTGCTGGGGATGTGAGGGCGAGATGCGAGGAGGAGGGGCGAGTGCTGGGGATGAGAGGGCGAGTGCTGGGGATGAGAGGGCGAGTGCCGGGGAGGAGAGGGCGAGTGGCTGGGAGTTGAGGGCGAGTGCCGGTGAGGAGAGGGTGAGTGCCGGGGAGGAGATGGCGAGTGGCGGGGAGGCGAGGGCGAGTGCCAGGGAGGAGAGTGCGTGTGCTGGGGACGGGGGAGGGCGAGTGCCATGGAGGAGAGAGAGAGTGCCGGGGATGAGAGGGCGAGTGGTGGGGAGGAGAGGGTGAGTGCCGGGGATGGGGGAGGGCGAGTGCCGGGGAGGAGACGGTGAATGCCGGGGAGGAGAGGGCGAGTGCCGGGGAGGAGAGGGCGAGTGCCGGGGACGAGAGGGTGAGTGCCGGGGATGGGGGAGGGCGAGTGCTGGGGATGGGGGAGGCGAGTGCCGGGGAGGAGACGGTGAGTGCCGGGGATGGGGGAGGGCGTGTCCGGGGAGGAGAGGGCGAGTGCTGGGGATGGGGGAGGGCGAGTGCCAGGGAGGAGAGTGCGAGTGCCGGGGATGAGAGGGCGAGTGGTGGGGAGGAGAGGGTGAGTGCCGGAGATGGGGGAGGCGAGTGCCGGGGACGAGAGGGTGAGTGCCGGGGATGGGGGAGGGCGAGCGCAGGGGATGGGGGAGGCGAGTGCCGGAGAGGAGACGGTGAGTGCCGGGGATGGGGGAGGGCGTGTCCGGGGAGGAGAGGGTGAGTGCCGGGGATGGGGGAGGGTGAGTGCCGGGGATGGGGGAGGGGGAGTGCCGGGGAGGAGCGGGGGAGTGCCGGGAATGGGGCGGGTGAGTCCGGGGAGGAGAGGGCGAGTGCCGGGGATGGGGGAGGGCGAGTGCCTGGGATGGGGGAGGCGAGTGCCGGGGAGGAGAGGGTGAGTGCCGGGGATGGGGGAGGGCGAGTGCCGGGGACGAGAGGGTGAGTGCCGGGATGGGGAAGGCGAGTGCCGGGGATGATGGAGGCGAGTGCCGGGGAGGAGAGGGCGAGTACTGGGGAGGAGAGGGCGAATGCCGGGGAGGAGGGGGCGAGTGCCGGGGTGGAGAGGGCGAGTGGAGGGAGGAGAGGGAGAGTGGCGAGGAGGAGGGGCGAGTGCTGGGGATGAGAGGGCGAGTGCTGGGGATGAGAGGGCGAGTGCTGGGGAGGAGAGGGCGAGTGGCGGGGAGTTGAGGGCGAGTGCCGGGGAGGAGAGGGCGAGTGCCGGGGAGGAGATGGCGAGTGGCGGGGAGGCGAGGGCGATTGCCAGGGAGGAGAGTGCGTGTGCTGGGGATGGGGGAGGGCGAGTGCCAGGGAGGAGAGAGTGAGTGCCGGGGATGAGAGGGCGAGTGGTGGGGAGGAGAGGGTGAGTGCCGGAGATGGGGGAGGGCGAGTGCCGCGGAGGAGACGGTGAATGCCGGGGAGGAGAGGGCGAGTGCCGGGGATGGGGGAGTCGAGTGCCGGGGACGAGAGGGTGAGTGCCGGGGATGGGGGAGGGCGAGTGCTGGGGATGGGGGAGGCGAGTGCCGGGGAGGAGAGGGCGAGTCCCGGGGATGGGGGAGGGCGAGTGCCTGGGATGGGGAGGCGATTGCCGGGGGGGAGAGGGTGAGTGCCGGGGATGGGGGAGGGCGAGTGCCGGGGACGAGAGGGTGAGTGCCGGGATGGGGGAGGGCGAGTGCCGGGGATGATGGAGGTGAGTGCCGGGGAGGAGAGGGCGAGTACCGGGGAGGAGCGGGCGAGTGCCGGGGAGGAGGGGGCGAGTGCCGGGGACGAGAGGGTGAGTGCCGGGGATGGGGGAGGGCGAGTGCTGGGGATGGGAGAGGCGAGTGCCGGGGAGGAGACGGTGAGTGCCGGGGATGGGGGAGGGCGTGTCCGGGGAGGAGAGGGCGAGTGCTGGGGATGGGGGAGGGCGAGTGCCAGGGAGGAGAGTGCGAGTGCCGGGGATGAGAGGGCGAGTGGTGGGGAGGAGAGGGTGAGTGCCGGAGATGGGGGAGGCGAGTGCCGGGGACGAGAGGGTGAGTGCCGGGGATGGGGGAGGGCGAGCGCTGGGGATGGGGGAGTAGACTGCCGGAGAGGAGACGGTGAGTGCCGGGGATGGGGGAGGGCGTGTCCGGGGAGGAGAGGGTGAGTGCCGGGGATGGGGGAGGGTGAGTGCCGGGGATGGGGGAGGGGGAGTGCCGGGGAGGAGAGGGGGAGTGCCGGGAATGGGGCGGGTGAGTCCGGGGAGGAGAGGGCGAGTGCCGGGGATGGGGGAGGGCGAGTGCCGGGGAGGAGAGGGTGAGTGCCGGGGATGGGGAGGGCGAGTGCCGGGGACGAGAGGGTGAGTGCCGGGATGGGGGAGGGCGAGTGCCGGGGATGATGGAGGCGAGTGCCGGGGAGGAGAGGGCGAGTACTGGGGAGGAGAGGGCGAATGCCGGGGAGGAGGGGGCGAGTGCCGGGGTGGAGAGGGCGAGTGGAGGGAGGAGAGGGAGAGTGGCGAGGAGGAGGGGCGAGTGCTGGGGATGAGAGGGCGAGTGCTGGGGATGAGAGGGCGAGTGCTGGGGAGGAGAGGGCGAGTGGCGGGGAGTTGAGGGCGAGTGCCGGGGAGGAGAGGGCGAGTGCCGGGGAGGAGATGGCGAGTGGCGGGGAGGCGAGGGCGAGTGCCAAGGAGGAGAGTGCGTGTGCTGGGGATGGGGGAGGGCGAGTGCCAGGGAGGAGAGAGTGAGTGCCGGGGATGAGAGGGCGAGTGGTGGGGAGGAGAGGGTGAGTGCCGGAGATGGGGGAGGGCGAGTGCCGGGGAGGAGACGGTGAATGCCGGGGAGGAGAGGGCGAGTGCCGGGGAGGAGAGGGCGAGTGCCGGGGATGGGGGAGTCGAGTGCCGGGGACGAGAGGGTGAGTGCCGGGGATGGGGGAGGGCGAGTGCTGGGGATGGGGGAGGCGAGTGCCGGGGAGGAGACGGTGAGTGCCGGGGATGGGGGAGGGCGTGTCCGGGGAGGAGAGGGCGTGTGCCGGGGATGGGGGAGGGTGAGTGCCGGGGAGGAGAGGGCGAGTGCCGGGGATGGGGGAGGGCGAGTGCCTGGGATGGGAGGCGAGTGCCGGGGGGGAGAGGGTGAGTGCCGGGGATGGGGAGGGTGAGTGCCGGGGACGAGAGGGTGAGTGCCGGGATGGGGGAGGGCGAGTGCCGGGGATGATGGAGGTGAGTGCCGGGGAGGAGAGGGCGAGTACCGGCGAGGAGCGGGCGAGTGCCGGGGAGGAGGGGGCGAGTGCCGGGGTGGAGAGGGCGAGTGCTGGGGATGAGAGGGCGAGTGCTGGGGATGAGAGGGCGAGCGGCGAGGAGGAGGGGCGAGTGCTGGGGATGAGAGGGCGAGTGCTGGGGATGAGAGGGCGAGTGGCGGGGAGGAGATGGCGAGTGGCGGGGAGGCGAGGGCGAGTGCCAGGGAGGAGAGTGCGTGTGCTGGGGATGGGGGAGGGCGAGTGCCAGGGAGGAGAGAGTGAGTGCCGGGGATGAGAGGGCGAGTGGTGGGGAGGAGAGGGTGAGTGCCGGAGATGGGGGAGGGCGAGTGCCGGGGAGGAGACGGTGAATGCCGGGGAGGAGAGGGCGAGTGCCGGGGAGGAGAGGGCGAGTGCCGGGGATGGGGGAGTCGAGTGCCGGGGACGAGAGGGTGAGTGCCGGGGATGGGGGAGGGCGAGTGCTGGGGATGGGGGAGGCGAGTGCCGGGGAGGAGACGGTGAGTGCCGGGGATGGGGGAGGGCGTGTCCGGGGAGGAGAGGGCGTGTGCCGGGGATGGGGGAGGGTGAGTGCCGGGGAGGAGAGGGCGAGTGCCGGGGATGGGGGAGGGCGAGTGCCTGGGATGGGAGGCGAGTGCCGGGGGGGAGAGGGTGAGTGCCGGGGATGGGGAGGGCGAGTGCCGGGGACGAGAGGGTGAGTGCCGGGATGGGGGAGGGCGAGTGCCGGGGATGATGGAGGTGAGTGCCGGGGAGGAGAGGGCGAGTACCGGCGAGGAGCGGGCGAGTGCCGGGGAGGAGGGGGCGAGTGCCGGGGTGGAGAGGGCGAGTGCTGGGGATGAGAGGGCGAGTGCTGGGGATGAGAGGGCGAGCGGCGAGGAGGAGGGGCGAGTGCTGGGGATGAGAGGGCGAGTGCTGGGGATGAGAGGGCGAGTGGCGGGGAGGAGAGGGCGAGTGGCGAGGAGGAGGGGCCTGTGCTGGGGATGAGAGAGCGAGTGCTGGGGATGAGAGGGTGAGTGGCGAGGAGGAGGGGCGAGTGCCGGGGAGGAGATGGCGAGTGGCGGGGAGGCGAGGGCGATTGCCAGGGAGGAGAGTGCGTGTGCTGGGGATGGGGGAGGGCGAGTGCCAGGGAGGAGAGAGTGAGTGCCGGGGATGAGAGGGCGAGTGGTGGGGAGGAGAGGGTGAGTGCCGGAGATGGGGGAGGGCGAGTGCCGGGGAGGAGACGGTGAATGCCGGGGAGGAGAGGGCGAGTGCCGGGGATGGGGGAGTCGAGTGCCGGGGACGAGAGGGTGAGTGCCGGGGATGGGGGAGGGCGAGTGCTGGGGATGGGGGAGGCGAGTGCCGGGGAGGAGACGGTGAGTGCCGGGGATGGGGGAGGGCGTGTCCGGGGAGGAGAGGGCGAGTGCCGGGGATGGGGGAGGGTGAGTGCCGGGGAGGAGAGGGCGAGTGCCGGGGATGGGGGAGGGCGAGTGCCTGGGATGGGGAGGCGATTGCCGGGGGGGAGAGGGTGAGTGCCGGGGATGGGGGAGGGCGAGTGCCGGGGACGAGAGGGTGAGTGCCGGGATGGGGGAGGGCGAGTGCCGGGGATGATGGAGGTGAGTGCCGGGGAGGAGAGGGCGAGTACCGGGGAGGAGCGGGCGAGTGCCGGGGAGAAGGGGGCGAGTGCCGGGGACGAGAGGGTGAGTGCCGGGGATGGGGGAGGGCGAGTGCTGGGGATGGGGGAGGCGAGTGCCGGGGAGGAGACGGTGAGTGCCGGGGATGGGGGAGGGCGTGTCCGGGGAGGAGAGGGCGAGTGCTGGGGATGGGGGAGGGCGAGTGCCAGGGAGGAGAGTGCGAGTGCCGGGGATGAGAGGGCGAGTGGTGGGGAGGAGAGGGTGAGTGCCGGAGATGGGGGAGGCGAGTGCCGGGGACGAGAGGGTGAGTGCCGGGGATGGGGGAGGGCGAGCGCTGGGGATGGGGGAGGCGACTGCCGGAGAGGAGACGGTGAGTGCCGGGGATGGGGGAGGGCGTGTCCGGGGAGGAGAGGGTGAGTGCCGGGGATGGGGGAGGGTGAGTGCCGGGGATGGGGGAGGGGGAGTGCCGGGGAGGAGAGGGGGAGTGCCGGGAATGGGGCGGGTGAGTCCGGGGAGGAGAGGGCGAGTGCCGGGGATGGGGGAGGGCGAGTGCCGGGGAGGAGAGGGTGAGTGCCGGGGATGGGGAGGGCGAGTGCCGGGGACGAGAGGGTGAGTGCCGGGATGGGGGAGGGCGAGTGCCGGGGATGATGGAGGCGAGTGCCGGGGAGGAGAGGGCGAGTACTGGGGAGGAGAGGGCGAATGCCGGGGAGGAGGGGGCGAGTGCCGGGGTGGAGAGGGCGAGTGGAGGGAGGAGAGGGAGAGTGGCGAGGAGGAGGGGCGAGTGCTGGGGATGAGAGGGCGAGTGCTGGGGATGAGAGGGCGAGTGCTGGGGAGGAGATGGCGAGTGGCGGGGAGGCGAGGGCGAGTGCCAGGGAGGAGAGTGCGTGTGCTGGGGATGGGGGAGGGCGAGTGCCAGGGAGGAGAGAGTGAGTGCCGGGGATGAGAGGGCGAGTGGTGGGGAGGAGAGGGTGAGTGCCGGAGATGGGGGAGGGCGAGTGCCGGGGAGGAGACGGTGAATGCCGGGGAGGAGAGGGCGAGTGCCGGGGATGGGGGAGTCGAGTGCCGGGGACGAGAGGGTGAGTGCCGGGGATGGGGGAGGGCGAGTGCTGGGGATGGGGGAGGCGAGTGCCGGGGAGGAGACGGTGAGTGCCGGGGATGGGGGAGGGCGTGTCCGGGGAGGAGAGGGCGTGTGCCGGGGATGGGGGAGGGTGAGTGCCGGGGAGGAGAGGGCGAGTGGTGGGGATGAGAGGGCGAGTGCTGGGGATGAGAGGGCGAGTGCTGGGGAGGAGAGGGCGAGTGGCGGGGAGTTGAGGGCGAGTGCCGGGGAGGAGAGGGCGAGTGCCGGGGAGGAGATGGCGAGTGGCGGGGAGGCGAGGGCGAGTGCCAGGGAGGAGAGTGCGTGTGCTGGGGATGGGGGAGGGCGAGTGCCAGGGAGGAGAGAGTGAGTGCCGGGGATGAGAGGGCGAGTGGTGGGGAGGAGAGGGTGAGTGCCGGAGATGGGGGAGGGCGAGTGCCGGGGAGGAGACGGTGAATGCCGGGGAGGAGAGGGCGAGTGCCGGGGATGGGGGAGTCGAGTGCCGGGGACGAGAGGGTGAGTGCCGGGGATGGGGGAGGGCGAGTGCTGGGGATGGGGGAGGCGAGTGCCGGGGAGGAGACGGTGAGTGCCGGGGATGGGGGTGGGCGTGTCCGGGGAGGAGAGGGCGTGTGCCGGGGATGGGGGAGGGTGAGTGCCGGGGAGGAGAGGGCGAGTGCCGGGGATGGGGGAGGGCGAGTGCCTGGGATGGGAGGCGAGTGCCGGGGGGGAGAGGGTGAGTGCCGGGGATGGGGAGGGCGAGTGCCGGGGACGAGAGGGTGAGTGCCGGGATGGGGGAGGGCGAGTGCCGGGGATGATGGAGGTGAGTGCCGGGGAGGAGAGGGCGAGTACCGGCGAGGAGCGGGCGAGTGCCGGGGAGGAGGGGGCGAGTGCCGGGGTGGAGAGGGCGAGTGCTGGGGATGAGAGGGCGAGTGCTGGGGATGAGAGGGCGAGCGGCGAGGAGGAGGGGCGAGTGCTGGGGATGAGAGGGCGAGTGCTGGGGATGAGAGGGCGAGTGGCGGGGAGGAGAGGGCGAGTGGCGAGGAGGAGGGGCCTGTGCTGGGGATGAGAGAGCGAGTGCTGGGGATGAGAGGGTGAGTGGCGAGGAGGAGGGGCGAGTGCTGGGGATGAGAAGGCGAGTGCTGGGGATGAGATGGCGAGTGGCGGGGATGGGGGAGGGCGAGTGCCGGGGATGGGGGAGGCGAGTGCCGGGGAGGAGAGGGTGAGTGCCGGGGATGGGGGAGGGCGAGTGCTGGGGATGGGGGAGGCGAGTGCCGGGGAGGAGATGGTGAGTGCCGGGGATGGGGGAGGGTGAGTGCCGGGGATGGAGGAGGGTGAGTGCCGGATAGGAGAGTGCGTGTGCTGGGGATGGGGGAGGGCGAGTGCCAGCGAGGAGAGAGAGAGAGTGCCGGGGATGAGAGGGTGAGTGGTGGGGAGGAGAGGGCGAGTTACGGGGAGGAGAGCGCGAGTGCCGGGGACGAGAGGGTGAGTGCCGGGGATGGGGGAGGGCGAGTGCTGGGGAGGAGACGGTGAGTGCCGGGGATGGGGGAGGGCGTGTCCGGGGAGGAGAGGGCGAGTGCTGGGGATGGGGGAGGGCGAGTGCCAGGGAGGAGAGTGCGAGTGCCGGGGATGAGAGGGCGAGTGGTGGGGAGGAGAGGGTGAGTGCCGGAGATGGGGGAGGCGAGTGCCGGGGACGAGAGGGTGAGTGCCGGGGATGGGGGAGGGCGAGCGCTGGGGATGGGGGAGGCGAGTGCCGGAGAGGAGACGGTGAGTGCCGGGGATGGGGGAGGGCGTGTCCGGGGAGGAGAGGGTGAGTGCCGGGGATGGGGGAGGGTGAGTGACGGGGATGGGGGAGGGGTAGTGCCGGGGACGAGAGGGTGAGTGCCGGGATGGGGAGGGCGAGTGCCGGGGATGATGGAGGCGAGTGCCGGGGAAGAGAGGGCGAGTACCGGGGAGGAGAGGGCGAATGCCGGGGAGGAGGGGGCGAGTGCCGGGGTGGAGAGGGCGAGTGGAGGGAGGAGAGGGAGAGTGGCGAGGAGGAGGGGCGAGTGCTGGGGATGAGAGGGCGAGTGCTGGGGATGTGAGGGCGAGAGGCGAGGAGGAGGGTCGAGTGCTGGGGATGAGCGGGCGAGTGCTGGGGATGAGAGGGCGAGTGCTGGGGAGGAGAGGGCGAGTTGCGGGGAGTTGAGGGCGAGTGCCGGGGAGGAGAGGGCGAGTGCCGGGAATGGGGGAGGGTGAGTGCCGGGGATGGGGGAGTGGGAGTGCCGGGGAGGAGATGGTGAGTGCCGGGGATGGGGGAGGGTGAGTGCCGGGGATGGAGGAGGGTGAGTGCCGGGGAGGAGAGGGCGAGTGCTGGGAATGGGGGCGGGCGAGTCCGGGGAGGAGAGGGCAAGTGGCGGGACGAGAGGGCGAGTGGCGGGGAGGAGAGGGCGAGTGCTGGGGAGGAGAGGCCGAGTGCCGGGAGGAGATGGCGAGCGGCGGGGAGGAGAGGGAGAGTGCCAGGGAGGAGAGGGCGAGTGCTGGGGATGAGGGAGGGCGAGTGCCAGGGAGGAGAGGGCGAGTGCCGTGGATGAGAGGGCGAGTGGTGGGGAGGAGAGGGTGAGTGCCGGGGATGGGGGAGGGCGAGTGCCGGGGAGGAGACGGTGAGTGCCGGGGAGGAGAGGGCGAGTGCCGGGGAGGAGAGGGCGAGTGCCGGGGATGGGGGAGTCGAGTGCCGGGGACGAGAGGGTGAGTGCCGGGGATGGGGGAGGGCGAGCGCTGGGGATGGGGGAGGCGAGTGCCGGGGAGGAGACGGTGAGTGCCGGGGATGGGGGAGGGCGTGTCCGGGGAGGAGAGGGCGAGTGCCGGGGATGGGGGAGGGTGAGTGCCGGGGATGGGGGAGGGCGAGTGCCTGGGATGGGGAGGCGAGTGCCGGGGGGGAAAGGGTGAGTGCCGGGGATGGGGGAGGGCGAGTGCCGGGGACGAGAGGGTGAGTACCGGGGAGGAGCGGGCGAGTGCCGGGGAAGAGTGGGCGAGTGCCGGGGTGGAGAGGGCGAGTGCCGGGGATGATGGAGGCGAGTGCCGGGGAGGAGAGGGCGAGTACCGGGGAGGAGCGGGCGAGTGCCGGGGAGGAGTGGGCGAGTGCCGAGGTGGAGAGGGCGAGTGGAGGGAGGAGAGGGAGAGTGGCGAGGAGGAGGGGCGAGTGCTGGGGATGAGAGGGCGAGTGCTGGGGATGAGAGGGCGAGCGGCGAGGGGGAGGGGCGAGTGCTGGGGATGAGAGGGCGAGTGCTGGGGAGGAGAGGGCGAGTGGCGAGGAGGAGGGGCGTGTGCTGGGGATGAGAGGGCCAGTGCTGGGGATGAGAGGGTGAGTGGCGAGGAGGAGGGGCGAGTGCTGGGGATGAGATGGCGAGTGGCGGGGATGGGGGAGGGCGAGTGCCGGGGATGGGGGAGGCGAGTGCCGGGGAGGAGAGGGTGAGTGCCGGGGATGGGGGAGGGCGAGTGCTGGGGATGGGGGAGGCGAGTGCCGGGGAGGAGATGGTGAGTGCCGGGGATGGGGGAGGGTGAGTGCCGGGGATGGAGGAGGGTGAGTGCCGGATAGGAGAGTGCGTGTGCTGGGGATGGGGGAGGGCGAGTGCCAGGGAGGAGAGAGAGAGTGCCGGGGATGAGAGGGTGAGTGGTGGGGAGGAGAGGGTGAGTGCCGGGGATGGGGGAGGGCGAGTGCCGGGGAGGAGACGGTGAATGCCGGGGAGGAGAGGGCGAGTTACGGGGAGGAGAGGGCGAGTGCCGGGGACGAGAGGGTGAGTGCCGGGGATGTGGGAGGGCGAGTGCTGGGGATGGGGGAGGCGAGTGCCGGGGAGGAGACGGTGAGTGCCGGGGATGGGGGAGGGCGTGTCCGGGGAGGAGAGGGCGAGTGCTGGGGATGGGGGGAGGGCGAGTGCCAGGGAGGAGAGTGCGAGTGCCGGGGATGAGAGGGCGAGTGGTGGGGAGGAGAGGGTGAGTGCCGGAGATGGGGGAGGCGAGTGCCGGGGACGAGAGGGTGAGTGCCGGGGATGGGGGAGGGCGAGCGCTGGGGATGGGGGAGGCGAGTGCCGGAGAGGAGACGGTGAGTGCCGGGGATGGGGGAGGGCGTGTCCGGGGAGGAGAGGGTGAGTGCCGGGGATGGGGGAGGTTAAGTGCCGGGGATGGGGGAGGCGAGTGCCGGGGAGGAGAGGGTGAGTGCCGGGAATGGGGGCGGGCGAGTGCCGGGGACGAGAGGGTGAGTGCCGGGATGGGGGAGGGCGAGTGCCGGGGATGATGGAGGCGAGTGCCGGGGAGGAGAGGGCGAGTACCGGGGAGGAGAGGGCGAATGCCGGGGAGGAGGGGGCGAGTGCCGGGGTGGAGAGGGCGAGTGGAGGGAGGAGAGGGAGAGTGGCGAGGAGGAGGGGCGAGTGCTGGGGATGAGAGGGCGAGTGCTGGGGATGTGAGGGTGAGAGGCGAGGAGGAGGGGCGAGTGCTGGGGATGAGCGGGCGAGTGCTGGGGATGAGAGGGCGAGTGCTGGGGAGGAGAGGGCGAGTTGCGGGGAGTTGAGGGCGAGTGCCGGGGAGGAGAGGGCGAGTGCCGGGGAGGAGATGGCGAGTGGCGGGGAGTCGAGGGCGAGTGCCAGGGAGGAGAGTGCGTGTGCTGGGGATGGGGGAGGGCGAGTGCCAGGGAGGAGAGAGCGAGTGCCGGGGATGAGAGGGCGAGTGGTGGGAAGGAGAGGGTGAGTGCCGGGGATGGGGGAGGGCGAGTGGCGGGGAGGAGACGGTGAATGCCGGGGAGGAGAGGGCGAGTGCCGGGGAGGAGACGGTGAGTGCCGGGGATGGGGGAGGGCGTGTCCGGGGAGGAGAGGGCGAGTGCCGGGAATGGGGAGGGTGAGTGCCGGGGATGGGGGAGGGGGAGTGCCGGGGAGGAGATGGTGAGTGCCGGGGATGGGGGAGTGTGAGTGCCGGGGATGGAGGAGGGTGAGTGCCGGGGAGGAGAGGGCGAATGCTGGGAATGGGGGCGGGCGAGTCCGGGGAGGAGAGGGCAAGTGGCGGGGACGAGAGGGCGAGTGGCGGGGAGGAGAGGGCGAGTGCTGGGGAGGAGAGGCCGAGTGCCGGGGAGGAGATGGCGAGCGGCGGGGAGGAGAGGGAGAGTGCCAGGGAGGAGAGGGCGAGTGCTGGGGATGGGGGAGGGCGAGTGCCAGGGAGGAGAGGGCGAGTGCCGGGGATGAGAGGGCGAGTGGTGGGGAGGAGACGGTGAGTGCCGGGGAGCAGAGGGCGAGTGCTGGGGAGGAGAGGGCGAGTGCCGGGGATGGGGGAGTCGAGTGCCGGGGACGAGAGGGTGAGTGCCGGGGATGGGGGAGGGCGACGCTGGGGATGGGGGAGGCGAGTGCCGGGGAGGAGACGGTGAGTGCCGGGGATGGGGGAGGGCGTGTCCGGGGAGGAGAGGGCGAGTGCCGGGGATGGGGGAGGGTGAGTGCCGGGGAGGAGAGGGCGAGTGCCGGGGATGGGGGAGGGCGAGTGCCTGGGATGGGGGAGGCGAGTGCCGGGGAGGAGAGGGTGAGTGCCGGGGATGGGGGAGGGCGAGAGCCGGGGACGAGAGGGTGAGTGCCGGGGAGGAGAGGGCGAGTGCCGGGGAGGAGAGGGCGAGTGCCGGGGATGGGGGAGTCGAGTGCCGGGGACGAGAGGGTGAGTGCCGGGGATGGGGGAGGGCGAGCGCTGGGGATGGGGGAGGCGAGTGCCGGGGAGGAGACGGTGAGTGCCGGGGATGGGGGAGGGCGTGTCCGGGGAGGAGAGGGCGAGTGCCGGGGATGGGGGAGGGTGAGTGCCGGGGATGGGGGGAGGGCGAGTGCCTGGGATGGGGAGGCGAGTGCCGGGGGGGAAAGGGTGAGTGCCGGGGATGGGGGAGGGCGAGTGCCGGGGACGAGAGGGTGAGTACCGGGGAGGAGCGGGCGAGTGCCGGGGAAGAGTGGGCGAGTGCCGGGGTGGAGAGGGCGAGTGCCGGGGATGATGGAGGCGAGTGCCGGGGAGGAGAGGGCGAGTACCGGGGAGGAGCGGGCGAGTGCCGGGGAGGAGTGGGCGAGTGCCGGGGTGGAGAGGGCGAGTGGAGGGAGGAGAGGGAGAGTGGCGAGGAGGAGGGGCGAGTGCTGGGGATGAGAGGGCGAGTGCTGGGGATGAGAGGGCGAGCGGCGAGGGGGAGGGGCGAGTGCTGGGGATGAGAGGGCGAGTGCTGGGGAGGAGAGGGCGAGTGGCGAGGAGGAGGGGCGTGTGCTGGGGATGAGAGGGCCAGTGCTGGGGATGAGAGGGTGAGTGGCGAGGAGGAGGGGCGAGTGCTGGGGATGAGATGGCGAGTGGCGGGGATGGGGAGGGGCGAGTGCCGGGGATGGGGGAGGCGAGTGCCGGGGAGGAGAGGGTGAGTGCCGGGGATGGGGGAGGGCGAGTGCTGGGGATGGGGGAGGCGAGTGCCGGGGAGGAGATGGTGAGTGCCGGGGATGGGGGAGGGTGAGTGCCGGGGATGGAGGAGGGTGAGTGCCGGATAGGAGAGTGCGTGTGCTGGGGATGGGGGAGGGCGAGTGCCAGGGAGGAGAGAGAGAGTGCCGGGGATGAGAGGGTGAGTGGTGGGGAGGAGAGGGTGAGTGCCGGGGATGGGGGAGGGCGAGTGCCGGGGAGGAGACGGTGAATGCCGGGGAGGAGAGGGCGAGTTACGGGGAGGAGAGGGCGAGTGCCGGGGACGAGAGGGTGAGTGCCGGGGATGTGGGAGGGCGAGTGCTGGGGATGGGGGAGGCGAGTGCCGGGGAGGAGACGGTGAGTGCCGGGGATGGGGGAGGGCGTGTCCGGGGAGGAGAGGGCGAGTGCTGGGGATGGGGGAGGGCGAGTGCCAGGGAGGAGAGTGCGAGTGCCGGGGATGAGAGGGCGAGTGGTGGGGAGGAGAGGGTGAGTGCCGGAGATGGGGGAGGCGAGTGCCGGGGACGAGAGGGTGAGTGCCGGGGATGGGGGAGGGCGAGCGCTGGGGATGGGGGAGGCGAGTGCCGGAGAGGAGACGGTGAGTGCCGGGGATGGGGGAGGGCGTGTCCGGGGAGGAGAGGGTGAGTGCCGGGGATGGGGGGAGGTTAAGTGCCGGGGATGGGGGAGGCGAGTGCCGGGGAGGAGAGGGTGAGTGCCGGGAATGGGGGCGGGCGAGTGCCGGGGACGAGAGGGTGAGTGCCGGGATGGGGGAGGGCGAGTGCCGGGGATGATGGAGGCGAGTGCCGGGGAGGAGAGGGCGAGTACCGGGGAGGAGAGGGCGAATGCCGGGGAGGAGGGGGCGAGTGCCGGGGTGGAGAGGGCGAGTGGAGGGAGGAGAGGGAGAGTGGCGAGGAGGAGGGGCGAGTGCTGGGGATGAGAGGGCGAGTGCTGGGGATGTGAGGGTGAGAGGCGAGGAGGAGGGGCGAGTGCTGGGGATGAGCGGGCGAGTGCTGGGGATGAGAGGGCGAGTGCTGGGGAGGAGAGGGCGAGTTGCGGGGAGTTGAGGGCGAGTGCCGGGGAGGAGAGGGCGAGTGCCGGGGAGGAGATGGCGAGTGGCGGGGAGTCGAGGGCGAGTGCCAGGGAGGAGAGTGCGTGTGCTGGGGATGGGGGAGGGCGAGTGCCAGGGAGGAGAGAGCGAGTGCCGGGGATGAGAGGGCGAGTGGTGGGAAGGAGAGGGTGAGTGCCGGGGATGGGGGAGGGCGAGTGGCGGGGAGGAGACGGTGAATGCCGGGGAGGAGAGGGCGAGTGCCGGGGAGGAGACGGTGAGTGCCGGGGATGGGGGAGGGCGTGTCCGGGGAGGAGAGGGCGAGTGCCGGGAATGGGGAGGGTGAGTGCCGGGGATGGGGGAGGGGGAGTGCCGGGGAGGAGATGGTGAGTGCCGGGGATGGGGGAGTGTGAGTGCCGGGGATGGAGGAGGGTGAGTGCCGGGGAGGAGAGGTCGAATGCTGGGAATGGGGGCGGGCGAGTCCGGGGAGGAGAGGGCAAGTGGCGGGGACGAGAGGGCGAGTGGCGGGGAGGAGAGGGCGAGTGCTGGGGAGGAGAGGCCGAGTGCCGGGGAGGAGATGGCGAGCGGCGGGGAGGAGAGGGAGAGTGCCAGGGAGGAGAGGGCGAGTGCTGGGGATGGGGGAGGGCGAGTGCCAGGGAGGAGAGGGCGAGTGCCGGGGATGAGAGGGCGAGTGGTGGGGAGGAGACGGTGAGTGCCGGGGAGCAGAGGGCGAGTGCTGGGGAGGAGAGGGCGAGTGCCGGGGATGGGGGAGTCGAGTGCCGGGGACGAGAGGGTGAGTGCCGGGGATGGGGGAGGGCGACGCTGGGGATGGGGGAGGCGAGTGCCGGGGAGGAGACGGTGAGTGCCGGGGATGGGGGAGGGCGTGTCCGGGGAGGAGAGGGCGAGTGCCGGGGATGGGGGAGGGTGAGTGCCGGGGAGGAGAGGGCGAGTGCCGGGGATGGGGGAGGGCGAGTGCCTGGGATGGGGGAGGCGAGTGCCGGGGAGGAGAGGGTGAGTGCCGGGGATGGGGGAGGGCGAGAGCCGGGGACGAGAGGGTGAGTGCCGGGATGGGGGAGGGCGAGTGCCGGGGAGGAGACGGTGAATGCCGGGGAGGAGAGGGCGAGTTACGGGGAGGAGAGGGCGAGTGCCGGGGACGCGAGGGTGAGTGCCGGGGGATGGGGGGAGGGCGAGTGCTGGGGATGGGGGAGGCGAGTGCCGGGGAGGAGACGGTGAGTGCCGGGGATGGGGGAGGGCGTGTCCGGGGAGGAGAGGGCGAGTGCTGGGGATGGGGGAGGGCGAGTGCCAGGGAGGAGAGTGCGAGTGCCGGGGATGAGAGGGCGAGTGGTGGGGAGGAGAGGGTGAGTGCCGGAGATGGGGGAGGCGAGTGCCGGGGACGAGAGGGTGAGTGCCGGGGATGGGGGAGGGCGAGCGCTGGGGATGGGGGAGGCGAGTGCCGGAGAGGAGACGGTGAGTGCCGGGGATGGGGGGAGGGCGTGTCCGGGGAGGAGAGGGTGAGTGCCGGGGATGGGGGAGGTTAAGTGCCGGGGATGGGGGAGGCGAGTACCGGGGAGGAGAGGGTGAGTGCCGGGAATGGGGGCGGGCGAGTGCCGGGGACGAGAGGGTGAGTGCCGGGATGGGGGAGGGCGAGTGCCGGGGATGATGGAGGCGAGTGCCGGGGAGGAGAGGGCGAGTACCGGGGAGGAGAGGGCGAATGCCGGGGAGGAAGGGGCGAGTGCCGGGGTGGAGAGGGCGAGTGGAGGGAGGAGAGGGAGAGTGGCGAGGAGGAGGGGCGAGTGCTGGGGATGAGAGGGCGAGTGCTGGGGATGTGAGGGTGAGAGGCGAGGAGGAGGGGCGAGTGCTGGGGATGAGCGGGCGAGTGCTGGGGATGAGAGGGCGAGTGCTGGGGAGGAGAGGGCGAGTTGCGGGGAGTTGAGGGCGAGTGCCGGGGAGGAGAGGGCGAGTGCCGGGGAGGAGATGGCGAGTGGCGGGGAGTCGAGGGCGAGTGCCAGGGAGGAGAGTGCGTGTGCTGGGGGGGGAGGGCGAGTGCCAGGGAGGAGAGAGCGAGTGCCGGGGATGAGAGGGCGAGTGGTGGGAAGGAGAGGGTGAGTGCCGGGGATGGGGGAGGGCGTGTCCGGGGAGGAGAGGGCGAGTGCCGGGAATGGGGAGGGTGAGTGCCGGGGATGGGGGAGGGGGAGTGCCGGGGAGGAGATGGTGAATGCCGGGGATGGGGGAGTGTGAGTGCCGGGGATGGAGGAGGGTGAGTGCCGGGGAGGAGAGGGCGAATGCTGGGAATGGGGGCGGGCGAGTCCGGGGAGGAGAGGGCAAGTGGCGGGGGACGAGAGGGCGAGTGGCGGGGAGGAGAGGGCGAGTGCCGGGGAGGAGAGGGCGAGTGCCGGGGAGGAGACGGTGAGTGCCGGGGATGGGGGAGGGCGTGTCCGGGGAGGAGAGGGCGAGTGCCGGGAATGGGGAGGGTGAGTGCCGGGGATGGGGGAGGGGGAGTGCCGGGGAGGAGATGGTGAGTGCCGGGGATGGGGGAGTGTGAGTGCCGGGGATGGAGGAGGGTGAGTGCCGGGGAGGAGAGGGCGAATGCTGGGAATGGGGGCGGGCGAGTCCGGGGAGGAGAGGGCAAGTGGCGGGGACGAGAGGGCGAGTGGCGGGGAGGAGAGGGCGAGTGCTGGGGAGGAGAGGCCGAGTGCCGGGGAGGAGATGGCGAGCGGCGGGGAGGAGAGGGAGAGTGCCAGGGAGGAAAGGGCGAGTGCTGGGGATGGGGGAGGGCGAGTGCCAGGGAGGAGAGGGCGAGTGCCGGGGATGAGAGGGCGAGTGGTGGGGAGGAGACGGTGAGTGCCGGGGAGCAGAGGGCGAGTGCTGGGGAGGAGAGGGCGAGTGCCGGGGATGGGGGAGTCGAGTGCCGGGGACGAGAGGGTGAGTGCCGGGGATGGGGGAGGGCGACGCTGGGGATGGGGGAGGCGAGTGCCGGGGAGGCGACGGTGAGTGCCGGGGATGGGGGAGGGCGTGTCCGGGGAGGAGAGGGCGAGTGCCGGGGATGGGGGAGGGTGAGTGCCGGGGAGGAGAGGGCGAGTGCCGGGGATGGGGGAGGGCGAGTGCCTGGGATGGGGGAGGCGAGTGCCGGGGAGGAGAGGGTGAGTGCCGGGGATGGGGGGAGGGCGAGAGCCGGGGACGAGAGGGTGAGTGCCGGGATGGGGGAGGGCGAGTGCCGGGGATGATGGAGGCGAGTGCCGGGGAGGAGAGGGCGAGTACTGGGGAGGAGCGGGCGAGTGCCGGGGAGGAGGGGGGCGAGTGCCGGGGTGGAGAGGGCGAGTGGAGGGAGGAGAGGGAGAGTGGCGAGGAGGAGGGGCGAGTGCTGGGGATGAGAGGGCGAGTGCTGGGGATGAGAGGGCGAGCGGCGAGGAGGAGGGGCGAGTGCTGGGGATGAGAGGGCGAGTGCTGGGGATGAGAGGGCGAGTGGCGGGGAGGAGAGGGCGAGTGGCGAGGAGGAGGGGCGAGTGCTGGGGATGAGAGGGCGAGTGCTGGGGATGAGAGGGTGAGTGGCGAGGAGGAGGGGCGAGTGCTGGGGATGAGAGGGCGAGTGCTGGGGATGAGATGGCGAGTTGCGGGGAGTTGAGGGCGAGTGCCGGGGAGGAGAGGGCGAGTGCCGGGGAGGAGATGGCGAGTGGCGGGGAGTCGAGGGCGAGTGCCAGGGAGGAGAGTGCGTGTGCTGGGGTTGGGGGAGGGCGAGTGCCAGGGAGGAGAGAGCGAGTGCCGGGGATGAGAGGGCGAGTGGTGGGAAGGAGAGGGTGAGTGCCGGGGATGGGGGAGGGCGAGTGGCGGGGAGGAGACGGTGAATGCCGGGGAGGAGAGGGCGAGTGCCGGGGAGGAGACGGTGAGTGCCGGGGATGGGGGAGGGCGTGTCCGGGGAGGAGAGGGCGAGTGCCGGGAATGGGGAGGGTGAGTGCCGGGGATGGGGGAGGGGGAGTGCCGGGGAGGAGATGGTGAGTGCCGGGGATGGGGGAGTGTGAGTGCCGGGGATGGAGGAGGGTGAGTGCCGGGGAGGAGAGGGCGAATGCTGGGAATGGGGGCGGGCGAGTCCGGGGAGGAGAGGGCAAGTGGCGGGGACGAGAGGGCGAGTGGCGGGGAGGAGAGGGCGAGTGCTGGGGAGGAGAGGCCGAGTGCCGGGGAGGAGATGGCGAGCGGCGGGGAGGAGAGGGAGAGTGCCAGGGAGGAGAGGGCGAGTGCTGGGGATGGGGGAGGGCGAGTGCCAGGGAGGAGAGGGCGAGTGCCGGGGATGAGAGGGCGAGTGGTGGGGAGGAGACGGTGAGTGCCGGGGAGCAGAGGGCGAGTGCTGGGGAGGAGAGGGCGAGTGCCGGGGATGGGGGAGTCGAGTGCCGGGGACGAGAGGGTGAGTGCCGGGGATGGGGGAGGGCGACGCTGGGGATGGGGGAGGCGAGTGCCGGGGAGGAGACGGTGAGTGCCGGGGATGGGGGAGGGCGTGTCCGGGGAGGAGAGGGCGAGTGCCGGGGATGGGGGAGGGTGAGTGCCGGGGAGGAGAGGGCGAGTGCCGGGGATGGGGGAGGGCGAGTGCCTGGGATGGGGGAGGCGAGTGCCGGGGAGGAGAGGGTGAGTGCCGGGGATGGGGGAGGGCGAGAGCCGGGGACGAGAGGGTGAGTGCCGGGATGGGGGAGGGCGAGTGCCGGGGAGGAGACGGTGAATGCCGGGGAGGAGAGGGCGAGTTACGGGGAGGAGAGGGCGAGTGCCGGGGACGCGAGGGTGAGTGCCGGGGATGGGGGAGGGCGAGTGCTGGGGATGGGGGAGGCGAGTGCCGGGGAGGAGACGGTGAGTGCCGGGGATGGGGGAGGGCGTGTCCGGGGAGGAGAGGGCGAGTGCTGGGGATGGGGGAGGGCGAGTGCCAGGGAGGAGAGTGCGAGTGCCGGGGATGAGAGGGCGAGTGGTGGGGAGGAGAGGGTGAGTGCCGGAGATGGGGGAGGCGAGTGCCGGGGACGAGAGGGTGAGTGCCGGGGATGGGGGAGGGCGAGCGCTGGGGATGGGGGAGGCGAGTGCCGGAGAGGAGATGGTGAGTGCCGGGGATGGGGGAGGGCGTGTCCGGGGAGGAGAGGGTGAGTGCCGGGGATGGGGGAGGTTAAGTGCCGGGGATGGGGGAGGCGAGTACCGGGGAGGAGAGGGTGAGTGCCGGGAATGGGGGCGGGCGAGTGCCGGGGACGAGAGGGTGAGTGCCGGGATGGGGGAGGGCGAGTGCCGGGGATGATGGAGGCGAGTGCCGGGGAGGAGAGGGCGAGTACCGGGGAGGAGAGGGCGAATGCCGGGGAGGAAGGGGCGAGTGCCGGGGTGGAGAGGGCGAGTGGAGGGAGGAGAGGGAGAGTGGCGAGGAGGAGGGGCGAGTGCTGGGGATGAGAGGGCGAGTGCTGGGGATGTGAGGGTGAGAGGCGAGGAGGAGGGGCGAGTGCTGGGGATGAGCGGGCGAGTGCTGGGGATGAGAGGGCGAGTGCTGGGGAGGAGAGGGCGAGTTGCGGGGAGTTGAGGGCGAGTGCCGGGGAGGAGAGGGCGAGTGCCGGGGAGGAGATGGCGAGTGGCGGGGAGTCGAGGGCGAGTGCCAGGGAGGAGAGTGCGTGTGCTGGGGATGGGGGAGGGCGAGTGCCAGGGAGGAGAGAGCGAGTGCCGGGGATGAGAGGGCGAGTGGTGGGAAGGAGAGGGTGAGTGCCGGGGATGGGGGAGGGCGTGTCCGGGGAGGAGAGGGCGAGTGCCGGGAATGGGGAGGGTGAGTGCCGGGGATGGGGGAGGGGGAGTGCCGGGGAGGAGATGGTGAGTGCCGGGGATGGGGGAGTGTGAGTGCCGGGGATGGAGGAGGGTGAGTGCCGGGGAGGAGAGGGCGAATGCTGGGAATGGGGGCGGGCGAGTCCGGGGAGGAGAGGGCAAGTGGCGGGGACGAGAGGGCGAGTGGCGGGGAGGAGAGGGCGAGTGCCGGGGAGGAGAGGGCGAGTGCCGGGGAGGAGACGGTGAGTGCCGGGGATGGGGGAGGGCGTGTCCGGGGAGGAGAGGGCGAGTGCCGGGAATGGGGAGGGTGAGTGCCGGGGATGGGGGAGGGGGAGTGCCGGGGAGGAGAGGGCGAATGCTGGGAATGGGGGCGGGCGAGTCCGGGGAGGAGAGGGCAAGTGGCGGGGACGAGAGGGCGAGTGGCGGGGAGGAGAGGGCGAGTGCTGGGGAGGAGAGGCCGAGTGCCGGGGAGGAGATGGCGAGCGGCGGGGAGGAGAGGGAGAGTGCCAGGGAGGAAAGGGCGAGTGCTGGGGATGGGGGAGGGCGAGTGCCAGGGAGGAGAGGGCGAGTGCCGGGGATGAGAGGGCGAGTGGTGGGGAGGAGAGGGCGAGTGCCGGGGATGGGGGAGTCGAGTGCCGGGGACGAGAGGGTGAGTGCCGGGGATGGGGGAGTCGAGTGCCGGGGACGAGAGGGTGAGTGCCGGGGATGGGGGAGGGCGACGCTGGGGATGGGGGAGGCGAGTGCCGGGGAGGCGACGGTGAGTGCCGGGGATGGGGGAGGGCGTGTCCGGGGAGGAGAGGGCGAGTGCCGGGGATGGGGGAGGGTGAGTGCCGGGGAGGAGAGGGCGAGTGCCGGGGATGGGGGAGGGCGAGTGCCTGGGATGGGGGAGGCGAGTGCCGGGGAGGAGAGGGTGAGTGCCGGGGATGGGGGAGGGCGAGAGCCGGGGACGAGAGGGTGAGTGCCGGGATGGGGGAGGGCGAGTGCCGGGGATGATGGAGGCGAGTGCCGGGGTGGAGAGGGCGAGTACTGGGGAGGAGCGGGCGAGTGCCGGGGAGGAGGGGGCGAGTGCCGGGGTGGAGAGGGCGAGTGGAGGGAGGAGAGGGAGAGTGGCGAGGAGGAGGGGCGAGTGCTGGGGATGAGAGGGCGAGTGCTGGGGATGAGAGGGCGAGCGGCGAGGAGGAGGGGCGAGTGCTGGGGATGAGAGGGCGAGTGCTGGGGATGAGAGGGCGAGTGGCGGGGAGGAGAGGGCGAGTGGCGAGGAGGAGGGGCGAGTGCTGGGGATGAGAGGGCGAGTGCTGGGGATGAGAGGGTGAGTGGCGAGGAGGAGGGGCGAGTGCTGGGGATGAGAGGGCGAGTGCTGGGGATGAGATGGCGAGTTGCGGGGAGTTGAGGGCGAGTGCCGGGGAGGAGAGGGCGAGTGCCGGGGAGGAGATGGCGAGTGGCGGGGAGTCGAGGGCGAGTGCCAGGGAGGAGAGTGCGTGTGCTGGGGTTGGGGGAGGGCGAGTGCCAGGGAGGAGAGAGCGAGTGCCGGGGATGAGAGGGCGAGTGGTGGGAAGGAGAGGGTGAGTGCCGGGGATGGGGGAGGGCGAGTGGCGGGGAGGAGACGGTGAATGCCGGGGAGGAGAGGGCGAGTGCCGGGGAGGAGACGGTGAGTGCCGGGGATGGGGGAGGGCGTGTCCGGGGAGGAGAGGGCGAGTGCCGGGAATGGGGAGGGTGAGTGCCGGGGATGGGGGAGGGGGAGTGCCGGGGAGGAGATGGTGAGTGCCGGGGATGGGGGAGTGTGAGTGCCGGGGATGGAGGAGGGTGAGTGCCGGGGAGGAGAGGGCGAATGCTGGGAATGGGGGCGGGCGAGTCCGGGGAGGAGAGGGCAAGTGGCGGGGACGAGAGGGCGAGTGGCGGGGAGGAGAGGGCGAGTGCTGGGGAGGAGAGGCCGAGTGCCGGGGAGGAGATGGCGAGCGGCGGGGAGGAGAGGGAGAGTGCCAGGGAGGAGAGGGCGAGTGCTGGGGATGGGGGAGGGCGAGTGCCAGGGAGGAGAGGGCGAGTGCCGGGGATGAGAGGGCGAGTGGTGGGGAGGAGACGGTGAGTGCCGGGGAGCAGAGGGCGAGTGCTGGGGAGGAGAGGGCGAGTGCCGGGGATGGGGGAGTCGAGTGCCGGGGACGAGAGGGTGAGTGCCGGGGATGGGGGAGGGCGACGCTGGGGATGGGGGAGGCGAGTGCCGGGGAGGAGACGGTGAGTGCCGGGGATGGGGGAGGGCGTGTCCGGGGAGGAGAGGGCGAGTGCCGGGGATGGGGGAGGGTGAGTGCCGGGGAGGAGAGGGCGAGTGCCGGGGATGGGGGAGGGCGAGTGCCTGGGATGGGGGAGGCGAGTGCCGGGGAGGAGAGGGTGAGTGCCGGGGATGGGGGAGGGCGAGAGCCGGGGACGAGAGGGTGAGTGCCGGGATGGGGGAGGGCGAGTGCCGGGGAGGAGACGGTGAATGCCGGGGAGGAGAGGGCGAGTTACGGGGAGGAGAGGGCGAGTGCCGGGGACGCGAGGGTGAGTGCCGGGGATGGGGGAGGGCGAGTGCTGGGGATGGGGGAGGCGAGTGCCGGGGAGGAGACGGTGAGTGCCGGGGATGGGGGAGGGCGTGTCCGGGGAGGAGAGGGCGAGTGCTGGGGATGGGGGAGGGCGAGTGCCAGGGAGGAGAGTGCGAGTGCCGGGGATGAGAGGGCGAGTGGTGGGGAGGAGAGGGTGAGTGCCGGAGATGGGGGAGGCGAGTGCCGGGGACGAGAGGGTGAGTGCCGGGGATGGGGGAGGGCGAGCGCTGGGGATGGGGGAGGCGAGTGCCGGAGAGGAGATGGTGAGTGCCGGGGATGGGGGAGGGCGTGTCCGGGGAGGAGAGGGTGAGTGCCGGGGATGGGGGAGGTTAAGTGCCGGGGATGGGGGAGGCGAGTACCGGGGAGGAGAGGGTGAGTGCCGGGAATGGGGGCGGGCGAGTGCCGGGGACGAGAGGGTGAGTGCCGGGATGGGGGAGGGCGAGTGCCGGGGATGATGGAGGCGAGTGCCGGGGAGGAGAGGGCGAGTACCGGGGAGGAGAGGGCGAATGCCGGGGAGGAAGGGGCGAGTGCCGGGCTGGAGAGGGCGAGTGGAGGGAGGAGAGGGAGAGTGGCGAGGAGGAGGGGCGAGTGCTGGGGATGAGAGGGCGAGTGCTGGGGATGTGAGGGTGAGAGGCGAGGAGGAGGGGCGAGTGCTGGGGATGAGCGGGCGAGTGCTGGGGATGAGAGGGCGAGTGCTGGGGAGGAGAGGGCGAGTTGCGGGGAGTTGAGGGCGAGTGCCGGGGAGGAGAGGGCGAGTGCCGGGGAGGAGATGGCGAGTGGCGGGGAGTCGAGGGCGAGTGCCAGGGAGGAGAGTGCGTGTGCTGGGGATGGGGGAGGGCGAGTGCCAGGGAGGAGAGAGCGAGTGCCGGGGATGAGAGGGCGAGTGGTGGGAAGGAGAGGGTGAGTGCCGGGGATGGGGGAGGGCGTGTCCGGGGAGGAGAGGGCGAGTGCCGGGAATGGGGAGGGTGAGTGCCGGGGATGGGGGAGGGGGAGTGCCGGGGAGGAGATGGTGAGTGCCGGGGATGGGGGAGTGTGAGTGCCGGGGATGGAGGAGGGTGAGTGCCGGGGAGGAGAGGGCGAATGCTGGGAATGGGGGCGGGCGAGTCCGGGGAGGAGAGGGCAAGTGGCGGGGACGAGAGGGCGAGTGGCGGGGAGGAGAGGGCGAGTGCCGGGGAGGAGAGGGCGAGTGCCGGGGAGGAGACGGTGAGTGCCGGGGATGGGGGAGGGCGTGTCCGGGGAGGAGAGGGCGAGTGCCGGGAATGGGGAGGGTGAGTGCCGGGGATGGGGGAGGGGGAGTGCCGGGGAGGAGATGGTGAGTGCCGGGGATGGGGGAGTGTGAGTGCCGGGGATGGAGGAGGGTGAGTGCCGGGGAGGAGAGGGCGAATGCTGGGAATGGGGGCGGGCGAGTCCGGGGAGGAGAGGGCAAGTGGCGGGGACGAGAGGGCGAGTGGCGGGGAGGAGAGGGCGAGTGCTGGGGAGGAGAGGCCGAGTGCCGGGGAGGAGATGGCGAGCGGCGGGGAGGAGAGGGAGAGTGCCAGGGAGGAAAGGGCGAGTGCTGGGGATGGGGGAGGGCGAGTGCCAGGGAGGAGAGGGCGAGTGCCGGGGATGAGAGGGCGAGTGGTGGGGAGGAGACGGTGAGTGCCGGGGAGCAGAGGGCGAGTGCTGGGGAGGAGAGGGCGAGTGCCGGGGATGGGGGAGTCGAGTGCCGGGGACGAGAGGGTGAGTGCCGGGGATGGGGGAGGGCGACGCTGGGGATGGGGGAGGCGAGTGCCGGGGAGGCGACGGTGAGTGCCGGGGATGGGGGAGGGCGTGTCCGGGGAGGAGAGGGCGAGTGCCGGGGATGGGGGAGGGTGAGTGCCGGGGAGGAGAGGGCGAGTGCCGGGGATGGGGGAGGGCGAGTGCCTGGGATGGGGGAGGCGAGTGCCGGGGAGGAGAGGGTGAGTGCCGGGGATGGGGGAGGGCGAGAGCCGGGGACGAGAGGGTGAGTGCCGGGATGGGGGAGGGCGAGTGCCGGGGATGATGGAGGCGAGTGCCGGGGAGGAGAGGGCGAGTACTGGGGAGGAGGGGGCGAGTGCCGGGGAGGAGGGGGCGAGTGCCGGGGTGGAGAGGGCGAGTGGAGGGAGGAGAGGGAGAGTGGCGAGGAGGAGGGGCGAGTGCTGGGGATGAGAGGGCGAGTGCTGGGGATGAGAGGGCGAGCGGCGAGGAGGAGGGGCGAGTGCTGGGGATGAGAGGGCGAGTGCTGGGGATGAGAGGGCGAGTGGCGGGGAGGAGAGGGCGAGTGGCGAGGAGGAGGGGCGAGTGCTGGGGATGAGAGGGCGAGTGCTGGGGATGAGAGGGTGAGTGGCGAGGAGGAGGGGCGAGTGCTGGGGATGAGAGGGCGAGTGCTGGGGATGAGATGGCGAGTGGCAGGGATGGGGGAGGGCGAGTGCCGGGGATGGGGGAGGCGAGTGCCGGGGAGGAGATGGTGAGTGCCGGGGATGGGGGAGGGTGAGTGCCGGGGATGGAGGAGGGTGAGTGCCGGGGAGGAGAGGGCGAGTGCTGGGAATGGGGGCGGGCGAGTCCGGGGAGGAGAGGGCGAGTGGCGGGGAGGAGAGGGCGAGTGGCGGGGAGGAGAGAGTGAGTGCTGGGGAGGAGAGGGCGATGCAGGGGAGGAGATGGCGAGTGGCGGGGAGGAGAGGGAGAGTGCCAGGGAGGAGAGGGCGAGTGCTGGTGATGGGGGAGGGTGAGTGCCAGGGAGGAGAGAGCGAGTGCCGGGGAGGAGAGGGCGAGTGCCGGGAATGGGGGAGGGTGAGTGCCGGGGATGGGGGAGGGGGAGTGCCGGGGAGGAGAGGGCGAGTGCCGGGAATGGGGGCGGGCGAGTCCGGGGAGGAGAGGGCGAGTGCCGGGGATGGGGGAGGGCGAGTGCCGGGGAGGAGAGGGTGAGTGTCGGGGATGGGGGAGGCTAGTGCCGGGGAGGAGAGGGTGAGTGTCGGGGATGGGGGAGGGCGAGTGCCGGGGACGAGAGGGTGAGTGCCTGGGATGGGGGAGGCGAGTGCCGGGGAGGAGAGGGTGAGTGCCGGGGAGGAGAGGGCGAGTGCCAGGAATGGGGGCGGGCGAGTCCGGGGAGGAGAGGGCGAGTGCCGCGAATGGGGGCGGGCGAGTGCCGGGGAGGTGAGGGCGAGAATGGGGATGAGAGGGCGAGTGGCGGGGAGGAGAGGGCGAGTGCTGGGGAGGAGAAGGCGAGTGCCGGGGAGGAGATGCTGAGTGGCGGGGAGGAGAGGGAGAGTGCCAGGGAGGAGAGGGCGAGTGCTGGGGATGGGGGAGGGCGAGTGCCAGGGAGGAGAGGGCGAGTGCCGGGGATGAGAGGGCGAGTGGTGGGGAGGAGAGGGTGAGTGCCCGGGATGGGGGAGGGCGAGTGCCGGGGAGGAGACGGTGAGTGCCGGGGAGGAGAGGGCGAGTGCCGGGGAGGAGAGAGCGAGTGCCGGGGATGTGGGAGGCGAGTGCCGGGGAGGAGAGAGCGAGTGCCGGGGATGGGGGAGTCGAGTGCTGGGGACGAGAGGGTGAGTGCCGGGGATGGGGAGGGCGAGTGCTGGGGATGGGCGAGGCGAGTGCCGGGGAGGAGACGGTGAGTGCCGGGGATGGGGGAGGGCGAGTGCCGGGGAGGAGAGGGTGAGTGTCGGGGATGGGGGAGGCTAGTGCCGGGGAGGAGAGGGTGAGTGTCGGGGATGGGGGAGGGCGAGTGCCGGGGACGAGAGGGTGAGTGCCTGGGATGGGGGAGGCGAGTGCCGGGGAGGAGAGGGTGAGTGCCGGGGAGGAGAGGGCGAGTGCCAGGAATGGGGGCGGGCGAGTCCGGGGAGGAGAGGGCGAGTGCCGCGAATGGGGGCGGGCGAGTGCCGGGGAGGTGAGGGCGAGAATGGGGATGAGAGGGCGAGTGGCGGGGAGGAGAGGGCGAGTGCTGGGGAGGAGAGGGCGAGTGCCGGGGAGGAGATGCTGAGTGGCGGGGATGGGGGAGGGGGAGTGCCGGGGAGGAGAGGGCGAGTGCCGGGAATGGGGGCGGGCGAGTCCGGGGAGGAGAGGGCGAGTGCCGGGGATGGGGGAGGGCGAGTGCCGGGGAGGAGAGGGTGAGTGTCGGGGATGGGGGAGGCTAGTGCCGGGGAGGAGAGGGTGAGTGTCGGGGATGGGGGAGGGCGAGTGCCGGGGACGAGAGGGTGAGTGCCTGGGATGGGGGAGGCGAGTGCCGGGGAGGAGAGGGTGAGTGCCGGGGAGGAGAGGGCGAGTGCCAGGAATGGGGGCGGGCGAGTCCGGGGAGGAGAGGGCGAGTGCCGCGAATGGGGGCGGGCGAGTGCCGGGGAGGTGAGGGCGAGAATGGGGATGAGAGGGCGAGTGGCGGGGAGGAGAGGGCGAGTGCTGGGGAGGAGAGGGCGAGTGCCGGGGAGGAGATGCTGAGTGGCGGGGAGGAGAGGGAGAGTGCCAGGGAGGAGAGGGCGAGTGCTGGGGATGGGGGAGGGCGAGTGCCAGGGAGGAGAGGGCGAGTGCCGGGGATGAGAGGGCGAGTGGTGGGGAGGAGAGGGTGAGTGCCCGGGATGGGGGAGGGCGAGTGCCGGGGAGGAGACGGTGAGTGCCGGGGAGGAGAGGGCGAGTGCCGGGGAGGAGAGAGCGAGTGCCGGGGATGTGGGAGGCGAGTGCCGGGGAGGAGAGAGCGAGTGCCGGGGATGGGGGAGTCGAGTGCTGGGGACGAGAGGGTGAGTGCCGGGGATGGGGAGGGCGAGTGCTGGGGATGGGGGAGGCGAGTGCCGGGGAGGAGACGGTGAGTGCCGGGGATGGGGGAGGGCGTGTCCGGGGAGGAGAGGGCGAGTGCCGGGAATGGGGGCGGGCGGGTCCGGGGAAGAGAGGGCGAGTGCCGGGGATGGGGGAGGGCGAGTGCCTGGGATGGGGGAGTCGAGTGCCGGGGAGGAGAGGGTGAGTGCCGGGGATGGGGGCGGGCGAGTCCGGGGAGGAGAGGGCGAGTGCCGGGAATGGGGGCGGGCGAGTGCCCGGGAGGATAGGGCGAGTGTTGGGGATGAGAGGGCGAGTGGCGGGGAGGAGAGGGCGAGTGCTGGGGAGGAGAGGGCGAGTGCCGGGGAGGAGATGCTGAGTGGCGGGGAGGAGTGGGAGAGTGCCAGGGAGGAGAGGGCGAGTGCTGGGGATGGGGGAGGGCGAGTGCCAGGGAGGAGAGGGCGCGTGCCGGGGATGAGAGGGCGAGTGTTGGGGCGGAGAGGGTGAGTGCCGGGGTTGGGGGAGGGCGAGTGCCGGGGATGAGACGGTGAGTGCCGGGGAGGAGAGGGCGAGTGTCGGGGAGGAGAGAGCGAGTGCCGGGGATGTGGGAGGCGAGTGCCGGGGACGAGAGGGTGAGTGCCAGGGATGGGGGAGGGCAAGCGCTGGGGATGGGGGAGGCGAGTGCCGGGGAGGAGACGGTGAGTGCCGGGGATGGGGGAGGGCGTGTCCGGGGTGGAGAGGGCGAGTGCCGGGAATGGGGGCGGGCGGGCCCGGGGAAGAGAGGGCGAGTGCCGGGGATGGGGGAGGGCGAGTGCCTGGGATGGGGGAGTCGAGTGCCGGGGAGGAGAGGGTGAGTGCCGGGGATGGGGGCGGGTGAGTCCGGGGAGGAGAGGGCGAGTGCCGGGAATGGGGGCGGGCGAGTGCCGGGGAGGATAGGGCGAGTGTTGGGGATGAGAGGGCGAGTGGCGGGGAGGATAGGGCGAGTGTTGGGGATGAGAGGGCGAGTGGCGGGGAGGAGAGGGCGAGTGCTGGGGAGGAGAGGGCGAGTGCCGGGGAGGAGATGCTGAGTGGCGGGGAGGAGAGGGAGAGTGCCAGGGAGGAGAGGGCGAGTGCTGGGGATGGGGGAGGGCGAGTGCCAGGGAGGGGAGGGCGCGTGCCGGGGATGAGAGGGCGAGTGTTGGGGAGGAGAGGGTGAGTGCCGGGGTTGGGGGAGGGCGAGTGCCGGGGATGAGACGGTGAGTGCCGGGGAGGAGAGGGCGAGTGTCGGGGAGGAGAGAGCGAGTGCCGGGGATGTGGGAGGCGAGTGCCGGGGACGAGAGGGTGAGTGCCAGGGATGGGGGAGGGCAAGCGCTGGGGATGGGGAGGCGAGTGCCGGGGAGGAGACGGTGAGTGCCGGGGATGGGGGAGGGCGTGTCCGGGGAGGAGAGGGCGAGTGCCGGGAATGGGGGCGGGCGGGCCCGGGGAAGAGAGGGCGAGTGCCGGGGCTGGGGGAGGGCGAGTGCCTGGGATGGGGGAGTCGAGTGCCGGGGAGGAGAGGGTGAGTGCCGGGGATGGGGTAGGGCGAGTGCCGGGGACGAGAGGGTGAGTGCCGGGATGGGGGAGGGCGAGTGCCGGGGATGATGGAGGCGAGTGCCGGGGAGGAGAGGGCGAGTTGCGGGGAGTTGAGGGCGAGTGCCGGGGAGGAGAGGGCGAGTGCCGGGGAGGAGAGAGCGAGTGCCGGGGAGGAGAGGGCGAGTGCCGGGGAGGAGAGTGCGTGTGCTGGGGATGGGGGAGGGGGAGTGCCAGGGAGGAGAGAGCGAGTGCCGGGGATGAGAGGGCGAGTGGTGGGAAGGAGAGGGTGAGTGCCGGGGATGGGGGAGGGCGAGTGGCGGGGAGGAGACGGTGAATGCCGGGGAGGAGAGGGCGAGTGCCGGGGAGGAGACGGTGAGTGCCGGGGATGGGGGAGGGCGTGTCCGGGGAGGAGAGGGCGAGTGCCGGGAATGGGGAGGGTGAGTGCCGGGGATGGGGGAGGGGGAGTGCCGGGGAGGAGATGGTGAGTGCCGGGGATGGGGGAGTGTGAGTGCCGGGGATGGAGGAGGGTGAGTGCCGGGGAGGAGAGGGCGAATGCTGGGAATGGGGGCGGGCGAGTCCGGGGAGGAGAGGGCAAGTGGCGGGGACGAGAGGGCGAGTGGCGGGGAGGAGAGGGCGAGTGCTGGGGAGGAGAGGCCGAGTGCCGGGGAGGAGATGGCGAGCGGCGGGGAGGAGAGGGAGAGTGCCAGGGAGGAGAGGGCGAGTGCTGGGGATGGGGGAGGGCGAGTGCCAGGGAGGAGAGGGCGAGTGCCGGGGATGAGAGGGCGAGTGGTGGGGAGGAGACGGTGAGTGCCGGGGAGCAGAGGGCGAGTGCTGGGGAGGAGAGGGCGAGTGCCGGGGATGGGGGAGTCGAGTGCCGGGGACGAGAGGGTGAGTGCCGGGGATGGGGGAGGGCGACGCTGGGGATGGGGGAGGCGAGTGCCGGGGAGGAGACGGTGAGTGCCGGGGATGGGGGAGGGCGTGTCCGGGGAGGAGAGGGCGAGTGCCGGGGATGGGGGAGGGTGAGTGCCGGGGAGGAGAGGGCGAGTGCCGGGGATGGGGGAGGGCGAGTGCCTGGGATGGGGGAGACGAGTGCCGGGGAGGAGAGGGTGAGTGCCGGGGATGGGGGAGGGCGAGAGCCGGGGACGAGAGGGTGAGTGCCGGGATGGGGGAGGGCGAGTGCCGGGGATGATGGAGGCGAGTGCCGGGGAGGAGAGGGCGAGTACCGGGGAGGAGCGGGCGAGTGCCGGGGAGGAGGGGGCGAGTGCCGGGGTGGAGAGGGCGAGTGGAGGGAGGAGAGGGAGAGTGGCGAGGAGGAGGGGCGAGTGCTGGGGATGAGAGGGCGAGTGCTGGGGATGAGAGGGCGAGCGGCGAGGAGGAGGGGCGAGTGCTGGGGATGAGAGGGCGAGTGCTGGGGATGAGAGGGCGAGTGGCGGGGAGGAGAGGGCGAGTGGCGAGGAGGAGGGGCGAGTGCTGGGGATGAGAGGGCGAGTGCTGGGGATGAGAGGGTGAGTGGCGAGGAGGAGGGGCGAGTGCTGGGGATGAGAGGGCGAGTGCTGGGGATGAGATGGCGAGTGGCAGGGATGGGGGAGGGCGAGTGCCGGGGATGGGGGAGGCGAGTGCCGGGGAGGAGATGGTGAGTGCCGGGGATGGGGGAGGGTGAGTGCCGGGGATGGAGGAGGGTGAGTGCCGGGGAGGAGAGGGCGAGTGCTGGGAATGGGGGCGGGCGAGTCCGGGGAGGAGAGGGCGAGTGTCGGGGAGGAGAGAGCGAGTGCCGGGGATGTGGGAGGCGAGTGCCGGGGACGAGAGGGTGAGTGCCAGGGATGGGGGAGGGCAAGCGCTGGGGATGGGGAGGCGAGTGCCGGGGAGGAGACGGTGAGTGCCGGGGATGGGGGAGGGCGTGTCCGGGGAGGAGAGGGCGAGTGCCGGGAATGGGGGCGGGCGGGCCCGGGGAAGAGAGGGCGAGTGCCGGGGCTGGGGGAGGGCGAGTGCCTGGGATGGGGGAGTCGAGTGCCGGGGAGGAGAGGGTGAGTGCCGGGGATGGGGGAGGGCGAGTGCCGGGGACGAGAGGGTGAGTGCCGGGATGGGGGAGGGCGAGTGCCGGGGATGATGGAGGCGAGTGCCGGGGAGGAGAGGGCGAGTTGCGGGGAGTTGAGGGCGAGTGCCGGGGAGGAGAGGGCGAGTGCCGGGGAGGAGAGAGCGAGTGCCGGGGAGGAGAGGGCGAGTGCCGGGGAGGAGAGTGCGTGTGCTGGGGATGGGGGAGGGGGAGTGCCAGGGAGGAGAGAGCGAGTGCCGGGGATGAGAGGGCGAGTGGTGGGAAGGAGAGGGTGAGTGCCGGGGATGGGGGAGGGCGAGTGGCGGGGAGGAGACGGTGAATGCCGGGGAGGAGAGGGCGAGTGCCGGGGAGGAGACGGTGAGTGCCGGGGATGGGGGAGGGCGTGTCCGGGGAGGAGAGGGCGAGTGCCGGGAATGGGGAGGGTGAGTGCCGGGGATGGGGGAGGGGGAGTGCCGGGGAGGAGATGGTGAGTGCCGGGGATGGGGGAGTGTGAGTGCCGGGGATGGAGGAGGGTGAGTGCCGGG
Source organism: Scyliorhinus torazame (assembly GCF_047496885.1). Lineage (NCBI taxonomy): Eukaryota > Metazoa > Chordata > Chondrichthyes > Carcharhiniformes > Scyliorhinidae > Scyliorhinus > Scyliorhinus torazame. The sequence continues at coordinate 53,076,318 of NC_092713.1, read as the reverse complement.
GAGGAGAGGGCGAATGCTGGGAATGGGGGCGGGCGAGTCCGGGGAGGAGAGGGCAAGTGGCGGGGACGAGAGGGCGAGTGGCGGGGAGGAGAGGGCGAGTGCTGGGGAGGAGAGGCCGAGTGCCGGGGAGGAGATGGCGAGCGGCGGGGAGGAGAGGGAGAGTGCCAGGGAGGAGAGGGCGAGTGCTGGGGATGGGGGAGGGCGAGTGCCAGGGAGGAGAGGGCGAGTGCCGGGGATGAGAGGGCGAGTGGTGGGGAGGAGACGGTGAGTGCCGGGGAGCAGAGGGCGAGTGCTGGGGAGGAGAGGGCGAGTGCCGGGGATGGGGGAGTCGAGTGCCGGGGACGAGAGGGTGAGTGCCGGGGATGGGGGAGGGCGACGCTGGGGATGGGGGAGGCGAGTGCCGGGGAGGAGACGGTGAGTGCCGGGGATGGGGGAGGGCGTGTCCGGGGAGGAGAGGGCGAGTGCCGGGGATGGGGGAGGGTGAGTGCCGGGGAGGAGAGGGCGAGTGCCGGGGATGGGGGAGGGCGAGTGCCTGGGATGGGGGAGACGAGTGCCGGGGAGGAGAGGGTGAGTGCCGGGGATGGGGGAGGGCGAGAGCCGGGGACGAGAGGGTGAGTGCCGGGATGGGGGAGGGCGAGTGCCGGGGATGATGGAGGCGAGTGCCGGGGAGGAGAGGGCGAGTACCGGGGAGGAGCGGGCGAGTGCCGGGGAGGAGGGGGCGAGTGCCGGGGTGGAGAGGGCGAGTGGAGGGAGGAGAGGGAGAGTGGCGAGGAGGAGGGGCGAGTGCTGGGGATGAGAGGGCGAGTGCTGGGGATGAGAGGGCGAGCGGCGAGGAGGAGGGGCGAGTGCTGGGGATGAGAGGGCGAGTGCTGGGGATGAGAGGGCGAGTGGCGGGGAGGAGAGGGCGAGTGGCGAGGAGGAGGGGCGAGTGCTGGGGATGAGAGGGCGAGTGCTGGGGATGAGAGGGTGAGTGGCGAGGAGGAGGGGCGAGTGCTGGGGATGAGAGGGCGAGTGCTGGGGATGAGATGGCGAGTGGCAGGGATGGGGGAGGGCGAGTGCCGGGGATGGGGGAGGCGAGTGCCGGGGAGGAGATGGTGAGTGCCGGGGATGGGGGAGGGTGAGTGCCGGGGATGGAGGAGGGTGAGTGCCGGGGAGGAGAGGGCGAGTGCTGGGAATGGGGGCGGGCGAGTCCGGGGAGGAGAGGGCGAGTGGCGGGGAGGAGAGGGCGAGTGGCGGGGAGGAGAGAGTGAGTGCTGGGGAGGAGAGGGCGATGCAGGGGAGGAGATGGCGAGTGGCGGGGAGGAGAGGGAGAGTGCCAGGGAGGAGAGAGCGAGTGCCGGGGAGGAGAGGGCGAGTGCCGGGAATGGGGGAGGGTGAGTGCGGGGGATGGGGGAGGGTGAGTGCCGGGGAGGAGAGGGCGAGTGCCGGCGAGGAGGGGGCGAGTGCCGGGGTGCAGAGGGCGAGTGGAGGGAGGAGAGGGCGAGTGGCGAGGAGGAAGGGCGAGTGCTGGGGATGAGAGGGCGAGTGCTGGGGATGAGAGGGCGAGTGGCGAGGAGGAGGGGCGAGTGCTGGGGATGAGAGGGCGAGTGCTGGGGATGAGAGGGCGAGTGGCGGGGAGGAGAGGGTGAGTGCCAGGGATGGGGTAGGGCGACTGCCGGGGATGGGGAGGTGAGTGCCGGGGAGGAGAGGGTGAGTGCCGGGGATGGGGGAGGGTGAGTGCCGGGGATGGGGGAGGGTGAGTGCCGGGGAGGAGAGGGCGAGTGCTGGGAATGGGGGCGGGCGAGTCCGGGGAGGAGAGGGCGAGTGGCGGGGAGGAGAGGGCGAGTGGAGGGAGGAGAGGGTGAGTGCCGGGAATGGGGGAGAGCGAGTGCCGGGGAGGAGAGGGCGAGTGCCGGGGAGAAGAGGGTGAGTGCCGGGGATGGGGGAGGGCGAGTTCCGGGGATGGGGGAGGCGAGTGCCGGGGAGGAGACGGTGAGTGCCGGGGATGGGGGAGGGCGTGTCCCGGGAGGAGAGGGCGAGTGCCGGGGATGGGGGAGGGTGAGTGTCGGGGATGGGGGAGGGTGAGTGCCGGGGAGGAGAGGGCGAGTGCCGGGGATGGGGGAGGGCTCATTCGTATTGGCGCAATCTTTCATCCCCGGCATGTTCGAGGGACGCCCGCCCTGGCTGAGGGGCTGGTTGCTGGGTGACAGGGGTTACCCATTGCGGTCGTGGCTGATGGCGCCTATACGGAGGCCACAGACTGATGTGGAGAACCGCTACAACGATGCCCATGTAGCGACAAGGGGAGTGATAGAGAGGTGCTTTGGGCTGCTGAAGATGCGTTTCAGGTGCCCGGACCGCTCTGGAGGGGCCCTCCAGTACCTGTCAGATAGGGTCGGCCGCATCGTTGTGGTGTGCTGCGTCCTGTACAACATAGCCCAGCAGAGGGGCGATGTGCTGCAGGCAGAGGAGGGGGAAGGGGAGGAGCAGCAAGACGAGGCGCAGTCCTCCACAGATGAGGAGGATGGGGGCAATGGTCAAGACAGACGGGCTGGACATGGACGGGAGGCTGCCCACCGTTACCGGCTGGACCTGCGGGCACGGGAGAGGCTGATAGCCGCCCGGTTCAATGACTAGGGGGGGCATGGGAATCGCCGGGTATGGGCACAGACTGCACACCACGGCACCAGCTGACCACCCTCACCCCCCACCCCCCCACCACCAACCACCCTCACCCCCCCACCCACCCACCACCAACCACCCTCACCCCACCCGCATGCACACCACCCCTCCATTGCACATCCACCTGCGGCACAACGGGCCGGGCTCACACCGTCGTCGGTGGAGGCGTCTCTATTGCAGGCCATGGAGGATGATGACAACCCGCTCTGTGATGAGCTCTGGGCTCCACATCGTTAGACAATATCTGACTCAGTACCACCCTCCAACTGGACCGTCCCTGCATGCGGCCGTGACACTGCAGCGCACGGTCCCGTCGTCTGCCCAGGGGGATGGCGAGGGCGACCCGGGGGTGGGGGGGGGGGGGCACACTCACCTGAGGCCGAGGTTCTATCATCCCTCACACACCCACTGGCGCTCACCTCACACCCCACCCCCGCACGCATCGGACAGAGCACAAAGGCAGCTTCTGTAGGTGTGAAAGTGATTTTAATAACAAACAGTTCACACACGTGCTCTAGCCCCTATAATTAATCTGTGCCCTGCACCCATGCCAACTTACTCAGTGTCTAATGTTTTGGCCTTACTTGCCCTTTGACTACGTCTAGGTGGTCGAGATGTCGCGGTATTCCAGGACCTCCCTACAGGGGGACCTGGAACGGGCCTCAGCACCTCCTCCTCCCTCGGGGTGCACGATGGCCCTCGGCCTCTACATGGGTCGGGGATGCGAACGGACCGTCCATTCGACCCCCCCACCCGATACCTGGCGCTGCCAGTCCTGGAGGCCCGCCCTGGTATCAACAAGGGTCTGCAAGTTTGCAGCCATGGAGCTCAGGGAATTGGCCATCCCTGTCTGTGTCTGGGCGACGCTGGCCAGCAACTGGGCAATGGCGCCGATGCCCTCAGCGATGGCCTGCTGAGACTGGGCCATTGCCTGCTGAGACTGGGCCTCGGCCTGCAGAGACTGGGCCATTGCCTGCTGTGACTGGGCCACGGCCTGCAGTGACTGGGCCATGACCTGCTGAGACTGGGCCACGGTGTTGAGCGCCTCTGCGATCTGCGGCTGGCTCTAGCTCATGGCTTCCTGTGAGAGGGCAGCCATATCCTGGGCCACAGACGCCACCTGTGCGGAAAGCCCCAGGCCTTGCATACTGTCATGATATACACCAGTATATCATAGTGCAGATACACACACACTGATGACACACAGCAAGACCAATCAACACACACAACACCGCAGCCAATCACCAGTTGGAGCATACTCACTATAAAGACAGGGGGCATCAGAGTTCCCGCTCATTCGGGATGCAGCCTCCTACAAGGACAGAGCTTACAGCCTGCAGCACAGATCCTCACCATGTGCTGAGTGCATAGATTGGTTCGGACATGCATAGGTCTTTAGTTTAATCTAACATCGTGTTAACCCACAGTCAAAGTATGTTCAACAGTTTCTAACTTAATAAAATAGTGTTGGACTATTTTAAGTGTTGGTGGCCTGTATGTGTTCCACGGATCCAGAGCACCCAACACATCACATACTGCTCCCCATGTCTGACACCGTCACCCCCATTGCCTCCACCGCAGCCGCCACCCTTGCGGTTTCGACCTGGGTGGCACACATGACCGGCACCACTCCCTGCTCCTGGATGCGGGTGGACTCCTCCACCTGCGACTGCAGCCGCCGCAAGCCGGCCGTCACTCCCTTCGATCGTCCCTGGATCCGTGATTGCATCGGGTCTATGGGTGGGTGTGGTAACTCCAGGAACCCGGGACCCGTCTGAGCAGCAGATGGTTGCTCACGCCGGGCTGCCCTCCGGCTGCCCGGCCCCTCGGCTGCTCCTACCTGTACCGGTACGGCTGTGTTGTGCGCACCAGTGTGTGTACCAGAAGCCTCATCGCTAAAGTGCCCAACCGAGGTGAGTGTCTCTGCGATGGTGGAGGGTGTAGGAGATAGCAGTGGCGTTGTGTCATGCTCCTCATGCGACCCAAAGTCCATGGTCCCCTGGGGTGGTGGTTCTTGTCCATCCGTCCCCTGTGTATCAGTGTCGTGTGTGTCAGTGTCCTGTGTGTCAGTATCCTGTGTGTCAGTGTCCTGGGTACATGTGTCCTGGTTGGTGTGTCCTGGGTAGGTGTGTCCTGGCTCGGCTGCGACGGGTGCCCCCCTCATCGCTGGGTGTGGCCCGCTGGCGTCTCCGCACTCGCACGAGACGGGGGCGTCGTCTCCCTGGTGCTCCCGGTCTGTCCCTGGCTCGTGGCCGCCCTGGAACGTCCTGGGGGTGTCGTATGCCTGATGGGCCGGGTCTCTCCCAGTCTCGTGGCCGCCAAGATCGTCCTGGGGGCGTGGTATGCCTGATGGGCCGGGTCTCTCCCTGTCCTGTGGCCGCACTGGTTTGTCCTGGGGGTGGTCGGCATCTGCGGGGACAGGTACCTCGATGTTTGGTCCTGCAATACACAATACAGCATGCATGGTTAGACACTCAGACGGGGCAAGGGGGATATGGAGGATATGGGGGATATGGGGGAAGGGGGATATGGAGGAAGGGGGATATGGGTGAAGGGGGATATGAGGGATATAGGGGAAGGGCGATATGGGAGTTATGGGGGACATGGGGATATGGGGAATATGGGGGAAGGGGAAAAGGAGGGCAGGCCATGGGGGGTCTCACTTGGTGGTGCGCCCCCGACATCTTTATCCGCAACCTCCCGATCCTCGGGTCCGCCTGCGCGTTCCAGGGCCCTCTCCTCATGAACGGTTAGTGGTCTCTCATCAGTTGGACCCCCTCCTGTCCTCTCACGCAGGGATAAAGGGCAACAGTGTTAGGCAGAGATATACATGCAGGCCAGCGGTTGTGTGTATATTGGCAGAGGTGTGCAACCCATCCTGCCACTGCAGGGTCTTCAAGCAGAAGTTCAGTCTCTACATTGAGGCCTCGGGCCTCGAGGATGCACCCGATGCCAGAAAAATGGTGCTGCTCCTATTGACTGCGGGGGACCAAGCCATCCAAATTTTCAACTCACTCACTTTTGCCGACAGCGAGGACAAGACCAAATTCAAGACCGTTTTAGCCTAATTCGACAGTCACTGTGAAGTCGAAACGAACGAGAGCTTTGAGGGCTATGTCTTCCACCAACGCCTTCAGGGTATGGATGAACCTTTCCAATCCTTTCTAACTCATCTCCGTATATTAGTGCAGTCCTGCAACTATGGTGACACCGCTGATTCCATCATCAGGGATTAGATCATGTTTGGGATACACTCTGACGCCCTGCGGGAGCAGCTCCTAAAAATAAAACACAACGAGTCCATGCCATGTCCTCTGCCAATGTGGATCTTCAGGATGACATTGATGAAATCCTGACACAATACCCGGATGTGATTAGTGGAATGGGTACGCTGCCGTACTGCTACAAAATCTTACTCAGGCCTGATGCCACGCCTGTGATCCATGCACCACGCCGGGTGCCGGCTCCTCTGAAGACCAGGGTATAATCTTTAAAGTGATGGAACCAACTGTCATGTGAGAGTACTTTTAAGACATGGATGTTTAAGCAATGTACCTTTAAGAAAACAGCGATGTCAGAGAGTGGGTGGGGCTGAGGTCAGTTCAGCCATTTTGCAGTTTGATTTTAGCAGTTTTGAAAAATGCTTGGCGGTTTTGTTGAGAGCAATTTAAAAGTGTCTGGCTGTTTTGCTGTGATCTGATTAAAAAGAGAAAGCCAGTTTGAGACAGCAGCTTGGGTGTGTCTGTGTGTGTCCAGAGAGTTTGCAGGAAAACTGCAAGGTGCTGGAGCGGAAGTCACCCAAGCTAATATATCTCTGCCATTCTACAGAAAAGATATATATCCTTTAACCTGATGTGATACTGTTTAAAGGTGTTAAGTCTCTTGGAAGTTTGAAGGAACATTTTAAGGAAGTATTTACTGTTGCAATATTTTATGAGTTATCTTTGAAGTAAGGGGTGTTAAGAGATCCAATGTTTATTTAAGATGTGAAGTTGAGTTCATGGAATAAGGGCGGAGATTTAAAAAGAGCAGGAGCTGCGAGTCGGAGCGGAGATTTAAAAAGAGCAGGAGCTGCGAGTCGGAGCGGAGATTTAAAAAGATTGCGGCCTAGTTTCGGGAACTGTTCGGGGGAGGAGAACATCTAAGACCCTCAGAAGGTAAGAAGGTAAGTAAGTGATTTTTACTCATTTTTATTTTTATACCTTTTTCAAATTGTGTGTGTGGGGTGGGGAAACTGAAGTGACATCACAGAAAAGCTGTGACCTGAGTGGCTGGTTGGGAATCTACACTAAATTAAAAAAATTAAGCATTAGTAACTAATTAAACATAATTACTTAATTATAATTTAGAGGGGTATCTAAGCCAGAGATCGGAGAGTACTATATTTAGCTTTCACATTTATATTAGAAATCTAGTGCTAGGAAACAGATAGTTAACGGTAACTTTAAAGAAAAAAACATTTTTTAAAAAGCTTTTAATTTTAATTTACTAATTAATTGACGCAATGTCAGTTAGAGGGGTGCAGTGCTCTGACTGTGAGATGTGGCAGGTCCGGGAGGCTTCCAGCGTCCCGGGTGGCTTCATCTGCAGAAAGTGCACCCAACTGGAGCTCCTCACAGACCGCATGGTTCGGTTGGAGCAGCAATTGGATGCACTTAGGAGCATGCAGGTGGCGGAAAGCGTCATAGATCGCAGTTATATAAATGTGGTCACACCCAAGGTGCAGGCAGAGAAATGGGTGACCACCAGAAAGGGCAGGCAGTCAGTGCAGGAATCCCCTGTGGTTGTCCCCCTCTCGAACAGGTATACCCCTTTGGATACTGTCGGGGGGGATAGCCTATCAGGGGAAAACAGCAGCAGACAGAGCAGTGGCACCACGGCTGGCTCTGAGTTCAGAAGGGAGGGTCAAAGCGCAGAAGAGCAATAGTAATAGGGGACTCTTTAGTCAGGGGCACAGATAGGCGCTTCTGTGGATGTGAAAGAGACTCCAGGATGGTATGTTGCCTCCCTGGGTGCCAGGGTCCAGGATGTCTCCGAACGGGTAGAGGGCATCCTGAAGGGGGAGGGCAAACAGGCAGAGGTCGTTGTACATATTGGTACTAACGACATAGGCAGGAAGGGGCATGAGGTCCTGCAGCAGGAGTTCAGGGAGCTAGGCAGAAAGTTAAAAGACAGGACCTCTAGGGTTGTAATCTCGGGATTACTCCCTGTGCCACGTGCCAGTGAGGCTAGAAATAGGAAGATAGAGCAGCTAAACACGTGGCTAAACAGCTGGTGTAGGAGGGAGGATTTCCGTTATCAGGACCACTGGGAGCACTTCCGGGGCAGGTGTGACCTATATAAGAAGGACGGGTTGCATCTAAACTGGAGAGGCATAAATATCCTGGCCGCGAGGTTTGCTAGTGTCACACGGGAGGGTTTAAACTAGTATGGCAGGGGGGTGGGCACGGGAGCAATAGGTCAGAAGGTGAGAGCATTGAGGGAGAACTAGGGAATAGGGACAGTGGGACACTGAGGCAGAGCAGACAGGGAGAAGTTGCTGAACACAGCGGGTCTGGTGGCCTGAAGTGCATATGTTTTAATGCAAGAAGTATTACGGGTAAGGCAGATGAACTTAGAGCTTGAATTAGTACTTGGAACTATGATGTTGTTGCCATTACAGAGACCTGGTTGAGGGAAGGGCAGGATTGGCAGCTAAACGTTCCAGGATTTAGATGTTTCAGGCGGGATAGAGGGGGATGTAAAAGGGGTGGCGGAGTTGCGCTACTGGTTAGGGAGAATATCACAGCTGTACTGCAGGAGGACACCTCAGAGGGCAGTGAGGCTATATGGGTAGAGATCAGGAATAAGAAGGGTGCAGTCACAATGTTGGGGGTTTACTACAGGCCTCCCAACAGCCAGCAGGAGATAGAGGAGCAGATAGGTAGACAGATTTTGGAAAAGAATAAAAACAACAGGGTTGTGGTGATGGGATACTTCAACTTCCCCAATATTGACTGTGACTCACTTAGTGCCAGGAGCTTAGACGGGGTGGAGTTTGTAAGGAGCATCCAGGAGGGCTTCTTAAAACAATATGTAGACAGTCCAACTAGGGAAGGGGCGGTACTGGACCTGGTATTGGGGAATGAGCCCGGCCAGGTGGTAGAAGTTTCAATAGGGGAGCATTTCGGGAACAGTGACCACAATTCAGTAAGTTTTAAAGTGCTGGTGGACAAGGATAAGAGTGGTCCTAGGATGAATGTGCTAAATTGGGGGAAGGCTAATTATAACAATATTAGGCGGGAACTGAAGAACATAGATTGGGGGCGGATGTTTGAGGGCAAATCAACATCTGACATGTGGGAGGCTTTCAAGTGTCAGTTGAAAGGAATTCAGGACCGGCATGTTCCTGTGAGGAAGAAGGATAAATGCGGCAATTTTCGGGAACCTTGGATAACGAGAGATATTGTAGGCCTCGTCAAAAAGAAAAAGGAGGCATTTGTCAGTGCTAAAAGGCTGGGAACAGACGAAGCCTGCGTGGAATATAAGGAAAGTAGGAAGGAACTTAAGCAAGGAGTCAGGAGGGCTAGAAGGGGTCACGAAAAGTCAATGGCAAATAGGGTTAAGGAAAATCCCAAGGCTTTTTACACGTACATAAAAAGCAAGAGGGTAGCCAGGGAATGGGTTGGCCCACTGAAGGATAGGCAAGGGAATCTATGTGTGGAGCCAGAGGAAATGGGCGAGGTACTAAATGAATACTTTGCATCAGTATTCACCAAAGAGAAGGAATTGGTAGATGTTGAGTCTGGAGAAGGGTGTGTAGATAGCCTGGGTCACATTGAGATCCAAAAAGACGAGGTGTTGGGTGTCTTAAAAAATATTAAGGTAGATAAGTCCTGATGGGATCTACCCCAGAATACTGAAGCAGGCTGGAGAGGAAATTGCTGAGGCCTTGACAGAAATCTTTGGATCCTCACTGTCTTTGGGTGATGTCCCGGAGGACTGGAGAATAGCCAATGTTGTTCCTCTGTTTAAGAAGGATAGCAAGGATAATCCAGGGAACTACAGGCCGGTGAGCCTTACTTCAGTGGTAGGGAAATTACTGGAGGGAATTCTTCGAGACAGGATCTAATCCCATTTGGAAGCAAATGGACGTATTAGTGAGAGGCAGCATGGTTTTGTGAAGGGGTGGTCGTGTCTCACTAACTTGATAGAGTTTTTCGAGGAGGTCACAAAGATGATTGATACAGGTAGGGCAGTGGATGTTGTCTATATGGACTTCAGTAAGGCCTTTGACAAGGTCCCTCATGGTAGACTAGTACAAAAGGTGAAGTCACACGGGATCAGGGGTGAACTGGCAAGGTGGATACAGAACTGGCTGGGTCATAGAAGGCAGAGAGTAGCAATGGAAGGATGCTTTTCTAATTGGAGGGCTGTGACCAGTGGTGTTCCACAGGGATCAGTGCTGGGACCTTTCCTGTTTGTAGTATATATAATTGATTTGGAGGAAAATGTAACTGGTCTGATTAGTAAGTTTGCAGACGACACAAAGGTTGGTGGAATTGCGGATAGCGATGAGGACTGTCAGAGGATACAGCAGGATTTAGATTGTTTGGAGACTTGGGCGGAGATATGGCAGATGGAGTTTAATCCAGACAAATGTGAGGTAATGCATTTTGGAAGGTCTAATGCAGGTAGGGAATATACAGTGAATGGTAGAACCCTCAAGAGTATTGAAAGTCAGAGAGATCTAGGAGTACAGGTCCACTGGTCACTGAAAGGGGCAACGCAGGTGGAGAAGGTAGTTAAGAAGGCATACGGCATGCTTGCCTTCATTGGCCGGGGCATTGAGTATAAGAATTGGCAAGTCATGTTGCAGCTGTATAGAACCTTAGTTTGGCCACACTTGGAGTATAGTGTTCAATTCAGGTCGCCACACTACCAGAAGGATGTGGAGGCTTTAGAGAGGGTGCAGAAGAGATTTACCAGAATGTTGCCTGGTATGGAGGGCATTAGCTATGAGGAGCGGTTGAATAAACTCGGTTTGTTCTCACTGGAACGAAGGAGGTTGAGGGGCGACCTGATAGAGGTCTACAAAATTATGAGGGGCATAGACAGAGTGGATAGTCAGAGGCTTTTCCCCGGGGTAGATGGGTCAATTACTAGGGGGCATAGGTTTAAGGTGAGAGCGGCAAGGTTTAGAGTAGATGTACGAGGCAAGTTTTTTACGCAGAGGGTAGTGGGTGCCTGGAACTCGCTACCGGAGGAGTTGGTGGAAGTAGGGACGATCGTGACATTTAAGGGGCATCTTGACAAATACATGAATAGGATGGGAATAGAGGGATACGGACCCAGGAAGTGTAGAAGATTGTAGTTTAGTCGGGCAGCATGGTCGGCATGGGCTTTGAGGGCCGAAGGGCCTGTTCCTGTGCTGTACGTTTCTTTGTTCTTTGTTCTTTGTTTTGTGTTTAAAAACCCATGTGTCCATAATTGTAATCCCACAGCTAAGGAAAAAGCCGCGTGCTCGGAAAAGCAACAAATCCATTAAAGGGAGAGGTTGGTTGAACTCCATGATACATTTTGGGGTTCTGAAAACACCTCGCCCATAACACGACTGATTGGGTCAGCTCGGTGGTCTGTGTGAAGAAGCTCTCAGGAGAGTTGCGCATATGTATAGATCCCAAAGATCTTAACCGGAACATAATGCGGGAACACTACCCGATCCCGAAGCGGGAGGAGCTAACCAGTGAGATGGTACACGCCAAATTCTTCACGAAGCTAGATGCATCGCGTGGTTTCTGGCAGATACAACTGGATGAGTCCAGCAGGAAGCTCTGCACGTTTAATACACCTTTCGGACGGTACTGTTATAACCAGATGCCGTTCGGCATTGTCTCAGCCTCTGAAATCTTTCACAGGATCATGGAACAGATGATGGAGGGCATTGAGGATGTGTGTGTCTACGTGGATGATGTAATCATATGGTCCACAACCCCAGAAGAACACATATCTCGTCTCAAGCAAGTCTTTCGACGCATCCATGCCAACGGCCTCAAGATGAACAAGGCCAAGTGCTCCTTTGGCATGTCATCAATCAAGTTTTTGGGCGATCAGATATCCCAGCAGGGTGTGCAACCAGATTCAAACAAAGTCAAGGCCACCTACACCATGAAGACCCCGGAAGACAATAAGGCGGTACTCCGCTTCCTCGGTATGGTTAACTTCTTGGGAAAGTTCATTCCCAACCTCGCATGAGACACCACGCTCTTGCCATCTGGTGAAGAAGTCCACTGCATTCCAGTGGCTACCCACACATCAAGCAGAGTGGCTCGAGCTAAAGGCAAAGCTCACCACTGCTCCGGTACTAGTGTTTTTTGACCCGGAGAGGGAGACAAATATCTCCACGGATGCCAGCCAGGACGGTATCGGTGTGGTGCTCCTCCAGAAGGATGACTCCTCGTCCTGGACTCCAGTGGCCTATGAGTCAAGGGCCATGACTCCCACTGAACAGAGGTATTCTCAGATAGAAAAAGAGTGCCTGGGCCTCCTCACCGGCATTGTAAAGTTCCATGACTACGTCGACGGTCTACCAACCTTCACAATAGAGACTGACCACAGACCCTTAGTCCATAAGGACTTGAATGAAATGATGCCCAGGCTTCAGCGCATTCTCCTTCGACTCCGCAGGTATGATTTTGAGTTGGTTTACACACCGGGCAAGGAGCATCATTGTGGATGCCCTGTCTCGTGCCATCACCTCGCACTGTGAACAAGTAGACTTTATCTGCCAAATTGAGGCATAGGTGCAACTGTGTGCCAGCAACCCCCCGGCCTCAGATGAAAGAGTGGTCAACATTCGTGAAAAGACTGCCAAGGACCCTCTTCTGCAGCGGGTCATGCATCACCTTGCAAATGGTTGGCAGAAAGGGCAATGCCCTCATTTCTTTAATGTTAAGGACGACCTAACAGTCATCGAGGGGATCCTCCTCAAGCTAGATCATATCGTTATTCCTCGCAGCCTGCAGAGCTTAGTGCTCAAACAAATCCACGAGGGACACCTCGGTGTCGAGAAATGTAGGTGCAGGGCCCGGCAGGCTGTCTATTGGTCTGGAATCAACCAGGACATATCCAACATGGTCCTCAATTGTGCGACCTGTCAGCGTTTCCAGCCTACACAAGCAAAAGAAACACTCCAGCAACACGAGATCGTGACCTCTCCGTGGTCTAAGGTGGGAATCGACCTTTTCCGCGCCAATGGGCGTGACTATGTGCTCATCATCGATTACTTCTCGAGTTACCCGGAAGTGGTGAAACTGTCTGACCTCACATCAAGGACAGTCATCAAGGCCTGCAGGGAGACATTTGCCAGGTATGGTATTCCGCTCACTGTCATGAGTGACAATGGTCCCTGCTTCCACAGCCAAGAATGGTCCAATTTCGCCGCTGTACCAATTTAAACACATTACCTCAAGCCCACACTACCCGCAGTCTAACGGGAAGGTCGAAAAAGGGGTCCATATCGTGAAGCAACTGCTCTGCAAGGCTGCGAACTCGGCTTCTGACCTTGCGCTGCTGGCGTACAGGGCAACCCCTCTGTCCTCCGGTATGTCTCCGGCACAACTCTTCATGAAAAGAGACCTACGGACGACTGTTCCGGCCATACACTTACCAGACCTGGATCACCTCCCAGTGCTGCAAAAGGTGCAGCAACTCAGGAACCGGCAAAAGCTGACGTACGATGCTCATGGTACTGATTTGCCTGTGCTCTCTTGGGTAGATGCTGTTCGCATCAAGCTACCTGATGGAGGCTGGTCAGCTCCAGCTGTTGTTGTTCGACAGGCTGCTCCCAGGTCGTTTGTGGTTTGCATGGCTGATGGATCCATTGTCAGGCGCAACGGAAGGGCACTACGCAAACTTGCCTGCCCATTACCGAACCTCACCTTTCAAGCTATTGTTATGCCTTCTCCGGACACCTCGCTCCACGAGGCCACCAATCCGGCTGCAATCCCGCCTGTCAAAGCTCTGTCGTCCCCACCTCCACCTCTCAGGCGGTCGACAAGGATCCGACGGCAGCCCCAGAGATTGGACTTATAGACATTTCTTTTGTACATATTGTTCTGTATCTGCACGCTAGACACCTTCCAAGTACATATGCATTCACTCGCCATTCGCTGTAAATAGTTATATTTGTATGTATGTCGTATATGCTCTAAGCAACTGGCAAATTTTTTTTAATAAAGAGGGGATGTCATAATATGCACCCATGCACATCATGAGGTAAAGACAGGCAGTGACAGACACCCAGGTTAGCCAATCAACACACAGGACAGAACACAACCAATCACCAGACAGAACACTAGAGGGGGGTTTCCTACTATAAAACACACGAGGCATCAGTACTCCGCCTCTTTCCACTGGTGACAACTGTAGTGACAGTCAGGGTGTATATATCAGTCAGCACCTTCTACACATGGCTCAGAGCTAGTCTGGTCTATTAGTTAGAGTTAGCACACTTAGAGTAGTAGAGTGTCAACACATAGCAAGCTGTGTGCACTGTTACAGAAGTTCAATAAATCGTATTGAACCAACGTATAAGTTTGGTGTCTGTTTTCCTGTACAACTGCATCCAGTTGCAGTCCGTGTTACCCCAGGGTGAATAACACGACAGGTTTTGTCTACATTTGCGGGCGAAGTGTCCCAATTGCCTCCAGTTGTAACATTGCCCCCGGGTCGTGTAAGGTCGAGCAGGGTCTCTTGGGTATTGTTCCCTTGGGTATTGGCCTTCCCCTCTACCCTCCATGCGGGTCCCTGACTAGCCCTTACTGGATTCATGGTACCCTCCTGGCCAGTCTGGAGTTCCTGCAGTGACTGTTCCCATGTTCTAGATAAGCATCGACGCACCCATGCCATGTGTCTGCTCTGCTGGGTCAAAGATAAACCAAGCCTTTTTACCTGCTTCAGAGGTGTGTGAGACTAAAGAGCGGGCCCATTTAGTGGTGTCAGCAGCATCTAAATCAGCACGTCTTAATTCCCCAAATGCTGCTTTAAAATGTATCCAGAGGTGACCGGCAAAAGCAGTCGGATGTTCCCCTTTCCTCTGTCTACATTTATTTAAACCATCCGCAGGATCACCTTTATTATATCCTATGGCAGTAAGTATGGCTTCCTTCATTTCGTCTAGGGTCCCCCCTCCCACATTTTGGGACGATGGTAAAGCTGATCTTACAGAGTGGCTAAGGCTCAAAACTATTAGTTTAACCTCGTCTCTCTCATCTAACCCGTACATGATCTTTTGTTGCTGAACCTCTTCAAAAAAGCAGTGTGGATCAGCAGTGGGTTCAAAGGTAGTGATTTTATTACACGCGTCCCTCAGCTGGGTCACTGTGAGCAGGGTGATGTAGGTGATAGCGGGACCCAAGGCATCCCTTATCCTTCTTTCTGTGGTGACCGGATTCATGGGCACCGGGAAAGGGGTTGCGATGGTGCAGTCGGTGTGACCTGTGCAACCGGTGCTGCAGGTGCAGCTGGTGCGTTTATTACAGGGGGTGGCGGTGTCTGCTCTCGACTCTCAATTTGTATAACATACATTTTAGCACTTTCTTGTAACTCTGCCCAATCTGCCATCTCTTCCTCCTCTCCCTCTACTGTCCCGAAGGTACACATAAATCCCTCTTGAACTGAGAGTAATGATTTGAGTCTATTTATTTCTTGCTGGCATTTAGTATGGTCAGCACTAACCTGCCTTTGCTCCTTGGTGGACTGTAAATTGGCACATTTAGTTTCTAGCTGAGTTACCTTATGTTCGGCCTCCTCTCTTATCGAGACAGCACGTTGTGTGTCTTGATAGGCTTTATCATACTGGGTCTGAAAACTGCTAAGGTGTATTATACTGGACTGGTGAGCACGTTTACTATCCGCGATTCCCTGTCCTGGTCAGCTATTTTCCCCAGCTATTCCTCTTTCAATTTCTTAATTTCCTCATCTCCCTCTATTAATTGACCGTGGATGGTCTCTAGCAGCACACGATAGCCATTGGCTTTTTGAACTTTGGGACATTTTTCTTGTATACCTTACACAAGTCTTCCCACCAAGTTTGTCCTATCTTCCCAGGACCTGACTCATATTTGCACAGAAATTTGCCCATAGGGGCCAACCGTTCCCTTTTAGATATTTCCTTAACACATCCTCCCACACCCACCAGGCGAGGAGCCTCGCAAACCGCTTGTAAAGCTTCGATGGAACGCTGGGCTCCTCCAATGCCTGCCTCTTCCAATCCTCCAACTCTGGGAACTCCAACCCATCTAGAAACTGCCCCATAACCTCTGCCTCCCCACCGGCTCAGCCCTATACAATCCCTCGTAGAACACCTTAAACACCTCTCCAGCTCTGACACCACCTCCCCCTTCTCCACCCTCACCTGCAAAGTTTCACTGGATGCTGCCTGATGTTGCAACTGGTGGGCCAACATAGGACTCGCCTTCTCCCCATACTCTTACTGCAGCCCCACGCCCTCCGCAGCCCCACGCCCTCCCCAGCTGTCCCACTGCCTTACCAATTGTCAACTGATCAAATTGCCCCTGCAACCTCTTCCTCTCTGCCAACAGATCCCTCACAGGGGCCGCAGAGTATCTCCTGTCCATCTCGACTGTCTTGTCCAATAACCGCAGGTGCTCCTTCCTCCTCATCCTATCCTTGTGGCCTTGAGGAAAATAATTTCCCCTCGGACCACCACCTTCAAGGTCTCCCAAAAAGTGGCTGCTGTGAGCTCCGCATAGTTCTTAATTGCCACTCTCACCCTCGCACAAAACTCACCAGCCAAACGTCTCGAGTCCAACCTCCACCCTGGACTCTGCAGCTATCCCGAACAAAGCCTCACATCTAACCAGTGCCACATGGTCTGAGATCACAATCCTAGCATATTCCACGCCTACTGTCCCCATCAGCACCGCTGATCAATCCTGGAATATACCCTGGGCTGGATTCTCTGAGTGCCGACGGCAAAATTGCGTTCGACAATTTGCCGGTGAATCCACTTTTACGCTGGAATCAGAGGCGGCAACGATTTTTTGATTCTCCGCCCCTCAAAAACGGCATGCTCGAGGAATATGCTGCACGCCGTTGGAACGGCCTCAGGGTGTCACCTGAGGCCCTCCCCTGATGCTCCGCCCCCGATGCGCTGAGTCCCCGACTGCGTGGAGCGTGGGTCCTCACAACTTTCAGGGACCTCGCGTGGTGGCTATGGACCGTGTCCAACGCCGCCACAGTCGGGGGGGGGGGAGCCATTCTGCTGGCAGGGGGCACTTCGACGGGGGCTGTGGGGACTGGTGGGGGGTGGTCCATGAGTGGTGAGGGGGGGTTACTGGGTGGATGGGGGGGGGCAATTTGTGGCAGGCCAGGTCCGCACTCAGCCGCGCCATGCTGTATGGCGCGACCGCTGCAGGCTGCCGCCGCGTGCATGCGCGGCCACGGACATGGCTATTCTGCGGCTGTATCAGCAGGTAAAGGGGTTTTACATGGTGCGGCTGCTTGCCCCCCACCAGGCAGAGGATCGGCGGGGGACGGCGCCGACTTTCTGGTCGTAAGACCAGCGGACCCTGCGGACATAGCCACAGAATCGGACAATCCAGAACCCTGTACACATGCGAGAAGAAGGAGTACTCCCTTCCTCACAGATTCCCAAACCCCACGGATGCACACCATCCCCATCCTTTCCATGAACCCTCCCAGCTCTTTCATCATTCTCGACCTTCCCATCGACTTAGAGCTTTACCTATCCAACCTCGGCTCTATTACACAATTAAAATCCACCCCCCCCCGCCATGATCAACTGGTGAGAGTCCAGGTCCAGAATCGATCCCAGTAACCACTTTATAAAACCACCCTCAACCCAATTAGGCGCATATGTGTTTGAGCGAATCTTGCAAGAGGTCGCTGAATCGCACCCACAAATGCAAAGAAAGGTAATATTAGATAATTATGGAGAAATAATGTTTAGGAGATATGAAGAACAACGGAGAGAGGTTTGCAGATTTGTGTGCACAACACGGCTTGGTTGTCGGCGGGTCAATTTTTCCACACAACTATGTCCACAAAAGCAGATTGATATCTCCAAATCACACAGAGAACCAAGTTGATCACATCTGCATCAGTAAGACATTCAGAAGAGCTTTACTAAATGTCAGAGTTAAACAGGGAGCAGATGCATGTTCAGATCACCACATCCTCATATCCCAAGTCCAGCTGTTGCTCTTTTGTAACCACAGTGTATGTTTTAACCCATATGGTGGACAAATAATTTAGTTCAATCAGAGTTTATTTATTAGACACAAGGTTACTTACTTAAGTAATCACATGTTCATGCACACTAGGACTATAACTAAAACACTTAAACGACCTTAACTTAACTTTCAGGTGACCAGCAGATGTAGAGTAGATATGTCCTTATCTGGTTGCAAACTTCTGGTGGGGCTGGAGTTCTTGTAGGTAGTCTGTGTTCTGTTGCCGTCATTTGATGGTGTCGTGGGCCCTTGAACTTGGCTGTAGTTGGTAGCTGTGCTGCAGTCGGAGGTCAGTCAAAAGAAAGCAAGAGATGGCCTGCGCAATTCTTCTTATCCTCCGATCTTTCGCGCCCTTTTGGGTGGCCCCAGGTGAAGGTCCAATGGATCGATAGACTCTTGATCACCCTAATTGATCCTAGCCAATTAGGGTCCCGTCGGCCCAGGCCATTAGTGTCCAAGGCATGTAGTCTGCCACTTATTGTTAGTTTCTATGTGGATCCCATTGTCCCGGGAAGACCTCCAAATGGCCTTTTGCAGGTGTGAGTTTCTGCACAAAGTTTGGGCTGCAACTTGTATATTTACAAACTATCCTGTCTGTATTCCAGCTTGACTACATTTCCCATCACTCTTGCGGGCGGCCATTTTAGATGGCCACACAGCTGAAGTTCAAGAGAAGTGCACAGATAGAGTTAGCTAAAGTAAAATTCAATGTTGACAATCTCAAGTACAAAGCAATATCAGACTTTTATCAATTCACATTGCAAAACAGATTTCAAGCTCTTCAAGGTGTACAAGATATTGAAACATCAATAAAGGATCAGTTACAACAACTGAAGACTGCTTGGAAGAGCACATTAAAAATCACAAGTCTTGGCTTTCAAATGCTCCTCTTCAAAAAATTGCAATCAGAAAGAGGAAGAAAGAGGAGATGAATGTCTGTCGCACCAGAGCTCAAAGCGCAAGTGCACAAAGGCTAACAGAGAAGTTAAAGCTAGAATTAGAGCAGATACATTGAAGATCTTGCGCAAGCAGAAAAAGCAGCCAGGTCATAATGTGAAAAAGGTGTACCAAACAACTATCAAGAAAATTCAAACAGGCAAATGTCCAAATTAGGAGCCGAGATAGAAACTTCTAATCTTTACAAAAAATCAGCTCAGGAGGTGGGCAGAACATTTCAACCAAATCCTGGATAGACCCCTTCCAATCAAATCAGCTAACATACAACCTTCAGAAGATCTATTAGATATCAGCTGTGAACCACCATCAAAAACAGAAATTAGGAAAGTCAACTCATCACTGAAATGTGGCATATCAGCTGGACCAGACGACAAACCAGCAGAAGTTCTCAAGGCCAGTAGTAACACTTTGGTGGATATGTTCTATGGATTCCGGAGGAAAATAGGGGAGAAGGAACAGATACCATCAGACTGGAAGGAAGGTTCTGTGGTGAAGCTTCTGAAAAAGGGCGATCTCAGTCTTTGAAAGAACTATCGTGGGATAATACTGCTCTCTTTGCTAGGGAAAGTATTGTACCTCACTATACTGTGTAGAATGAAAGGGACAGCAGAAGATACCTTAAGGGACAATCAGGCAGGATTTCATGATTGATTGAGGTGATTGATATTTATTGTCACATGTACCGAAGTACAGTGAAAAGTATTTTTCTGCGGCCAAGGGAACGTACACAGTACGTATATAGTAGACAAAAGAATAATCGACAGAGTGCATTGACAGTGGTGCATCAACAAATAGTGATTGGTTACAGTACAGAATAAGGCCAAACAAGAGCAGCATCGGGCATCGTTGTGGTAGTCACCACTGTTGTATTATATTGTATATACTGCACTGCGCACGAGGGTATTATGGTAAGGCCCCTGTACTACAGGTATGGGGGTAGATCCTGCCTGCTGGCTCCGCCCAGTAGGCGGAGTATAAATGTGTGTGCTCTCCGAACTGCAGCCATTTCGGCAGCAGCTGTAGGAGGCCACACATCTCTGTGTAATAAAGCCTCGATTACTCTCTACTCTCGTCTCGTCGTAATTAATAGTACATCAATTTATTACACAGAGATTTTACAAAGATGGATCTCTGCATCAAGCCGGATCGCCTGCAGCTGCATCCTCAAGCAGACAATGCCAAAAAGGACTTTGCACATTGGCTAGCTTGCTTGAAGCATACATCAGATCTGCGACAGACCCAATCCCAGAGCACAGAAGCCCCAGATTCTGTACACGTGCCTCACCAAAGCTAGTGATAGGAAAGGGTTCACAGTTAAGCTGGTATTGCTTATGCCCACGTTTTGATGTTCTCCATGCTGTAGGATGCCGGAATGCTGAGAAGTTGCAGGTAGGTCTCACAAGTGCTAGATTGCGGCCACTCCTGGTATCATGTCGTGTTGGGTGTTCTGGTTCACAAACAAGCCAACAATGCTGGAAGTGGTGGAACGCTATTTTATTAAATGTTCAACTATGCTAACATACTGTAAACGTGGGTATAAGCAATACCAGCTTAACTGTGGACCCTTTCCTATCACTAGCTATGGTGAGGCACTCAGCACATGGTGAATGTCTGTGATGCAGGCTGTGAGCTCTGTGCTCTGAGCTGGCTGCTGCTAGAATGAGCGGGAACTCTCCTGTCCCCTGTCTTTATAGTGCTTGTGCTCTCACTCGTGATTGGCTGCGGTGTTATGTATGCTGGTTGGTCCTACTGCATGTCCATCAGTGTGTGTATGTGATTGCACCATAATGTACTGATGTATATGACAGGCGCCACCACCTTCCCCGCCTCAGCACCCCTGCCCGTCGGGCACCTCATTGGGCCGCTCATCGCCTGCAACCGCCGACGACCAGCCGCGTCTCGCCTTCGTCACGATCGACCAATCCCGACCACACAACCTCGCGACCGCGTCGACAAAGGTGAAGGTCAACGGGCATGAGATATCCTGCCTTCTGGACTCAAGGAGCACTGAGAGTTTCATCTACCCCTATACGGTAAGGCGCTGCTCCCTCGCGGTACACTCCATTAACCAAAGAATCTCCCTGGCCTCCGGATCCCACGCCGTGGCGATCCGGGGATACTGCATCGCCACCCTCACCATCCAGGGTGTAGAGTTCAGCGGCTTTCGGCTCTACTTCCTCCCCAACCTCTGCACTGCCTTGCAACACAGCCTGGACTTCCAGTGCAACCTCCAGAGCCTAACCCTGAAATTTGGCGGGCCCTTACCATCCCTTACTGTATGCGGCCTCACAACCCTGAAGGTCGACCCGCCTTCTCTGTTTGCAAACCTCACCCCGGATTGCAAACCCGTCGCCACCAGGAGCAGACGGTACAGCGCCCAGGACAGGACCTTCATCAGGTCTGAGGTCCAGCGGCTGCTGCGGGAAGGTATCATCGAGGCCAGCAACAGCCCCTGGAGAGCCCAAGTGGCAGTGGTGAAAACGGGGGAGAAAAACAGGATGGTCGTTGACTACAGTCAGACCATCAATCGGTACACACAGCTCGACGCGTACCCCCTCCCAACGTATATCTGATATGATCAATCAAATTGCACAGTACCGGGTCTTCTCGACAGTGGACCTGAAATTTGCCTACCACCAGCTCTCCATTCGCAAGGCAGACCGCCAGTACACCGCATTTGAAGCAGACGGCTTCATCCACTCATCCACTCCACCGGTTTCCAACTGACAGCCGAGGATCACCAGGCCTTCAAATGTATCAAGGCCGACATCGCCAAGGCCACAATGCACGCGGTCGACGAAATGCTCCCCTTCCAAGTCGAGAGCAATGCATCAGACGTCGCTCTGGCCGTCACCCTCAACCAGGCAGGCAGGCCCGTGGCATTCTTTTCCTGCACCCTCCATGCCTCCGAAATTCGGCACTCCTCCGTTGAAAAGGAGGCCCAAGCTATTGTTGAAGCTGTGCGGCACTGGAGGCATTACCTGGCCAGCAGGAGATTCACTCTCCTCACAGACCAATGGTCAGTTGCCTTCATGTTTAACAACACACAGCGGGGTAAGATCAAAAATGATAAGATCTTGCGGTGGAGGATCGAGCTCTCCACCTTTAATTACGAGATTTTGTATCGCCCCGGTAAGTTCAATGAGCCCCCCGATGCCATGGCCCGAGGTACATGTGCCAGCGCACAAGTGGTCCGACTCCGGGCCCTGCATGACGATCTCTGTCACCCAGGGGTCACCCGCTTTTATCACTTCATTAAGGCCCGCAACCTGCCCTACTCCATCGAGGAAGTTAGGGCTGTCACCAGAGACTGCTAGATCTGCGCGGAGTGTAAACCACACTTCTACCAGCCAGACCGTGCACGTCTGGTGAAGGCCTCCCGCCCCTTTGAATGCCTCAGTGTGGACTTCAAAGGGCCTCTCCCCTCCACCGACCGCAACACGTATTTTTTCAATGTGGTCGACGAATATTCAAGTTTCCTCTTCGCCATCCCATGCCCCGATATGACGTCTGCCACCATCATCAAAGCCCTCAACACCATCTTCGCTCTGTTCGGTTTCCCCGCCTACGTCCACAGCGACCGGGGATCCTCATTTATGAACGATAAGCTGCGCCAGTACCTGCTCAACAGGGGCATTGCCTCAAGCAGGACGACCAGCTACAACCCCCGGGGAAACGGGCAGGTGGAGCGGGAGAATGGGACTGTCTGGAAGGTCGTCCAGCTGGCCCTACGGTCCAGAAATCTCCCGGCCTCCCGCTGGCAGGAGGTCCTCCCCGACACACTTCACTCCATTCGGTCGCTCCTGTGCACGGTGACTAACGAAACCCCTCATGAACGTCTCTTTGCCTTCCCCAGGATACCTCTGGGGTTTCGCTCCCAACGTGGCTGGCAGTTCCAGGACCCGTTCTCCTCCGCAAGCACGTGCGGCTCCACAAGGCGGATCCGTTGGTTGAGAGGGTGCAGCTACTCCACGCAAACCCGCAGTACGCCTACGTAGCATACCCCGACTATTGCCAAGACACAGTCTCCCTCAGGGACCTGGCATCAGCTGGGTCCCCACCCCCCCCTCTCCCTGCCCCAGCGCCACCCTCCCTTCCCCCAGCGCACCCCACCACAGCCCCCACTCCAGGACAATCCGTCCTCCCCTTGGTCTCACCCAGGGATGAAGAGGATGTCAACATGCTCTCGGAGTCACTGACGACCGAGCTGACGCTTGACTTGCCACCAGCACTGCGGCGCTCTCAACGATGGATCAAGGCGCCCGACTGTCTAAATTTGTAACCTTCTCTGAAATTTTAATGACAACCTGTATGTAAATAGATTTCCACCACCCCCGCAGGACTCATTTTTGACAGGGGGTGATAGTGCATCAATCGTGAATAGTGTTCTTACAGGGAACAGATCAAGGGGGAGTTGGTGAGGAGTGTAGTAATTGTTGGGAAGAAGCTGTTACTATGTCTGGATGTGCGAGTCTTCAGACTTCTGTATCTTCTGCCTGATGGAAGGGTCAGGAAGAGGGCAAAGCCTGGATGTGAGGTGTCTCTGATAATGTTGTCGGCATTTGTCAATGAGGACCTTGTGCGGATCAAATAGCAATCCTATGAATTATAATCAAACAATCATTGGAATGAAACTTATCGATCTACAATAGTTATGGGAATGTGGCGACTAGGGGCTTTTCACAGTAACTTCATTGAAGCCTACTTGTGACAATAAGTGATTATTATTATTAAGAAGTCAATTGACAGCATTGACCAAAACACTCTGTGGATGGTGAGCTCTGGCATTCCAGGAAAAATAATCTCAATCGTGAAGAATACCTATGACGGAATGATATTGAATCTTATGTAGTGGAGCCGTCGCTGATAAATTCAAAGTGCAAACTGATGTGAGACAAGGCTTTTCGAAGTCACCATTCCTATTTTTGCTCGTATTTGATTGGATTTTGAGGCAAACAACATGAGACAGAAGAAATGGCGTAGAATAGACCCCTACAGAACAGTTAGAAGATTTAAAATTTGTGGATAACTTGGCTTTATTAACCCACAATGCAATCCAGATGCAAGATAAAACCTATGAAGATGCAAATATTGGCCAAAGTTGGCCTTAACATCAATACAACGAAAACAAAGATAATATGAATAAACACTAGGAATAACAATCCATGAAGGTAAGGAATAAGGAATTGGATGAAGTAACATCTTTTACCTAGCTGGGTAGTGTCGTAAGTACTACAGGTGGGACAGATGAGGAT
Source organism: Scyliorhinus torazame (assembly GCF_047496885.1). Classification (NCBI taxonomy): domain Eukaryota; kingdom Metazoa; phylum Chordata; class Chondrichthyes; order Carcharhiniformes; family Scyliorhinidae; genus Scyliorhinus; species Scyliorhinus torazame. Next base: position 53,052,188 of record NC_092713.1, on the reverse strand, counting down.
CAGAATTGGGAAGGCTAGAACAGCATTCATCACTCTCTCCAACATCTGGAAATCAAGACAGATCACAAAGGCCACAATGCTAAAGATCTTGAATGAACTCCAGCATAAAGTCCGTTCGCCTTTATGTCTCTGAAACATGGAGGATCACCAAAATAATGTTGACGAAAATCCAATCCTTCATCAGCAGATGCCTCAGAGGGATCCTTAGGATATACTAGCCAAATAGGCTAGGAACAGACAAAACAAAACCCAATGGTCCTCCAAATCAAAAGACGAAGATGGAATTGGATAGGCCATAAGTTGAGGAAGCCAGGGAACATTACACAGCAAACTCTCACATGGAACCTGTAAGGAAAGACATGGAACCTGCAAGGAAAGACAAAGCAAGGCAGACCAAGAAACATATGGAGGCGGGACACAGAAAAGGAGATAAGGGCTGTACACGGCACGAACTGGAGAGTTTGGCCCAAGTCAGGATTAGATGGAGAGAATTTGTCCCTGGCTTATGCTCCGCCAAGGAGTGAAAAGGCGAAGAAGAGGAAGACGAAGATGACTATTAAACTATTGTCGATTGACATAAAAGCCCCTCTGATTCACTAATACCCTTTCGGGAAGGAAATCTGCCATCCTTACCTGATCTGGCCTATACGTGACTCCAGATCCACAGCAATGTGGTTGACCCTTAAAATGTCCTCTGAAATGGCCTAGCAAACCATTCAGTTGATAGCCAACAAATGTTGGCCCAATGCTCACATTCCTTGAATGAAGAATTAAAAAAAACACAACCTTTCCAAGAAACCATTTCATCTCATTTTTTGACTGATTTAGACTAATTTCTTTTCAATTTGCATTAGTTGTAGATGGCCAGATCGACTGCCTGGTTAGCAAATAATTGTTGTCCCATTGACAAGTGGGAATAGGTAAAATTGATTAATTTCTCTTTACCATTTGCTTTACTTAAAGCTCTTTATTTCTAACCATTGTTCCTGTTTATCGAAATGTTTTAAAAATCTAACACTATGGTGCACCCAGTGCATCAAGGGAGCCTGAATTTAATGTTGCATCCAAAGGTTGACAGTGCCGCAGTCCGTTACTACCATTACTACCGTAACGGAGTGTCTGCTTAAATCTGGAGCAACTGATGCAGAGTGAAGGTATCTCTTTGTACAACATCATCCTTCAAATTCCCAGGACCAATGCAATCAATCACAAAAATCATTTTTAAATCATAGATTTTTGTCATTTTTAATTAAAGTTACAAAAATCTGTTTCATTTTATATCTGCAGATATATTACACACATGATCTAACCTCCAAATCAGGAGATTTGTTGATATATGGAAAATAAAATAATTCTCAGTGTTTATATTTGAACTGCAAGCCTGAACTTTGAACAAGTATCAATCAACTACACACATCAGCCATGGAGTTTAAATTGGATAACAAATGAAAGACATGGTCATTACGTTTTAGATCACCTGTGACTTAGTCCAAGGGGACCATGTTATATCCTGAAATTCAGAATAAAGGCCTCAGTGATCCTTATTAATTGACTGCAGCTGTAGCTGATTATATTTTACAATCAATTAATCAGTGAAGGAAATAGTTCCTTTCTAATTACGCAAAAAGTCCTTGATTTTAGTTCCTATCTGCAGTTTCCCTCTTAAAAGGACTTGCAGCACCTAACTTCACTTAAAGGGGCCACATTTTCTCAAGCTCTTCTGTGCCAGCTCCACGAGATACCTTCATTCTGCATCTGTTGCTGCCATTTTTAAAAAAAAAATTCATTTGTGGGTTATGGGTGTCGCTGGGGAGGCCAGCATTTATTGCCCATCACTAGTTACCTTTCAGAAGGTGGTGGTGACCTGCCTTCTTGAACTTCTGAGGTCTCTGAGGTGAGGCGAATTCCTGCAGTGTATCTTGCAGATGGTACACACGGCTGTCACTGTTCGTCGGTGGTGGAAGGAGAGAATGTTTGTGGAAGGGGGCGCAATCAACTGGGCTGCTTTGTCCTGGATGGTGTTGAGCTTCTTGAGCGCTGTTGGAGCTGCACTCATCCAGGCAAGTGGAGAGTATTCCATTACACTCCTGACTTGTGCTTGTAAATGTTGGACAGGCTTTGGGGAGTCAGGTGGCGATTTACTCACTGAAGGATTCTTAGCCTTTGACCTATTCTGGTAGCCACAGTATTTATATGGCTAGTCCAGTTCAGTTTCTGGTCACTGGTAACCCTCAGGATGTCCAAAGTGAGAGATTTAGAGATGGTAATGTCATTGAATGTCAAGGGGCAAGGGTATTGAACATTGCGCAATCATCAATGAACACCCCCACTTCTGACCTTATGATAAAAGTAAGGTCATTGATGAAGTAGCTGAAGATGGTTGGATCTCGGACACCGTCATGAAGAAGTAGGTATGACTCCAACTAGCGGAGGTTTTTCCCCCTGATTCCTATTGATCAGTATTGCTAGGACTCCTGGATGCTACACTTGGTCAAATACTGCCTTGATGTCAAGGGCAGTCACTCACACCTCACCTCTGGCATTCAGTTCTTTTGTCCATGTTTTTGTCCATCTAGGCAGATACTCCACCACGGTAGTGAGGGAATGCTGCACTGTCACCTTTTAGATGAGACATTAAATTAAGGCTCCGTTGGCCCTTCTTGGTGGATGTAAAATCCCATTGCACTACTTTGAAGAATAGCTTGGGAGTTCTCCCCGGATCCTGGCCAATATTCATCCCTCAGTCAACATCACCAAAAAAAACCCCAAAGATTATCTGGTCATTATTGCATTGCTTTATGTGGGAGCTTGAGGTGCACATATTAGCAACTGAATTTCCTTCATTGTAGCGAAAACTACAAGTCAAATGTACTTCAATGGCTGTAAAGCACTTTGGATATCTTGAGGTCATGAAAGGCGCTATATGAAGGCAAGTCTATTTTGGATGAGGTGACAGAAGTTGTAGGTTTGGCAAATTTGGGCAAATTGCTGCCAAAGAAATCTTGGCCAGTCGTTTCAGATAGTGCAGAAAGTAGCTATGGTCTGCCATTGATGGGGAGCAGTTGGATGTATGGGCTATTTGATGAGGTGCCCACCAAGAAGAATGTTTTATCCGATGTGCTGGCAAGTTTCTAGACTGGTGCTCCAGCTATACCTATTCTGATCGATCCCTCTTTGCATGCTTTAAATTATTTTAAAAGTTGTCATTATTGAAAAGACAGAAATCTCCATGGTTATGTCCTGCTGCTACTGTCCCTTCCAGAAAAAATTGACACAATTTTTGAGTTCAAATGTGCTCAATAATGATCAGCGATCATTTGTTTTATATTTGGACCAAGTTTTTCATGCAGACAGTCGCTTTTTGTCATCTTTGACATCAAATGTGATCAAAAGTACCAAAGACACTTGTGGTGGATGGCAACAACCTCGCAACACCAAAGGTCCACCCTCCTGGAAAATGGCTCAGAAGGGAGGGCTCATGTGATAAGTCTTACAGTGATGCCAAGTCAATGGTCTCCCTATCAAGTTTCGAGTGCAATGTGGGTAAGCTCAACAGTGTCAGGAGGAAGGGAGATTCTTACACATGACTGTCTTACCAAATATATCTCAGGCAGTGCAGGTACCTGCAGATGAGCGAAGTGCAATGCCAGAGGCGCCTTGATGTCCTGGAATGTGGTTGCTACACATGGCTTTCCTCCATTACGACCTGTGTCAGCAAGGACTATGTATGAATCCCATGTCAGTGGCATTAAAGGTCTCTGCGGCCTTAACTCCTTCCAGAGCTCCACTGGGGATCTGTCCTGCATTTCCCAGTCACTCATGCACAAATGCATCTGGGATTTGACATATACCCTCTTGTAAAATTCCATTAGGATCCTGAGAGCCAGACAGCTGGAGCATTGGGTTTTGCAGCAATCGCAAGATTCCCAAATGTGCAAGAGGCTGTTGACTGTACACATGTGGTGTTGAAAGCTCGCTTGCATCAGCCAGTCATAGTTATCAACAGGAAAGGTTTGAGTGTACAGCTGATATCTGATCGCACAAGACAAATCCTGCATATTTGTGTATTCGGTTCCCAGGGATCTCATTACATTTACAATCTGACCCATTCCTAGGTGGGACAAGGGTTACCCCGAGAAGAACAAACTCATGACGCCAGCTTGTTGTCTGCTGAGTGCCACTGAGTAAAGTTACAATGCCACACATGCCTTCACTAGATCCACCATTGAGCAGATGATCGGCCAGCTAAAAATGAGGTTTAGGTGTTTGAATCGCTCAGGTGGGACACTTCACTATTCCTTGCAGAGAATGCCCTGGATCATCGTTGCCTGCTTACCCGGTACAACCTCATGCAACAAAGGAGGAGTTCTTGGCTAAGGGAGACATAGAGGACCAAGATGTGACCTCCAACAATGACGCCATGGAAGGCAATGGTGATGACAAGAGCCAAGATGCTGCAGAGGCACATGCAGAGGCCATTGCACGGGCATAACATGGCAGACTGGTCCGTAAAAATCTAATAGCTGACTGATTCCATGCAAAGTAAGCCATCAATGCTTATACTTTTTGTAAGGGACAAGGAAAGGAGTCCACACTGAGTGGTAGAGAAAAACAGAACTATTTTATTTAACACATTAACTTTTATGTAGTTCCCAACTGGGTCTTCTCCAGTCGATGTCTGACTGCCGACTCTATTTATACAAAGGCACATGAACTGTGCTAAGGGTCCCCCGCCCCCTTATCGGAGGAGCTCGGATTCTGCAAGCGAGACCTGTGCGGATTATAACACCTGTATTGTTTGATTTCCAATCCTCTGCTGGCAGGCAGGCCGTGGCTCCTTACTTATAAAACACATCATAGTTGGCTCTCCTGAACCTTGATTTACAATAACTGAATTAAATGGCACGACTTTTTTTTATTGATTTCACATTTATTTATAGCAACACTGCAAGTGATAGCACGCAACAATCAAGGGAAATCTACAAAATGGGCGTGCAAAGGAAAAGATAAACAGGTATGCATACAAAAGTAACATATGTACAGATATGGGGCCCGTCATTTTGGACATTCGGTGATTGGTTGTCACAACCGTATTGTGTTAATTATACACATATTGCTTCCTGGTATTAAAACATACCAGGTGCCAACCAGGGGTCCCTTAGTGTCATTGTTGTGGTCGCACCCCTGCGTTTCCTTGCCCCTTGTCCCCTCTGGATCCTCTGCCCTGCTACCCTGTGTTCTGATTGGTGTACACCCCCCCCCCCCCCCCCCCCCCGCCAGCCTCCCCTTCCCCTTTCTCTCCCCCCCCCCCACCTTATTTTCTCCTTTCATTATTCGTTTTGATCGTGTCTCCCTCCTCCCCTGTTGACTGTTGGTCACAAACATGTCTTGTAACAGTTTGGTGAATAGCTTCCATATGTTGTGGAAGCCTTCCGCTGATCCTCAAATGGTGTATTTTATCTTTTCTAATTGAAGGAATTCTGTCAGGTCGGAGAGCCATTCTGCGGCCTTGAGTGGCACTGTTAATCTCCAGGCGAGCAGGAGGCAAAGGCAAAGGTATCTGCCTCTCTCCCAGTAAAGAACTCTGGCTGTCTGATAGCTCGAAGACCGCCACTAGTGGGCACGGCTCCACCTTCATCCCCCACAACGTTAGACATGGTCCAGAATCTGACAAGTCTGCGATAGGACCAGAACATGTGATTGTGGTTGGCCGGACCTCCCGGGCACCATTCATATTTGTCCTCCACCTCCGGGAAGAATCCCCTCATGCATGTTCCAGTCAAGTGCTACCTGTGCACTACCTTTAGCTGCATTAGCCTCAGCCCTGCAAATGAGAAGGTGGAGGTCACCCTTCCAGTGCTTTGATCCAGAGTCCTTCCCCTATCTCCATGTCTAGCTCTTCTCTAATTACTCCTGTGCCTCACCAAGCAGTGACCGTACCTCCTCTAGTAATCATCCGTACATGTCAACACAGCTACCATCTCCTAGTTCACCTGAGGTTAGAAGTCTGTCCAGTATGGAGTCCCCTGGTAGCTGAGGGAATGTTACTGTTTCCTTATTTACATCTACCGGACCTAGTTCTGTCTCGGGAGCTGAAGCATTTCCATGAGTTCCCCCAGGGTCGCTACTCTTCTATCCATGTGTAGCTCTCCTACCATCATTATCCCTTTGTCCTGTCTCCACCTTTTGAAGGAGGTGTCTATTGTTGCAGGGGTGAATTTATGGTTGTTGCAGATGAGGGCCATGCTGGACATTACAACCAGATTGAAGTGATGCCTGAATTTATTCCACGTCCTCAGCATGGCCATGACCACTGGGCTTCTTGAGTACTTGGCTGGGGGGAATGGGAGTGGAGCCATGGGCAGTACTCGGAGGGATGTCCACGTACACGTAGTCACCCACGTAGTTTAAAAAGCCTTGCCTGGTCCCGTGTCTGTTCTTCTTTTCAGTTTTATTTGTTTTTATATAAGGCGGGAACCGGAAGTTCGACCTCTGGCAAGTCCCCCCCCCCCCCCAACCAATAAATTCTGGTGGAGAGGAAACCCGAGACACTACACGTGTAGTGTCTCCCACCCGCCCTCCTCCTCGAACCTAATAATAAGACCCATTTGTGGAAGGTAAGTGCCATATTATATTATTATATTATTAGCATTGTGCAGGTCAAGGATCGGTGGTGGAGGAGCAGTCTCTGTCAGCGAGAGAACCTGAGAACATCTCAGACACTCAGAAGGCAAGTAAGTGATTTTTACTTTTATACCTTTTTTCAAATTGTGTGTGTCGGGGAAACTGAAGCGACATCACAGAAAAGCTGTGACCTGAGTGGCTGGTTGGGATTCTAACCTAAATTTAAAAAAAAATTTGAGTATTTGGGAACTAATTAAACATAATAACTTAATTATAATTTAGAGGATATCTAAGCCAGAGATCGGAGAGTATTATAGTTAGCTATCGCATTTCTATTAGAAATCTAGTGCTAGGAAACAGATAGTTGACAGTAACTTTGCAATTTAAAAAAAAAAGTATTTAAAAAAAAAAAAAAAATTTTTAATTTTAATTAATTGACGCAATGTCAGTTAGAGGGGTGCTGTGCTCTGACTGTGAGATGTGGCAGGTCCGGGAGGCTTCCAGCGTCCCGGATGGCTTCATCTGCAGAAAGTGCACCCAACTGCAGCTCCCCACAGACCGCATGGTTCGGTTGGAGCAGCAATTGGATGCACTTAGGAGCATGCAGGTGGCGGAAAGCGTCATAGATCGCAGTTATGTAAATGTGGTCACACCCAAGGTGCAGGCAGAGAAATGGGTGACCACCAGAAAGGGCAGGCAGTCAGTGCAGGAATCCCCTGTGGTTGTCCCCCTCTCGAACAGATATACCCCTTTGGATACTGTCGGGGGGGATAGCCGATCAGGGGAAAACAGCAGCAGCCAGAGCAGTGGCACCACGGCTGGCTCTGATGTTCAGAAGGGAGGGTCAAAGCGCAGAAGAGTAATAGTAATAGGGGACTCTATAGTCAGGGGCACAGATAGGCGCTTCTGTGGACGTGAAAGAGACTCCAGGATGGTATGTTGCCTCCCTGGTGCCAGGGTCCAGGATGTCTCCGAACGGGTAGAGGGAATCCTGAAGGGGGAGGGCAAACAGGCAGAGGTCGTTGTACATATTGGTACTAACGACATAGGCAGGAAGGGGCATGAGGTCCTGCAGCAGGAGTTCAGGGAGCTAGGCAGAAAGTTAAAAGACAGGACCTCGAGGGTTGTAATCTCAGGATTACTCCCTGTGCCACGTGCCAGTGAGGCTAGAAATAGGAAGATAGAGCAGACAAACACGTGGCTAAACAGCTGGTGTAGGAGGGAGGGTTTCCGTTTTCTGGACCACTGGGAGCTCTTCCGGGGCAGGTGTGACCTGTATAAGATGGACGGGTTGCATCTAAACCGGAGAGGCATAAATATCCTGGCCGCGAGGTTTGCTAGTATCACACGGGAGGGTTTAAACTAGTATGGCAGGGGGGTGGGTACGGGAGCAATAGGTCAGAAGGTGAGAGCATTGAGGGAGAACTAGGGAATAGGGAGAGTGTGGCTCTGAGGCAGAGCAGACGGGGAAAAGTTGCTGAACACAGCGGGTCTGGTGGCCTGAAGTGCATATGTTTTAATGCAAGGAGCATTACGGGTAAGGCAGATGAACTTAGAGCTTGGATTACTACTTGGAACTATGATGTTATTGCCATTACAGAGACCTGGTTGAGGGAAGGGCAGGATTGGCAGCTAAACGTTCCAGGATTTAGATGTTTCAGGCGGGATAGAGGGGGATGTAAAAGGGGAGGCGGAGTTGCGCTACTTGTTCGGGAGAATATCACAGCTATACTGCGAGAGGACACCTCAGAGGGCAGTGAGGCTATATGGGTAGAGATCAGGAATAAGAAGGGTGCAGTCACAATGTTGGGGGTATACTACAGGCCTCCCAACAGCCAGCGGGAGATAGAGGAGCAGATAGGTAGACAGATTTTGGAAAAGAGTAAAAACAACAGGGTTGTGGTGATGGGAGACTTCAACTTCCCCAATATTGACTGGGACTCACTTAGTGCCAGGGGCTTAGACGGGGCGGAGTTTGTAAGGAGCATCCAGGAGGGCTTCTTAAAACAATATGTAAACAGTCCAACTAGGGAAGGGGCAGTACTGGACCTGGTATTGGGGAATGAGCCCGGCCAGGTGGTAGATGTTTCAGTAGGGGAGCATTTCGGTAACAGTGACCACAATTCAGTAAGTTTTAAAGTACTGGTGGACAAGGATAAGAGTGGTCCGAGGATGAATGTGCTAAATTGGGGGAAGGCTAATTATGACAATATTAGGCGGGAACTGAAGAACATAGATTGGGGGCGGATGTTTGAGGGCAAATCAACATCTGACATGTGGGAGGCTTTCAAGTGTCAGTTGAAAGGAATACAGGACAGGCATGTTCCTGTGAGGAAGAAAGATAAATACGGCAATTTTCGGGAACCTTGGATGACGAGTGATATTGTAGGCCTCGTCAAAAAGAAAAAGGAGGCATTTGTCAGGGCTAAAAGGCTGGGAACAGACGAAGCCTGTGTGGCATATAAGGAAAGTAGGAAGGAACTTAAGCAAGGAGTCAGGAGGGCTAGAAGGGGTCATGAAAAGTCATTGGCAAATAGGGTTAAGGAAAATCCCAAGGCTTTTTACACGTACATAAAAAGCAAGAGGGTAGCCAGGGAAAGGGTTGGCCCACTGAAGGATAGGCAAGGGAATCTATGTGTGGAGCCAGAGGAAATGGGCGAGGTACTAAATGAATACTTTGCATCAGTATTCACCAAAGAGAAGGAATTGGTAGATGTTGAGTCTGGAGAAGGGGGTGTAGATAGCCTGGGTCACATTGTCATCCAAAAAGACGAGGTGTTGGGTGTCTTAAAAAATATTAAGGTAGATAAGTCCCCAGGGCCTGATGGGATCTACCCCAGAATACTGAAGGAGGCTGGAGAGGAAATTGCTGAGGCCTTGACAGAAATCTTTGGATCCTCGCTGTCTTCAGGGGATGTCCCGGAGGACTGGAGAATAGCCAATGTTGTTCCTCTGTTTAAGAAGGGTAGCAAGGATAATCCCGGGAACTACAGGCCGGTGAGCCTTACTTCAGTGGTAGGCAAATTACTGGAGAGAATTCTTCGAGACAGGATCTACTCCCATTTGGAAGCAAATGGACGTATTAGTGAGAGGCAGCACGGTTTTGTGAAGGGGAGGTCGTGTCTCACTAACTTGATAGAGTTTTTCGAGGAGGTCACTAAGATGATTGATGCAGGTAGGGCAGTAGATGTTGTCTATATGGACTTCAGTAAGGCCTTTGACAAGGTCCCTCATGGTAGACTAGTACAAAAGGTGAAGTCACACGGGATCAGGGGTGAACTGGCAAGGTGGATACAGAACTGGCTAGGCCATAGAAGGCAGAGGGTAGCAATGGAGGGATGCTTTTCTAATTGGAGGGCTGTGACCAGTGGTGCTCCACAGGGATCAGTGCTGGGACCTTTGCTCTTTGTAGTATATATAAATGATTTGGAGGAAAATGTAACTGGTCTGATTAGTAAGTTTGCAGACGACACAAAGGTTGGTGGAATTGCGGATAGCGATGAGGACTGTCTGAGGATACAGCAGGATTTAGATTGCCTGGAGACTTGGGCGGAGAGATGGCAGATGGAGTTTAATCCAGACAAATGTGAGGTAATGCATTTTGGAAGGGCTAATGCAGGTAGGGAATATACAGTGAATGGTAGAACCCTCAAGAGTATTGAAAGTCAAAGAGATCTAGGAGTACAGGTCCACAGGTCATTGAAAGGGGCAACACAGGTGGAGAAGGTAGTCAAGAAGGAATACGGCATGCTTGCCTTCATTGGCCGGGGCATTGAGTATAAGAATTGGCAAGTCATGTTGCAGCTGTATAGAACCTTAGTTAGGCCACACTTGGAGTATAGTGTTCAATTCTGGTCGCCACACTACCAGAAGGATGTGGAGGCTTTAGAGAGGGTGCAGAAGAGATTTACCAGAATGTTGCCTGGTATGGAGGGCATAAGCTATGAGGAGCGATTGAATAAACTCGGTTTATTCTCACTGGAACGAAGGAGGTTGAGGGGCGACCTGATAGAGGTATACAAAATTATGAGGGGCATAGACAGAGTGGATAGTCAGAGGCTTTTCCCCAGGGTAGAGGGGTCAATTACTAGGGGGCATAGGTTTACGGTGAGAGGGGCAAGGTTTAGAGTAGATGTACGAGGCAAGTTTTTTACGCAGAGGGTAGTGGGTGCCTGGAACTCACTACCGGAGGAGGTAGTGGAAGCAGGGACGATAGGGACATTTAAGGGGCATCTTGACAAATATATGAATAGGATGGGAATAGAAGGATACGGACCCAGGAAGTGTAGAAGATTGTAGTTTAGTCGGGCAGTATGGTCGGCACGGGCTTGGAGGGCCGAAGGGCCTGTTCCTGTGCTGTACATTTCTTTGTTCTTTGTTCTTTACAGGAGCTCTCCTTCATTCTTACCCAATCCGCCTCCAGCTGTGTGACCCATCTCCGTACTCTTTCTGCGGTCGCTGCCCAGTGGTAGAATTGGAATAGTTCGGAAGGGTCAGACCCCCCATATTCCTCCTTCTCTGGAATATACTTTTGTGGATCCTTGGGTTCTTCCCCGCCCACACCTCCCTCCCACAAATGCCATAGCTGATTGATTCCCTGATTTGGGGCTGGATTTGTTCATTGTTGGGTCCTGTATACAGTTAAAGTCTCCCCCCATCATGAGTCGATGGAATCTAGGATGGGATTTCTGCCGTGGTTTTTTTGATAAAGTCTGCGTCATCCCAATTGGGGGCATATACATTCACAAACACCACCAGTGCCCCCTCCAGCACATAGCTGACCAATACATACAGTCCCCCTCGGTCTGTCACTGTGTCCGTCGCTGTAACGGCGGTCCTCTTTTGAAAACAATGGCCACCCCCCCCTCGTACTTGTACTGTAGCACACTTGGTAGGTCTGTCCTAACTAGCTCTTCCTTACACTTAGTCAGTCCTTCTCCCTCAGGTATGTCTTTTGGAGGAAAACTATATCAGCCGTCGGATTTTTTGAAAATATTTTTATTAGGTTTTTAGCATTTTATACAAATATACAAAGTAACAATCAAAACCACAAACCCTGTATCAACAACCTCCACAGACCATTACATACCAATAGTAAAATCCCCCAACCCCTCCCTTCCCAATGGAACACCCCCCTGATAACAGATAACAGTACAAGATCCTTAAAATGCAATATAAATTCTAGCTGTGATAGAACCCCATCAATCCCCACTCATCAAGAACTTAACCTTCTCGAGGTGCAAAAGCTCCATTAAATCACCCAACTATGCTGTGGAGGGGGGCTCAAAAACCTGGAAGAGGTAAGTTGGGTGAAGTAGGGGTGGGGATGTTGAGGGAGGCCGAAACATACCACCCATCAGCAACTACTCTTCCTGCAATGGTGAGCTGAGCTCAGCAGTGCAGGAAATGACGTAAGAATGACCTCGACGGGGTGTTCCCCACCAAGACCAAAAGAAACTGCAAAGATCATGGTGCCAAGGAACCGGATTCGAATCCCGGCCCAGGGTCACTGTCCGTGTAGAGTTTGCACATTCTCCCCGTGACTGCGTGGGTCTCACCCCCACAACACAAAGATATGCAGGGTATAATAATAATAAGAATTGTTTTATTGTCACAAGTAGGCTTACATTAACACTGCAATGAAGTTACTGTGAAAAGCCCTTAGTCGCCACATTCCAGCACCTGTTCAGGTACACAGAGGGAGAATTCAGAATTCTCAGCCGGTACGGGAATTGAACCCTTGCTTCTGGTCTTGTTCTGCGTTACAAACCAGCTGCCTAGCCCACTGAGCTAAACCAGCCCTCTATAAGTGGATTGGCCACGCTAAAATTGGCAAAATAAATAAAAAATGACAAAGTGCAATTGAATAGCGGCGTCTTTCTCGCCACCGCAGCTGTCAAGAAACGCAGCACAAAATGTACCCAAAAGCGGACTCTGTTTTTGTCCCGTTAAATCGCACCCAATGAGTGTTAATGATTTTACGCCATCACCGGGTGCACATAAACACACTGACATCACAGTGCTTCAGTGCAGTCGAGCAGAGAACAATCTAAAATAGGCATTGTGGCAGATGTAGTTTTAAAATATTGCATCTTCAGTAATCTTTTAGTTGGAGGCAAGTAGAGATTTATGTCAGCTGCATTGCACAAGAATCCGCAGTGAACCGCCCAGTTACTGCAATTGCAGAGGGAAGCTGCAGCCAGGAGGACAATGTTTTACAAAATGAATTTCCAGACTTTTAATATATTGCAGTCTCCTTTGGGTGATCAGATTTATGAGGGTGTGAGCTAGAAACAGGAAGAGTCTCCCTAAATTCTTTAATAACAGCAGTAAACTCAGGGGGGTCATAGGCTTTCAAGCTATTAATCCCACTTGATATGATGTAATGCAGCACAGGCTGGAGTTGTTTAGTTTTGTGGCTATGAATGCACACATTTGTTCTTTCATTGAGACCCTCAGACAGAGCAAAACAGCATATCAGGAGAGTTGAAAAGGAGCCCTGTGTTTGGTAAGTGGGACGTAAGCCCAGTCAGATTGCTAAGGAGTCTTCTGTTTTAAAAAAAAAATGCCCTCAGTTGTTGTGATTAGGAGAGAGAGTTTCTGGATGTACACACTTCCAGACTGGGAAATCATTGGCAACTGCTGACTTGCTGACTGGAGCAAAGGAACCACTACTTAGATGTGGTCTTTGCCACAGTCAGCTTGCACGGGAATGAAATGAAGAGATCCAGAGTTCATTCGAGTATTTCACCATTAAAGGATCGCGGTAAAGCTTTGACTATTTGAGACCACAGTAATTGGATTTCCCCAAATTGTAAATCCACACGCGACCGGATTTAAAACAGGAGTGTGCCTTGTCTGTTTTGAATGTCTTTTAGAATGGGGTTCTCATGTCTATCCAGGCTCGAAGATCCAATGTTCTTGGATAGAACATTACAGTGCAGGATAATTTAACAGACCACCGCCACACAAAAGCTCTGAGAGCCCAGAGTCCTTTAGCTCAAGTCCAGCTTCTTCTTTTAATAAAAGTCCACACCTAGTGAGAGCAAATTAAATTAACAGACCACCGCCACTGTACAGCACTGAGAAAACTAAGTGCCCATTAGTTCAAGTCCAGCTTCTTTTCTTTAATAAAAGTCCAAACCTGTTCTGGTGTCTCAAAGTAGTAGTGGAGTTCCTCAAACGTAACCCAAAGCTTCGCAGGATACAGCATTCCAAACCTCATCTCCTTTTTGTAGAGGGCTGCCTTTACCTTGATGAATCCTGCACGCCTCTTGGCCAGCCCCGTTCCCAAGTCCTGGTAGATGCGCACCTCACAATTCTCCCATCTGCTGCTCCTCTCCGCCTTGGCCCATCGCAGCACACGTTCCCTGTCAGCAAGCCGGTGAAAGCAGACCACCAAGGCCCTCGGTCGGTCGCCCGTCCTGGGCTTCCTTGCGGGGGCTCTATGCGCCCCATCCAACTCCAGGGGTCGGGGGAAGGCCTCCGGCCCCATCAGCTCCTCGAGCATACCTTTCACGTATGCACCCACATCAAACCCCTCGCAGCCCTCGGGGAGGCCAACGATGATCAAATTCTGCCTCATGGCTCTGTTCCCCAGCTCTTCAAGCTGCTCCTGCATCCTCCTCTGGTGGGCGTTCAGCTCTTCCACCTCGTGCTCCAGCTCCGCCACCATGTCTGCCTGGCTGGAGAGCTTAACCTCAACCCCCCTGAGCGCCTTCTCCTGGACCGCCTGCGCCTCGACCATTCGGTCCATTACCACCCTCATCGGGTCCAATGTGTCCCTCTTCAATTCGGTGAAGCAGTTCTTAAAAAACTCCATCTGCTGCTCCCTTGGCCAGTGAGCCTCCGCACCCTGGTCCCTGCCGTCCGCCTTGTTTCGCCACCCGGCCTGGGGTCCCCGCTGCTCCCGCTTTGAGCCCTGCCGCTCCACCTGACCACTTCTGGTCCAGCTGCTCATACCTTGGGGGGGGGGGGAAGCCTCTTCCCTATCGTCCCCCCAAACTAACCAGGTCGGCAGGTCCCGCAAAAGTCTGTTTAAAAGGTCCATTTGCCCATCACGGGCGGGAGCGATCCGACCTGCGACCTGCTTCCTCGAGGGCGCCACCCTTAATTTCATTTCTTACTCCCAACTGATTGTCTTGACATGCGAAGATGCAAGGCATCGCAGGGCAGATGAAAATGAACGTGGAGAGTATAAGACTGCCCCCCCCTCCCAAATTAAATTTAATTAGGCAAAAGGTTATCGTCTAAGTATTGTCTTTGAATGTTCCTCCAACAGTCACGATTTATTACTATGTTTAATTTTATTTGTAAACTTATGGTATAAATAAAATATTCTGGATAATTTTGAACAAGACTTTCATTCTATTAGGGAGACACATAAATTGACATCTTAAATAGCCTATTTCATCTGATGGACTCTGCTGTATGTTGTGATTAAACTTCAATCAGATTAAAAGTGGTATGATTCATCTTAAATCGCATCACACAAATGCTATGGGCAATGACTGGCTCCAACAGAAGAAAGACTTTGACATCGAATGACATTACCATTGATGAACACCCAAAAGCAATATTCTATTGGCCACCATTGACTAGAAATTTGACTTGACCGGCTACATAAATGACATGACTGGTGGAGCGGATCTTAAGTTGTGTATTCTGTGGTGAATGGTTCAGCCCCTGGATCACCAAAGCTTCTTTGCTACAAGCTGCAGGTCAGGATTGTGATGGAATATTCTCCACATGTCGGCATGTGTGCAGCTGCAACACCAATCATGAAGTCTGCTTTTTGGCCCTTCATCCACTAGCACAAACATCCACTTGCTCTACCATTGGTGCATAGTGCACACTGTTGCCACCATCTACAGGAAGCCAACAGCTCAATGAAGCCAGGTTTCCTTTGGCAGGCTGGGAGATAATCAAGGCAGGAGGATCCATGCCATATTGATGGGAAGTCAGGCAGGAAAGACCATTTTAGCGGCCCATATGGTGTTTCCTGAGTGTTCCCACGCCCTCCCCCCCCCCCCCCCCCGACTTTGAGAGACCTAACAGATTTACCCTTGTTATGGGCCAGGGTTTAGAGAACCCCAAAGTATATCATGGAGTTCACCTGACCCACAACTTTTAATAGATTGTGGTATGTAGATTGTGGTATGGGGAGCACACGGCCCACTCTACAGGTGTGGTACAGCAGAAATGGAAAAGTATTTTTTAAAGCAAAACGATGTTTATACCTTTTTAAAACATACAGTGAACATCTTAGCAACCATCAATTTAAATACAACCCCCAAAGAATACAACACTAAGTATACCTTAATAGATTCCCAAACAACATCCAGAAGACAAAAGACCCTTTTAACACTGAGATCAGGTTTAAATTCTCTAATGAGAGCAGTTATCCCTTTGAAATCACCCAAATGAACACTCTTTAGCTTGTGGAGAGATCCATGCACATCTGCTGGCTTTCACTGCAGCTCCTCTCTCTGAAAACAAAACTAAAACCTCATTGTATAGCAGCCTGCTCAAAACCGAAAGTAAACCAGACAGACAGCCCAGCTCCACCCACTCTCTGACATCACTGCAGTAATAAACACCCCTTTCTTAAAGGTACACCCACTACAGTTATTCTATTAAAAAACCCATTTCTTAAAGCTACTCTCACATGACAACCCCTCATAATTTTTCATTGTAACCATGCCTCCAAGGGTGCCTCCATGGTGAGACACCCTCGTGGTTCCTCATCTGCCTCCACAATGTGTACCTCTCCCAGCAGAACTGCTAAGGCTCTAGCGGTGCATGCCCTCCGATTGGTCTGGCAACATCAGAGCCTGCCTGACATCTTTAAGAAGATCGTGAATGTTAAGGATTCCAATTAGGAGGCAGCCTCCTAGAAGATTACAATGCCAATCTCGCTGCTACGTGTGGGCTTGGAATCCCTCTTTCACGCCGATACCAGAGTCTCAAAACCCAAGAGAAAGTCCAGACCATTGACTCTTCACAGGTGTTGACTGATCTGCTGAGTATTTCCACCATTTTCTGTTATTATTTCAGATTTTCAACATTTTGCTTTCATTTTAGTCTTTTAATGGCATGGCTTAAATTTTATAAAAACATCACATCAAAAGTCTCTTTTTTTATTGATACAAATACGCATAAACTGGTCCTATTACAGCCAAAGTCATTTTTCAGAAACTTTAGGATTACTGTTCTTGGAGTTGAAAGTGAAATAAAACATTTTAATTGTCGGAAAAGTAGCAGCTGCAATGTATACAACTGGGAAATGAAATGAACTCGACCACATGGCTCAGCAAAGTAAAACACATGAAAGCTTTCATCTTGTCTTTCTTGCTCACAAGGAGTGGGATAGCCAGTCAGGACCACACCCAATAGTGCTAATTGAGCCTCTGGGGTACAGGAATGAAGAACATCTGTGAAGGATGTAAGATGTGACAGTTCTGCCCTGGAAGGCAGAGAATAGGAAGAGAATAGGTGTTGAGAATTTGCATTGAAATGCACTGTCACTATTGCCAAGTAGATGTTAATACATCGAGACCCTACAGATATTGTGGTGGTGTGATTTCTGGGGGCTCGGGGTACTCTACTGTCTCCTTGTGTAGGAAGTGCCTTATTTGGAGGTGTCTCATTTCCTGTCCTTTTGTTAGTTTCCATTTCCTCATCAGTTCATCCAGTGTCGCCTGTCTGTGCCCAACATAAATGTCTCCGACCATTAGTGTGCCCCTGTCCTGCCTCCATCTTTTGAAGGTAGTGTCTAGCATGGCTGGGGGGGAATCTGTGATTTCCACAGATGGGGGCCATGGGGGACATTATAGTTAACCCAAAGTGTTGTCTCAGTTGGGCCCACGTTCTCAACTTGGCTGCTACCACTGGGCTCGTTGTGTATCTTGTTGAGGAGGATGGGAGTGCTGCTGTAGCCAGAGCCCGGAGGCTCGTTCCTTCACAGGAAGCCTCCTCCATCTGTACCCACTCTGTGCTGGGTTCGTGTACCCATC
Organism: Scyliorhinus torazame; assembly: GCF_047496885.1. NCBI lineage: Eukaryota > Metazoa > Chordata > Chondrichthyes > Carcharhiniformes > Scyliorhinidae > Scyliorhinus > Scyliorhinus torazame. Next base: position 53,034,549 of record NC_092713.1, on the reverse strand, counting down.
CCCTCTCTCTTTCTGCCATTGCTGCCCAGTGGTAGTATTGTAGGTTCGGTAAAGCCAATCCCCCTTTGATTTTCCTTCTTTGCAGTGTTGGTTTGGGAATTCTTCGATTCTTACCCCCCCTCCCCCCCCCCCCCCCCCACCCCCTCACACACACACACACACACACACAAATGCCATGATTAGACTGTCTACATTTTGGAAAAAGGCCTTGAGGATGAAGATTGGCATGGATCTAAACAGGAAGAGGAACCTTGGCAGTACGTTCATCTTGATTGTCTGCACTCTCCCCGCCAGGGAGAGTGGGAGTGAGCCCCACCTTTGTAGATCCTTTTTTACTTCCTCCACCAGGCTGTTTAGGTTCCACAAATGAATCTGTGTGCAGTTTCTGGCTCTCTGGATCCCCAGGTAACGGAATCTGTTCTGGGCCGTTTTCAACAGGAGCCCCTCCAGCTCTGCTCCTACCCCATTTGGGTTCACTGGGAATGCCTCGCTTTTGCGAGGTGTCTTCACTTGAGGGGGTGTGGGGTACTGCCCATGTGTGGGGAGTGACATTACCCCTGGGTGGGAGTTGTGGTGGCCCAATCTCTGAGGAGCCAGCCTGGCCAGCGAGTTCAGGTCCCTGGTGATCGAAAAATTCTAAGTGTGGGCTAACCCGGTGGGAAACGTCCTAGGGTCCAGAAAGGGACTAAGTGCAGTTAGATAGTGGTGGGGAACTTGCCAACAGAGCCACTGAGAAACTCCCAGCCAAATGCACCTGAAATGACATTTAGAAACATTTCCGTTAGATCGCGCCTGACATCTACCTCAACCGTAAATGCATATGTATGCAAGTGCTTGCAGGTGCAAGCAAACATGCAAACTGCACAGACATACATGTAGAAACATAAAATATCTGCAAAAGTATCATAATATCTAGTTTACACCCAAACATGTAAATGCATGAACACGCATGAGAACACAGAAACATACAAATACAAGCATGAATAAGCACATGTATAATTAAGGACACACAAGCAAAAACATGTACACACATATGTGTGCATGTAACTATTTCATAGAATCCCCAAAGTGCAGAAGGAGGCCATTCGGCCCATCGAGCCTCTACCGACCCTGTGACAGAGCATACTACCCAGGCTCACTCCCCTATGCCATCCCTGTAATCCTGCAAAACTTATCCCCCCCCCCCCGCCCCCCCCACAATCTTTGGACACTAAGGGGAAATTTAGCATGGCCAATCCACCTGACCTGCCGATCTTTGGGAGGAAACCGGAGCACCCGGAGAAAGCCCACACAGACACAGGGAGAACGTGCAAACTCCAACTTTCAGGACTTACTGAGCAGAATTGGAGAAGACAATGTTTGTATTTTTGTCTGTTTAATGTATTTTCATAAGTAGATGTGAATGCCTACATATGATTCTCATTTTTCCTTCAAGGCACTTGGCTTTTTAATCAAGGTGGTATCCACCACACATGCAACTTGAAACTGTGTTTTACTTCCCTTAATTATAACTTACTGTTTTTCTTCAGTTCAATGGAAAAGTGCCCCTTTATGAAACTGGATTCGAAGGCTGCATTATGGAAATGATCCGATGGATTATTCCCTCTGTATCCAATAATTGGAAAAATTACGTCATTTTTCCTAGATTTGAGGCAACTCCCAAACATAATAAAATCTAAATGTATGTAATGCCACCTAACTTTCAAATAAAAACACATATTATGTTGCCCTTTTCTTCCTTGCCACCTCCATGTCTGTCTATTTTTCTATTAGGAGTGCTCGTGTTTACATTAATAAGATCGATTCAATACTGCACAATTGCAAAATGGGGCTTTGCAATTATAGTCGCTGTTTTCCTTTTCTTGAACACATGCAACCCAAATGACATCAAACTGTTTTTAATATTATCATTTGAAATACTAATGTATGAAATATAACCCAAATTGTATGACATTCTTCTATCCCTATTTTAATGGGGGCACTAATCTGTTATTTTAACTTGACTAAACTTTTGGCTAAAATGTCAGATAGATGGATATCACATGAATACAATGTGCTTTTCTCCACTAATGTTGTGAACAGGAAGTTCGAGAGTGTGTGGTCACCACATATTTCACATGGCACGACTGTCAAATGATTGACAATGGAGTGTCAAAGGAGTGAAATCGAGATTTTATAATTTAAAGAATGTTGTACACTCTGCTGTGGCTCAATGAGGACAATCATGCCTCGGAGTCACAAACCTCGAGAGAAAAGGGGAAAAAACCTACCCAACATCGCCCTAATCCTGGTGGCCACATTTGCATGCAGATGCATCAAGCTCTGTGTAGACCCTTGGTACACAAACACCAAGGGCGAGATTCTCTGTTTGGGGGATTATGAGCGGGATTCTCCGTCCAGTGACGGCAGAATAGTGAAATGCAATTGGGTGGAGAATCGTGTTTGACTGAAAATAGTGGCCGACGGAATGCTGTGCTCCGTGGAGTGTAATGTATTATACTCCGCAGGTACGGGAAACACTGTTGGCATATCATTAAAGGGCTTGACCCGGTATTCTCCGGGGCCTCCGCAATGCTCTGCCTCCGCCAGAAGGAATTACCGACAGCGGGTTTCACTTGTGGTTTTAAAAATTGGGAAGCAGGCGCCATGGCTATTGAGGGACAGAGAGGAGGTAGGACATGTTTCCAGAGGCGCGACCAAGGGCTGACGGATCTGCTGCTGGTGGAGGGGGAGGCATCGCAAGCGCCGGGGGGGGGGGGAGTAGCAGGGATGGTGAGGGTGACTAGGAGATGTGCTATGGGGTTGGAGTTGGCAGTTGTCTGGTCTATGGGAGGGAGGATGACAACAATCTGTTCTGCGATGAGCTCTGCTCCGCATCATTTGACAACACCTGACTCCTGCCCACGGTAGCACTTTCCATCATCCACCTGGGCGATCCCTGTATGCGAGCTGGCCATTCCATCACACGGTCCCACCGAACCCCCCCCCCCCCAACCCGCCCAGCGCTCCCTCTGTAGCCAGCACAGCCCATCCCTCACATCCTTCTGACAGAGCACCTGGGCAGGTTGGAACTTTTGTGCACAGGCGTTCATTTTGAAAATAACATGTGAATATCACTATAAAGGTTTGTGCCCTAGCCCCTAACGCTATTCTAGGTACTGCACTCGTGTCAACGTAATTGGCCTTACCAATGTTACATTTAGGTGGATCCACAGAGTGATGTTCTCTGCTTTCTTTGTATAGATGGCTTGGATGTGTACTGTTCAACAGGATGCCCGATTGATTTGCGCCGTATTGGGCGCCAGTCGGCGGACATCGCGCCGTTTCCGGAGAATTCTGCCCCACAAGACCATAAGACGCAAGAGCAGAACTAGTGCACTCGGCCCATCAAGTCTGCTCCACTATAAAATGAGATTGGATTGGATTGGATTGGATTTGTTTATTGTCACGTGTACCGAGGTACAGTGAAAAGTAATTTTCTGCGAGCAGCTCAACAGATCATTAAGTACATGGGAAGAAAAGGGAATAAAAGAAAATACATAATAGGGCAACACAACATATACAATGTAACTACATAAGCACTGGCATCGGATGAAGCATACAGGGTGTAGTGTTAATGAGGTCAGTCCGCAAGAGGGGCATTTAGGAATCTGGTGACAGTGGGGAAGAAGCTGTTTTTGAGTCTGTTCATGCGTGTTCTCAGACTTCTGTATCTCCTGCCTGATGGAAGAAGTTGGAAGAGTGAGTAAGCCGGGTGGGAGGGATCTTTGATTATGCTGCCCGCTTTCCCCAGGCAGCGGGAGGTATAGATGGAGTCAATGGATGGGAGGCAGGTTCGTGTGATGGACTGGATGGTGTTCACGACTCTCTGAAGTTTCTTGCAGTCCTGGGCCGAGCAGTTGCCATACCAGGCTGTGATGCAGCCCGATAGGATGCTTTCTATGGTGCATCTGTAAAAGTTGGTAAGGGTTAATGTGGACATGCCAAATTTCCTTAGTTTCCTGAGGAGGGACAGGCGCTGTTGTGCTTTCTTGGTGGTAGAGTCGACGTGGGTGGACGAGGACAAATTTGAAACTGTTAACCATCTCCACCTTGGCCCCGTTGATGCTGACAGGGGTGTGTACCGTACTTTGCTTCCTGAAGTCAATGACCAGCTCTTTAGTTTTGCTGGCATTGAGGGAGTGATTGTTGTCGCGACACCACTCCGCTAGGTTCTCTATCTCCCGCCTGTATTCTGACTTGTTATTCAAGATCCGGCTCACTATGGTCATATCGTCAGCAAACTTGTAGATGGAGTTGGGACCAAGGTTTGCCACGCAGTCGTGTGTGTACAGGGAGTAGAGTAGGGGGCTAAGTACGCAGCCTTGTGGGGCGCCGATGTTGATGACTATTGTGGAGGAGGTGTTGTTGTTCATTCTTACTGATTGTGGTCTGTTGGTCAGAAAATCCAGGATCCAGTTGCAGAGTGGGGAGCCAAGTCCTAGGCTTTGGAGCTTTGATATGAGCTTGGCTGGGATTATGGTGTTGAAGGCAGAGCTGTAGTCAATTAATAGGAGTCTGATGTAGGAGTCCTTGTTTTCGAGATGCTCTAGGGATGAGTGTAGGGCCAGGGAAATGGCATCTGATGTGGACCGGTTGCAACGGTATGCGAATTACAGTGGATCAAGGCGTTCTGGGAGTATGGAGGTGATGCGCTTCATGATCAGCCTCTCGAAGCACTTCATTACGACTGAAGTCGGGGCCACCAGACGGTAGTCATTGAGACACGTTGCCTGGTTCTTCTTTGGTACCGGTATGATGGTGGTCTTCTTGAAGCAGGTGGGGACCTCGGAGTGGAATAGGGACAGGTTAAAGATGTCCGTGAATACCTCTGCCAGCTGGTCCACGCAGGCTCTGAGTGCACGACCAGGGATCCCGTCCAGGCCCGTTGCCTTCCGAGGGTTCACTTTCAGGAAGGCCAATCTGACTTTGGAAGCTGTGATGGTGGGTATGGGTGAATTATGGGCTGCTGGGGCACTCGACAGCAGATCATGGCTGATCTGATATAATCCTCAACTGCACTTTCCCACCACATCCCCATAACCCTTGATTCCCCAACTAACTAAAAATCTCTCTATCTCAGCCTTCAACATACTAAATCACCCAACCTCTATAGCTTCCTACGGTAAAGAATTCCACAGATTCATTACCCTCTGAGAGAAGAAATTCCTCCTCATCTCTTTCTTAAATGGGAGGCCCTTTCCTCTATGATTACGCCTTCTGGTCCCACAAGAGGAAACACTCTCTCTGCATCTACCCTGTCACCACTCCAGAGAATCCTATATATCTCAATTAGGGTACCCCAATGAGTACAGGCCCAACCTCCTCACCCTCTCCTCAAAAGAAAATCCCTCCATACATGAGATCAACCTAGGGAACCCTCTTGGGATTGCCTTCAATGACAGTATATCTTTCCTTAGTTAAGGGGACCAAAACTGTTGACAGTACTCCAGGTGTGGTCTAACTAGTGCCTTGTATAGTTTTAGCAGGACTTTGCTATTTTTATATTCCATTCCCTTTGGGATCAAGGCCAACATTCCATTTACGTTCCCTATTATCTGGCTGAACTTGCATGCCACCTTTTAGTGATTTATGCTGGAGGGCCACCAAATCGCTCAGTGCTGCACATTTCTGCAGTCTTTTTCCATTTATACAATATTCAGCTTCTTTATTGCTCCTACTGAAGTGCATAACTTCTCATTTTCCTACATTATATTCCACGGGCGGGATTCTACGTTGCCTGACACTGATATCGTAATTGGTGATCGGGTGGAGAATCGACTCTGACGCCCAAATCAGGGCCAGCGCCGGTTTGACGGCGGTCTGCCATGCTCCGCCCTCCCTGAAATGGCATCATCGCGTCACGCACCGCACGCTATTGCAACGGTGTTGGCGCACCATCAGCAGGCCCTCCCATGATACTCCACGCCCGGTGGGCTGAGTTCCCGACTACGCGGGACACGTGTGGTCTTAGCGGTCGGGAACCTGGCGTGGCGGCTGCGGACTGTGTCCAGCGCCGCCACACTTGGCCGGGATCCATGTCGCTGGCCAGGGGACTTCTGCGAGGGCTGGGGGGACTGGTGGGGGGATGGCCAGGGGTGGCTTGCGGGGCCGCGGATGGCGGGTCTGGTCCGTGCACTGCTAGCGTCATGTTGTATGGCATGACCGCTGCAGGTCATCACTGTGCCCATGTGTGGGCAGGGACCTGTCAATCTCCGGCTGTTTTCGGCACGGGAGCCGGGAACTTCACCCAGCACTGCTGCTAGCCCCTCACCGGTCCCGGAATCGGTGAGGGGTCGGCGCCGATTTTTTCATCGTAAAACGCCCGCAAATTCTCTGTTCGAGCCGGCACTTAGCCGCTGAAACGGAGAATCCAGCCCCAATTACTCAAGCAGAAATATCTCAACTTGATGCTCCGGTGCAGTGTGAAGGGAGTGCTGGACTGTTGTAAGTATTGTATTGTGGATCAGAAGTTAAACTATCTGCTCTCTGAGGTGGATGCAAATGTTCCCATGGCATTATTTTGAAGAACACAGAGGTTATCTAGGCCAATGAATGTCCCTCAAGGAACATTACTAAAAGAAATGAACTGGTCATCCGCACAGTGTTGTTGGTGGGAGTTTGCTGTGATCCTTACATTACACCAATGATGACAATTGAAAATTACTTCACTGCTAAATAAACTAAAGTGTTTAATAACTAAAGTGCTTAATACAGCTTGATAATGAAACGAGTTATATCAACGCAAGTGTTTATTTTTAGGGGTCAAAATTCCTCACTGCACTATTCACAATTTAAACTGAGTGGGTTGTTAAAGAAGCACATACAGGACTTTCAATGTCTTAAAAAATGGATATGTTGTAATTTCAACCCCTCATGATGCTGTGGAGGTTGAAAACTGATCCCTCATTGTATGTGATCTAAGGTCTTTTGGAGTTTTCTGTCAGCTAAGATTCAGCAGTTGTACCCTTGCCTCTGAGCCAGAGGTCACGGATTTGAATGCTAGTCTAGTGACTGGAGCACACTTAGGTTGTCAGTGCAGTACTGAAGGAATGCTGCAGGAGGTGATCTTGAGACCGCACTTGCCACTCGCTGGATCAGTGGCGAGTATCAGGAAACGTGATTCTCTCCGCCGAGATCATGTTTCCCGATTTTCCCCGCCCTTCGCTGGTCCACAAAGAACGTGAACCTCATTTTAATAAATTTTTATTAACGTTATTAACGCCCCCCCCAAATGATCCCCCTTCACTAAATATTCATACGTCATCGGCATCACGTCACGCCAGCAAGTTTTCAACAAGTTTCAACAGCTGTGAGGCAGTCAAGGGGACCCCTCTGGGGCTGCAGATGTAACTACAGCACTAGGAAGAATAAAGGAGCTGAATATTATTTAAATGGAGAAAGACTGCAGAAATCTGCAGCACAGAGCAATTGGTGGTCTTTGAGAATAAATCACAAAAAGCGGGCCTGCAAGTTGGGCTAGGTAATATACAACGCAAATGGGATGTTGGCCTTTATCTCAAAGGGAATGGAATATAACGGTAGCATTGTGGATAGCACAATTGCTTCACAGCTCCAGGGTCCCAGGTTCGATTCCGGCTTGAGTCACTGTCTGTGCGGAGTCTGCACATCCTTCCCGTGTGTGCGTGGGTTTCCTCCGGGTGCTCCGGTTTCCTCCCACAGTCCAAAGATGTGCAGGTTAGGTGGATTGGCCATGGTAAATTGCCCTTAGTGTCCAAAATTGCCCTTAGTGTTGGGTGGGGTTGCTGGGTTATGGGGATAGGGTGGAGGTATGATGATAAAAATAGAGAAGGAACACAAATCACATATAGGCCAGGCCAGGTAAGGGTGGCAGATTTTCTTCCCCAAAGGACATTATCATAGATTATCATAGAATTTACAGTGCAGAAGGAGGCCATTCGGCCCATCGAGTCTGCACCGGCTCTTGGAAAGAGCACCCTACCCAAGGTCAACACCTCCATCCTATCCCCATAACCCAGTAACCCCACCCAACACTAAGGGCAATTTTGGACACGAAGGGCAATTTATCATGGCCAATCCACCTAACCTGCACACCTTTGGACTGTGGGAGGAAACCGGAGCACCCGGAGGAAACCCACACTGACACAGGGAGAAAGTGCAAACTCCGCACAGACAGTGACCCAAGCCAGGAATCGAACAAGGGACCTTGGAGCTGTGAAGCAATTGTGCTATCCACAATGCTACCGTGCGGCCCAGATCTTTACTGGTACTGAACCAGATCTTTTTTTCCGACAATCGACAATGGTTTCATGGTCATTATTAGACTTTTAATTTCAGATTGGGGTAGTGTATTGAGATTGACAGAAAACTGGTTAGCAGATAGGAAACAAAGAGTCGCAATAAACAGGTCTTTTTCAAATGGCAGGTGGTGACTAGGTGGGTACTGTAGGATCAGTGATGGGACCCCAGCTATTCGCATTATATGTGAATGATTTAGACGAGGGAACTAAATGTCATATCTTCATATTTTCAGATGACACGAAGCTGGGTGGGAGGGTGAGCTGTGAGGAGGATGCAGAGAAGCTTCAATGTGATTTGGACAAGTTGAGTGAGTGGACAAATGCATGGCAGATGCAGTATAATGTGGATAAATGTGAGGTTATGCACTTTGGTAGCAAAAACAGGAAGGTGGATTATTATTAGAGGGGAATGTGCAACGAGACCTGTACACAGGTTGCTGAAAGTAAGCATGCAGGTGCAGCAGGCGGTGAAGAAGGCAAATGGTATGTTGGCCTTCGTAGCGAGAGGATTTGAGTACAGGAGCAGGGATGTCTTGCTGCAATTATACAGGGCCTTGGTGAGTCTATACCTGGAATATTGTGTGCAGTTTTGAGGGAGAATGTCCTTGCTCGAGAGGGAGTGCAGCAAATGTTTACCAGACTGATTCCTGGGATGGTGAGACTGACGTATGAGGAGAGACTGAGTGATTAGGATTATATTCGCTGGAGTTTAGAAGAATGAGGGGGTTCTCATAAAATTCTAATAGAACTAGACAGAGTAGATGGAGGAAGGATGTTCCAGATGACGGGGAAGTACAGAACCAGGGGTCACAGTCTAAGGATGTGTGGTAAACCATTGGACTGAGATGAGGATAAATTTCTTCATCAGGGAATGGTGGGCCTGTGGAATTCATTACCACAGAAAGCAGTTGAGGCCAAAATATTGTATGTTTTAAGAAGGAGTTAGATACAGTTCTTGGGGCTAAAAGGATCAAAGGATATGGGGGAAAAGTGGGAGCAGGTTACTGGGTTGGATGGGGGAGTAAGCTTGATGAGCCGAATGACATACTCCTAGAACAAAGAACAAAACAAGAAAAGTACAGCACAGGAACAGGCCCTTCGGCCCTCCAAGCCTGCGTCGACCATGCTGCCCGTCTAAACTAAAATCTTCTGCACTTCCGGGGTCCGTATCCCTCTATTCCCATCCTATTCATGTATTTGTCAAGATGTCCCTTAAACGTCACTATCGTCCCTGCTTCCACCACCTCTTCCGGCAGCGAGGTCCAGGCACCCACTACCCTCTGTGTAAAAAGCTTGCCTCGTACATCTCCTCTAAACCTTGCCCCTTGCACCTTGAACCTAGTAATTGACCCCTCTACCCTGGGAAAAAGCCTCTGACTATCCACTCTGCCTATGCCCCTCATAATTTTGTAGACCTCTAGCAGGTCGCCCCTCAACCGCCGTCGTTCCAGTGAGAACAAACCGAGTTTATTCAACCTCTCCTCATAGCTAAACAAACCAAGTTTATTCAACCTCTCCTCATAGCTCCTGTTTTATGTGGTTCTTTCTTTTCTTTCTCTGTGTATGTGGTCAATTCCTGATTTTAATTGATCTGCATTCAGCCCCTTGGTTCTTGAGTTTCTCACCTTTCGGACTTATGCAGTGTACCCTCAAACCCGGAATACAAGATCTGTGGCCATGTCAGTGACAACAAATAATTGTCAAATTATGGTCTTTTTCTGAATTCTTACCCTCCTTCTTCCCCCATTTTACTTGGGGTCGCCACAATGCTGGGTGATCACCCTTCTCCATATTCTCCTGACAGGTACCTCTTCCAACCCCGCTGCGTTGTAAGTCTCTCATTAATGCATCTGGTCTCAGGATGTCCTCCTCTTCTTTGGGGCAGTCCAACCTTCATCACTTGCCTCACCACAATTCCTGTTTCTCTCTGCAACAGACGGTACCATTTCAATCACTTCTCAGCTACTTTCTTTAATCCCACAATATCTTAGTTCCTGATATCTCATCACAACTGTATTTCATTCAAATCCAGCCGTGGTTCCTCTGTTCATGATGTTGCCCAAGCTTCCGCACTTTCGAACAAGGCCAATTACAAACCTGTCTTGTAGATTCTTCCTTTAGTTTCAATCATGTTCTCATCATCCCCACCACATACTCAATGTCACCTGCAAACAGCATTGATCATGGGACTTCCTGCCCTGCTCACTCAGTAGAAAATCCAGAACCATCTGGAAGATCAGTGCAGATCCTTGCTGTAATCCAACTATAGCTTTGAGTCGCTTACAATTCCCCACACTGCTTCTAACTCTTGTCTGGCACTCCTCTCACATGTCCATGTGTACCTTTAAGGGACTCAACAAATTCTAGCACATCTCCAGACTTCCTCCCTATAGCCACCCAGTCATAAGCCTTCGCTAGATTGATGAATCCAATCTTCATGTTCCATTTGTCTTCTTGATATTTCTCCATCACTTACCTCAAAATAATTTTGTTCTCTGTTGCATTGCATAAAAACTGAGCTGAGGGCACCCACATTTGTTCCAAGTATTTCTACGTGTTGCTTTGACCAAGGAAATGTAATCTGTAGAAAGCAGCCAGCTAGGCTGAACAATGGAGAGGTGGAGGAAGGATAAGTATGCTGGTGCTTCACAATCGTGCCTTTGAGGGCAGGGAGAACTATTGTCACGCCTGTAGCCAAACTGTTTCAGCATAACTTCAACACTGGCATATATCTGACAATGGGGAAAATTGGACAGGTATGGCCTGTCCACAAAGGGAAGGACAAATCCAATTCAGCCAATTATCTCCCCATCAGTCCGCTCCACATCCCTATCACTCATCGATGGGCCACACTAAGAAGTCACTGAAAAGTGAAATCAGACCTGGTGTAAATTGGAGAACCGATTTGATCCATCAATTTCCCAATGGGTGGGATAGATGAATATTACCGGCACTGTGTTGTCTCAGTGAGAGAAGAACTTGGTTCTGTCTGCATTGCATTTCAGACTAATAGCATGACATTTTCCATCCTTGTTAGCAAGGAGCAGTACAACTACCACTGCCAGAAACTCAATGCGTTTCTCAGAGTATCGATGGCCAGATGTCTACTGCCAACAGTTGGGAAAGCAGATATCTGAAACATGCAGTAAATCCATCAGGATTCATTCAGGCGCAAATTGTGGCCACAACGAAAGGATAATGTTCTATTCCAATATGTCATTCTTACAATGTAATTCGAGAGCCGACTCACATTAAGGGGCACTAGACAGGATGAAAATACACTGCATTTACATCAATTGGAATGATTTCAGATCTACTTCAAATAGAATCCAATGTGAACTAATATCAAAGCTTTGCAATAGTTCAGTCACCATACTATGAAGATATATATCAAACATAATTTTAGGGAAGTTGGAAGGTGCAGTGGGTTAGAGCCTTGTCCTTCCACTTCAGTAATCCGGTGTACAATGTGTCTATGGTGGAGGGAGTGAATGTTTAAGGCAGAGGATAGAGTGCTAATCCAGCAGGCTGCTTATTGTCCTGGGTGGTGTTGAGTTGAGTGTTATGAAGCTGCACTCATCCAGGCAAGTGGAGAGTATTCCATCTCACTCCTGTGCCATGTAAGTAAGTTTTGGGGAGACAAGGGGCGGGATTCTCCGCAATCGGAGCGATGTCCGCCGACCTGCGCCAAAAACGGCGCAAATCAGTCCGGCATCGCACCGCCCCAAAGGTGCGGAATTCTCCGCATCTTGAGGGGCCGAGCCCTCACCTTGAGGGGCTAGGCCTGCGCCGGACTGATTTCTGCCCCGCCAGCTGGCGGGAAAGGCCTTTGGTGCCCTGCCAGCTGGCGCAGAAATGACTTTGCCGTGCGGCGCATGCGCGGGAGCGTCAGCGGGCGCTCACGGCATCCCCGTGCATGCGCAGTGGAGGGGGTCTCTTCCGCCTCCGCCATAGTGGAGACCATGGCGAAGGCGGAAGGAAAAGAGTGCTCCCATGGCACAGGCCCGCCCGCGGATCGGTGGGCCCCGATCGCGGGCCAGGCCTCCGTGGGGGCACCCCCCGGGGCCAGATCGCCCCGGGACCGCGGAGCCCGCCTGCGCCGCCTTGTCCCGTCGGTAAGAGAGGTGGTTTGATTCTCGCCGGCGGGACAGGCATTCCAGCAGTGGGACTTCGGCCCATCGCGGGCCGGAGAATCGCCGGGGGGGGTGCCGCCAACCGGCACGGCGCGATTCCCACCCCCGCCGAATATCCAGTGCCGGAGAATTCGGCAACCGGCGCGATTCCCACCCCCGCCGAATATCCAGTGCCGGAGAATTCGGCAACCGGCGGGGGCGGGATTCACGCCAGCCCCCGGCGATTCTCCGACCCGGCGGGGGGGTCGGAGAATCCCGCCCAAGGAGTGAGTTATTCACTGCAGTATTCCCAGACTATGTCTTGCCCTTGTACCTCCAATATTTATATAGTTGGTCCTGTTTAGTTTCTGGATATGGTAACCCCCAGGATGTTGTTGGGAGATTCAGCAAAGGTAATGCCATTGAATGTCAATGAGCGATGGTTATTTTTTTCTTGTTGGAGATTATCATTGCCTGGCACTTGTGTGGCATGAATGCTACATGCCACTTATCAGATCAAGTCTTGAATGTTTTCTAGATCTTGCTGCATGTGACTCCAGTAGCTTTGATATCTGTATACTGCTTCAGTATCTGAGAAATTGCGAATGGTACAGAATATTGTGTGATTATCAGTAAACAACTTTTGACATTTTGATGGAGGCAAGGTCATCGATGAAGCAGCTAAAGTTGGTTCGGCCTAGGACACTATACTGAGGAACTGCTATGGCGATGTCCTGGGGCTAAGGTGATTGGCCCCCAACAACCACAGCCATCTTCCTTTGTATTAGGTGTGACTCCAACCAGTGAACCTCTATTAGTTCCCGCTATTGTCAGTGGTCCTTGATGCCACACTCAGCCAAATGCTACCTTGATGCCAAAATCAGTCACCCTCATGCCATCTCTTGAGTTCAGCTCTTTTGTCAATGTTTCAACCAAGGCTGTAGCTGTAATGAGGTCAGGAGCCGAGTGGTCCTGTCGGAAATCAAACTGGGTGTCAGTGACCAGGTTATTACTGAGTTGGGGGCCGGTTTAACTCAGTTGGTTGGACAGCTGATTTGTGAGGCACAGCAAGGCCAGCAGCGTGGGTTCAATTCCCATACCGGCTGACGTTATTCATGAAGGCCCCACCTTCTCAACTTTGCCCCTTGCCTGAGGTGTGGTGATCCTCAGGTTAAGTCACCACCAGTCAGCTCTCCCTCTCAAAAGGGAAAGCAGCCTCTGGTCATCTGGGACTATGGCAACTTTACTTTACTATTGCTGAGTAAGTGTCACTGGATAGTATTATAAATGACACCTTCCATCACTTAGCTGATAATTGTCAGTCGGCTGATGGGGCAATAACTGACTGGATTAGATATTTCCTGCTTTTTGTGGACAAGACAATTTCCATATTGTTGGGGAGCTGTCAGTGTTGTAACTGCACTGGAACAGCTTGGCTCTGGTTGTGGCTAGTTCTGGAGCACAACTCTCTGCTACTACTGTTGGGATGTTGTCAGGGTCCATAGACAATGCTGTATCCAGTACCTTCATGCTGTTTCTTGATATAAATGGCTGAAGACTGATACCTGTACTATGGGGACCTTCGGAAGACTAAGTTGAATCATACACTCAGCATACCTGGCTGAAGATTGTTGTGAATGCTTCAGCCTTGTCTTTTGCACTGATGTGCTGAGGTCCCCCATCAGTTGTGGAGCCTCCTCCTCTGGTTAATTGTTTAACTATCCACCACTATTCTTGACTGAAAGTGGCAGGACTGCAGAGCTAGATCTGTTCTATTGGTTGTGGGAATGCTTTGCTCTGTCTATCGCATGCTGCTTCCACTGTTTGGCATGTATGTAGTCCTGTGCTATCGCTTCACCAGGTTGACATCTCATTTTTAGGTATGCCTGGTGCTGTTCCTGGCATGCCCCCCTGCACTCTTCATTGAACCAGGGTTGATCCCTAGCTTGATGGCAATGGTAGAGTGGGGGATATGCCAGGCCATGAAGTTACAGATTATGGTTGAATATAAATCTGTTGCTGTTGATGGCCCACAGCGCCTCATGGATGCCCATTCTTGACTTGCTAGACCTGTTCTGAATCTATCCCATCTATGGATGGTAGTATCACGCAACACGATGAGGGGTATCCTCAGTGTGAAGACAGGATTACTTCTCCATACAAACTGTTCAGCAGCAGCCCTACCAATGCTGTCATAGACAGGTGGATCTGTGAGAGGGAGATTAATGAGGACGAGGTCAAGAAGGATTTTCCAGTTTGTTGGTTTTCTTACCACTTGCCACAGGCCCGGTCTGGCCTCCAACGCATGGTCAGCTCAGGTAGTAATGGTGCTGTTGAGCCACTCTTGGTGATGGACATTGAAGCTCTCTGCCCCAAGCACATTCTGTGTCCTTGCCACCCTCAGTGCTTCCTCCAAGTAGTGGAAGTACTGACTCATCAGCTTGAGGGAGTATGGTCGGTGGTTTCTTCACCCATGTTTGACTGATGCCTTCAAATTTCATGGGGACAGAGTCAATGTTGAAGACTACCACTCCCTCCCAATTGCACACCACTCTGCCACTACCTCTGTCATGCTGTTGGAGCAGGTCATATGCTCAGTTGGTGATGGTGGGATCGGGGACATTAGCTGTAAGGTATGATTTGGTGAGTATGGCTAGGTCAGATTGATGTGTGACTAGTCTGTGGGACAGCTCGGCCAATTTTGGCACAAATTTCCAGAGGTTAGTGAGGAAGAACTTTGCAGGGTCGACTGAGAATGGTGCGCTAGGTTTGTAGGTAGGTTCTGAGTGGGCCAAACCTTTTTTTCTCTTTTGACTTTTCTGTAGTGGTTTGATACAACTGACTGTTATTGAGGCCTTTTCAGAGGGCAACTTGGAGTCAGCCACATTGCTGCTGTAGGTCACATGTAGGGTGTTAGATTTTATTCGCTAAAAGGCATTAATGAACGAGATGGATTTTTACGACAACCTAGTAGTGTCATGGTCACTTTTACTGAGAATAGTTTTTTATTCCAGATTTATTAATGAAGTGAATTAAAATTTCACCAGCAGATGTGTTGGGATTCGAACCTTCCGAGTATTAGTCCTGGGCCTCGGGATTACTGTCTCAGTAATCTTACCACTATGCAACCATGAGGAGAATGCCAGATAATGAGGTCACAGATTATTTTTGAATGCAATTCTGCTGCTGCTCATGGCTCACAGCGCCCCATGGGTGCCCAGTTTTGAACTACTGATCTGATCCGAATTTACGTTTACATGTTGCCCATGTGTGCCTGGGTCCTTCACCATAGTTATCATGCATGCAGTCAGTGGTTAACATTTGTCTTCCAGGGGCCAGTCTATGCAGAAGACACAGCGGCCTGCCACAAAATGAATACATTATGATTGCTGCCAGGATATTGGACATTAACCTGCGTGATTCACTGTAACCGCACTCCAGCTGGACCTTGAGGGAATGGAATCTCTTTTGGCTGCGTTACATTTAGAATGGGCAATTTCCAATTTATCAGGCTAACGGGTGATTTGATTGAAGTTTTCAAGGTATTAAAGGGAACAGATGGGGCAAATAGAGGGAAACATTCTCTCCTGATTGGGGAGTCTAGGACTAGAGGGCATAGTCCGAAAATTAGAGCCAGGTCTCTCAGATGTGAAAACAGGAAACATTCCCATGCAAAAGGTAGTGGAAGTTCTAAACTCTCTTCCGTAGACAGCTGTTAATTTTAAATCTGTGATTGATAGAATTTTGCTAACCCAAGGTATTTAGGAAAATGGGGCAAAGGCCAGAGCATGGTAGTCTGGTAACAGATCGGCCATGATCTAATTGAATGACAGGACAGATTTCAGGGCTAAATGGCCTAATTCTGTTTCTATGTTCATATGTTCCCAGATCTCAGATCTGACATGCAGTCCTTGCAAACAGATGTGTGTGCAGTCAATGACACCCTACACCATAGGCAAGCTGACAATCATTGTGAAGCCATGTAATCACTTGGTCGGCTGCCCTCTGGCAAGAGAGAATTAAATGTGGTCAGCTTTCATTGTCAGCAGTGGATGGCAAAGTGCAAGATGTTGCAAATGTCTCTCCAGCTCTAACCTGGAAGAAACCAGATGCAGAAAGGCTCATGGTCAAGGTCACCTTCACAGACACTGGCACCATGCTCCTCAAACCTGCTGTGAAGGGTGTAGTTGAGTACATTTCGGTGAGGATGTGCTCAGTGAAGAACAGGGGTGGGATTCTCCGACCCCTTGTCGGGTCGGAGAATCGCCGGGGGGGGCGGCGTGAATCCTGCTCCCGCCGGCCGGCGAATTCTCCGGCCCGAAAATTCGGCGGGGGCGGGAATTGCGTCGCACCGGTCGGTGGCTCCCCCCACCCCCGGCCATTCTCCGGCCCGTGATGGGCCAAAGTCCCGCTGCTGTCATGCCAGTCCCGCCGACGTGAATCAAACCACCTACCTTATCGGTGGGGCTGGCGGCTCGGGCGGGCTCCGGGGTCCTGGGGAAGGGCGCGGGGAGCTCTGGCCCTGGGGGGTGCCCCCACGGTGGCCTGGCCCGCGATCGGGGCCCACCTGAATTCCTACATTCATCACAAAAGCAGTTAATAATTATTATAAATAGGTGGTTGAAGATGGGGACTTCCTTCTTGCTGCTGAATGCATGTGCGTGATTAAGAGTTGGCATTATTTGGAGCATTGAGCTCCAGAATGGCAGTATTTTGTCAAATTAGCACTTCATGCTGATTGCCAGCACTGCCATTACTCTGCATACTTCCAGCGCGGTTTAATAAAGGCACGGGGAGTCCTAGGCGAATTGTAGAGACATTTATCTACATGAGGCCCACCAACAGCTTACCGGCTCCTCTCTCCTTTCTAGACAGCCTCACACTGGCTGGCCTTTTATCCCAGTGCAACTAAACTACCCCACCCCCAAATGAGTTGAGGAGCTTGCATCCCTAATGAGCACAGAGAAACAATCATCCTCCTAAAAGCAAATGACTGCGGATGCTGGAATCTGAAACGAAAGAGAAAATGCTGGAAAATCTCAGCAGGTCTGGCAGCATCTGGAGGGAGAGAAAAGAGTCATCGGACTCAAAACGTTAGCTCTTTTCTCTCATTTCATGGTATTTCATGGGGCAGCATGGTAGCACAAGTGGATAGCACTGTGGCTTCACAGCGCCAGGGTCCCAGGTTCGATTCCCCGCTGGGTCACTGTCTGTGCGGAGTCTGCACGTTCTCCCCATGTCTGTGTGGGTTTCCTCCGGGTGCTCCGGTTTCCTCCCACAGTCCAAAGACGTGCAGGTTAGGTGGATTGGCCATGCTAAATTGCCCTTAGTGACCAAAAAGGTTAGGAGGGGTTATTGGGTTACGGGGATAGGGTGGAAGTGAGGGCTGAAGTGGGTCGGTGCAGACTCGATGGGCCGAATGGCCTCCTTCTGCACTGTATGTTCTATGTTCTATGTTCTATTTCAGATGCTGCCAGACCTGCTGAGATTCTCCAGCATTTTCTCTAACAATCATCCTAAATTCGATATGTCATGTGCAGGTTATTACAATCCCCCCCCTCCCAAGGTTCGAAAACCCATGAAGGACGACGATGAGGACGTGCCGACAAAATCACAAAGTCAAAGTAAAAACAGGACGAAACCGGCGAAGCATCTGTGGCGGTCGGAGGATGGGGAAGAAAAAAACCCAGAAGTGTCCCAGTTCCAGCGGGGCGCCATATAACCGAAGGGCAGGAGCGGAGAACCAGCTAGAAATTACATCCGGCCCGACGTCCTCAACAGGTCACGCACAGGAGGCGAAGACGCCAACCGCCAAACCCAGGGTGGCGTGTGACATGACGCCTAATCCATCGACCCAAGGCGCGAATCGCCGCAGCGTACTAACACCCTCACCAATATAGCGTCTGGTGCAACTTGCACTGAAAGTGCTCGCACAAAATAACATGTTGGACCTCAGAGGCCACTTGAAGCCCTCCAAAAATGGGTTTGACCAAATTTGTATTGAAGAACGCTGGGTTGCTTCACTGTAATTCTTATCAAACACAATTCACATATGAAATTGGCACCTTTCCCAATCGAGAAACAATGAAAAAAAGGAACTAATAAATTGCTTAACATTGTCCAGAGGAAACCCTAGTGACATAGAAAACACTCTGTGGTTGTGTTTTCAGAGCGTGTGAATGACAAAAACATGTGCTGTGAGCCAGTTTTATTGGGCTTCTTTGCTCTGTACCCCTGAAGAATGCCACATGACTGCTTCAACCTCACTCGGCAGGATGCCATGTGGCAGTAATGAAAGTTAAAGATAATGAGGAGCAGGTTGCTGCAAAGCATACCCCAAGATTACAACAACAACCCTCAATCCCACACAACCCACCATAAATGGCATCAGATGTCCACAACTTCTAAAAGTACAGAAATAAATACTTCAGTTAAAGCACTAAAGGTATTGTGACTTCATCTTGCCAGCGACTTGGTCAGAACTGGTCTTACTGATCAGTGGGGATACCATTTTACAGTCCAGGACTGCTTCACTTCATTTTTATCAAAATACAGATGAAATCAATAAAAATCATTTATTTTTCCACAAGTTTTGTTTTTTTCACATCAGTATCAACCTCACCCAAGAATAAATCCAAACAGAAATTGGGCGCCTCATCAAATCTTCATCACTGTTGCTTTATAGGCAACCATTAGCGATCTCTGTTGTTGATCTGAAATGTTAACTTTGTTTCCCTCTCCACAGATACTGGAGGCTTGCTGAGCGTTTCCAGCATTTTTTGTGTTTATTTCAGATTTCCAGCGGTCCAATTTGTTTTTCACTCAAAGCTCTCTCTCTCTGTCTCCATCTCTGGGGTAGGTGCTGGATCTCCTCACTCAAAGTGGGACTAGGTTTGGGGGATTCTACATCATACTTGCAGGCATGAACCCCCATTTTAACAATCCAGGATGGTGTGTCCCCTTTTCACTTTGCCACGTAATTGGATTGCTGTGCCTAAAATATCTTTGACCCACGCTCTGGAATTCTGTCCTTAAACTTCCCCATCTTGCTCCCCTCCTTTACGATGCCCGTTAAAGTCCCCTCTTTCACCAAACTTTTATCATGCGGCCTATTATCTCCTACTTTGACTCAGCAGCCATTTTTGTCTGATAATCCAGCTGTCATTCTGTACTTTGAGCAGGTAATTAGCCATAGTTCACAAAGGACCAGAGACGTAGGGCGGGATTCTCCGACCCCCCGCTGGGTCGGAGCATCCCCGGGGGGCAGCGTGAATCTCAGTCCGCCGCCCCAACGCCGGCTGCCGTATTCTCCGGCGCCAGTTTTCGGGCGGGGGCGAGATCCACACCACGCCGGTCGAGGGCCTTTGGCAGCGGCCCCCTCGGCAATTCTCCGGGCCCCGATGGGCCCAGCGGCCGTCGGTTTTTGGCCAGTCCCGCTGGTGTGTATTAGACACGGACCCACACGACAGGACCTGGCAGGTAAGTTGGCTGGTGCGATCCTCGGGGGGGGGGGTTCCGACCGCGGGGGGTGGGGCCCCAGTGGTGGCCTGGCCCGCAATCGGGGCCCACCGATCTGCGGGCGGGCCTGTGCCATGAGGGCACTTGTTCCTCCGCGCTGGCCCCTGTAGGGCTCCACCATGGCTGGCATGGAGAAGACACCCCCCTGCGCATGCGTCAGAATATGGCGGCTGGTCTGCACATGCGCGGAACCATGCTGGCCATTTTGTGCTTGTGCTAACTCGCGCAGTCCCTTCGCAATCGGCGAGATGGCCCGACGCCGGCATCAAAAACGGTGCGAACCTCTCCGACGCTACTTCTGCTCGGCCCGACGCCGGAGTGGTTCGCGCCATTTTTGACGCCGCCGTCGGGCCATCTCGCCGATTTCGGAGAATTCCGCCCGTAGAATAAAAGTATAAATGTCTCGTCTGTACAGAGGGTACATCTACAGCACTAACTCTGCTGACCAGTTGAGCAATTCTGAGGAACAGAGTTCTCACAGCAAACTCAGGTGAGCAGTCTTCCCACAAAGCCCCTTGACCCACCCCTGAACCAAAAATAACTAAAATCATTTTTTTCCCCATAAATTTAGAGTACCCAATTCATTTTTCCAATTAAGGGGCAATTTAGCGTTGGCAATCCACCCAGCCTGCACATCTTTGGGTTGTGGGGGCGAAACCCACGTAAAAACGGGGAGAATGTGCAAACTCCACACGGACAGTGATCCAGAGCCGGGGTCGAACCTGGGATCTCGGCGCCGTGAGGCAGCAGGGCTAACCCACTGCGCCACCGTGCTGCTCCTAAAAATAACTAAAATAATGGTGTGCCCTTCAGTAGAAGACATGGCTCGTGTGCAAGCAGAATTTACCTGATCTCCAGATAATCCATCAAAACCTGGGCCGGGATTCTCCCCTACCCGGCGGGGCGGGGGGTCCAGGCGGGATAGCGTGCCGTGAACCACTCCGGCGTCGGGCCACTCCAAAGGTGTGGATTTCTCCGCACCTTTAGGTGCCAAGCCCTCACCTTGAGGGGCTAGGCCCATGCCGGAGTGGTTGGCGCGCCGCCGGCCGGCGGGAAACGCATTTGGCGCCATGCCAGCCGGGGCCGAAAGGACTTCGCCGTCCGGCGGAGGTCCGCGCATGCGCTGGAGCATCAGCGGCTGCTGATGTCAACCCTGCGCATGCGCAGGGGGGGTGTCCCTTACGCGTCGGCCACGGTGAAGGCTGTGGCCGTGGCGGAGAGAAAAGAGTGTCCCCAAGGCACAGGCCCGCCTGCGGATTGGTGGGCCCCAATCGCGGGCCAGGCCACCGTGGGGGCACTCCTAGGGGCCAGATCGCCCCGCGCCCCACCCCCACCCCCCCAGACCCCGGAGCCCGCCCGCGCCGCCTAGTCCCGCCGGTAAGAGAGGTGGTTTGATTCTCGCCGGCGGGACAGGCATGACAGCAGCGGGACTTCGGCCCATCGCGGGCCGGAGAATCGTAGGGGGGGGAGGGGGGGAGGGGGGCGTCGACTTGCGCGGCACGATTCCCGCCCCCGCCAAATTTTCGGTGCCGGAGAATGCGGCGGCCAGTGGGGGTGGGATTCACGCCGCCCCCCAGCGATTCTCCAACCCGGCGGTGGGTTGGAGAATCCCACCCCTGATCTATCAATGGGGTAAATGAGTAAACCCTGAGGTGTTCCATGCTACGTATAATGCAATAATGGGAGCACGGATTGTACACCTATCCTTTAGTATAAACCCTTGCCACAACAATATCAATTATACAAGGTGACTGAAATTTGGTTCCAGGCTTGTTAACACTAGCGATAGCTCACAAAACTGTGATGTACAATTAACTTCCGCCCATTGACTGCAACACAGGCAATACTTGACTTTCATGTTACCTTCTGTTGTATATGGTTCCAGTGTCCGGACAGCGTTTATTGTTCAGTTGATTGCCTGCTGTTTGAACAGAAGTCAATATCATGAGTGATTAAAACCAGTTAAGCTAGTTTGCAGGACTTAAAGTTAGCCTGCATTTCTTGAAGAAGAGGTGCACTGTAGTTGGAGTAGGCGCTGTGAGTCCTTTGTAATATGTATCTAAGATGGGAAAAACAGAATGGTCTGACATGGGAAAGTAAACTTCAAGGTTTTTCAACATTATACTGGAGACTTTGGTGGAGAAGGTGCAATAATGGAGAAATGTTCTGCATCTGCAGGGAGCCAGGAAGCTCTCCAGGCCCATGCCCTAAAAGTATTTGGAGTAGATGGCCATGTTGGACAATGCCAGGGATCAAACCCTGAGAACTGGGGTGCTGTGTGACAAGTTCAAAAAAATTAAAACAGAAAATGCTGGAAAATTGCAGCAGGTCTGGCAGCATCTGTGGAGAGAGAAACAGAATTAGCTTTTCAAGTCCGTATGATTCTTCAGTTTTTCCAGTGTTTTCTGTTGTTATTTCAGGTTTCCAGCATCTGTATTATTTTGTTTTTAGGAATGTTAATGACTTCACACAAGTGGGCAAGATGAATGAAAGTGTCTTCAAATGCCATACCCTAGCCAGTACATCACAGGCACTGCTCGTTTCACCACAGCCCCAGCCCACTAACGCTTCCAATCGATTAGGATTCACACCTAACATTCATGTGCCACATTGCACCATCACACACTTCATGCTTCTGCAAGTTTCACACCCACATTTCCCAGCTTGCACACACTGCCAAACATTTAACCATGACAGCCACAGCAGCCAAACAGATTACATCATATCCATTGACACACTGTCCTCTGTCTTTCAGCACAAATGGAGGCAATAGGGGCTAATCGGAGGAGGGTCAGGCATGCATGCCCTCACCCCTGTGGAGGTGATGATGCTGACTATCATTGGTGTATCCATTGGTGAGGCCTTGACTAGGGCTGGGGCAGAAACCATTGAAGATGACAGTATTCTCATACCCACCCTCCTCTCACATCACAATTTTACCTTTGTGCCTTTTTTTCTTTCAGATATCCAAGAAGTGCAAACTGGCTGGACTGTGTAGGAGGACCAAGGATACTGTGATGATACAGAATACCATTACTTGATTTCAACCTTGGAGCCACCAACTCAGATACAAACTTAGAGGTGTAGCATAGAAGCAGTGGTCTGCATGTGATGAAACACCAGCGTGAATGTTCAGCAGCCAGGGCAAGAATAGTGTAGATGCTCATTTACCTGTGGGTCAGAGGACTCAGATGAACAGTTCACTAGGACAGTATGCAGAAGAAGGCTGATGAATATACACAACAAAATGCTTGGTATATTGACAGATCTTCCAGAAAGCTTATTGTCATTATTTCAATTTTGGCTGGAGATGTGTGTTGAATTTTTCAAAGATTTTGTCTGGTTCTTTGCTGTCCTCCTCATTAAGCTCCCAGCTGTTAAATAAATTTAATCCTATATCTTCTGCCCACAGAAAGATATAGATAACCATTTCTTTGTTGCTAATGCCTTTTAGGAAACTGTCATGGGCCAGGGCTTAGAGAACCCCAAAGTGTATCATGGAGTTCACCTGACCCACAACTTTTAATAGATTGTGGTATGGGGAGCACATGGCCCACTCTACAGGTGTGGTACAGCAGAAATCAAAAAGTACTTTTTTATGCAATAAAATGTTTATTCTATGAACTCAAGTTAACCTTTTTAAAACATACAGTGAACATGTCAGCAACCATCAATTCAAATACAACCCCCAAAGAATACAACACTAAGTAATCCTTAATAACTTCCCAAACAACATCCAGAAGACAAAAGAAACATCTTTTAACAGAACCACATTAGGTTTACATTCACGACGGAGAACATTTATAATTCTGAATTCACCAAATGATCAAGAGATAGTCTTTTCATGGCAGAGAGAACAGCAGTACACCTGCTTTGTCTGCCTTCAGCTCCAACGCTGAAGACAAAACTAAAACACACCCTGCAGCAAACAGCCTAAAATGAAAGAAAAAAGCAGACAGATAGCCCAGCTCCACCCACACTCTGACATCACTGATAAACACCCATTTCTTAAAGGTACATTTCTTAAGCACCCATTTCTTAAAGGTACCCTTACATGACACCACCCCCAAGAAAAGAAAAGAAACCATCAACTTCAAGATGGTTTCATTTTTCACCTTTTCACTATCCTTTAAGAAATGCACACAGTAAATATACTTTTTAGTTTCAAAAAGCACACGCAAACAGGTATAATAATATAGTCCATTTTTTTTCGCTCCTCCAACTGAAATCCGTCTCAATTGACAGACTCTTTGAACAAGAAGGTTGCACAATGCATCCATTTCTCTACGCCTCAGCACTTCTCTTTAAAGTCAGATACTTTAGTTCAATCTGATCACTGAATCCCTTGTAATTCTCCAATACATGAGCATTGGTTATCACAGCTTCCAGGCAGTCAAATGCCTGTTGAAAGTCCGCTGTCCACTGAAATTTTCGACGTTTCTTCAGCAAGTCCATCAGTGGAGCAACCACGCTATCAAAAGTTTTCACAAATGTTCGATCAAATCCACTCATGCCAAGAAATCGCATTATTTCCCGTTGTCTAGAGGGTATCGGAAACTCCTCAATAACTGTTGGTTTGACATCCCGTGTGATCATTCAACCCTGTCCGATTGTATGGCCAAGGAAAGCGACTTGGGCTTGTCCAAATTCACTTTTGGCTAGGTTTATCACCAACCTGCCTCCTGAAGTCGATCGGATAACTCCATCAGATGTTTCAAATGTTCTGTCCATGTCTGGCTGAAAATCACCAGATCGTCAATGTACACTGCACAATTGGGTAATCCTGAAACAACTTTGTTAGTTAACCGTTGAAATGTGGCTGGGGCATTTTTCATGCCAAATGGCATAACTTTGAATTGGTATATACCACCTGGAGTCACAAAAGCTGAAATCTTCTTTGCCCTTTCGGATAAAGGTACCTGCCAGTAACCTTTAAATGAATCCAGTTTAGAAATAAAAGCTGATTGTCTCACTTTCTCAATGCAATCATCCAAACATGGGATAGGATAAGAGTCCATTCTTGTAACTGCATTAACTTTCTATAGTCCACATACACCCGTTGGGTACCGTCTGGTTTTGGTACCATCACTATGGGTGAGCTCCATTGGCTGCAACCCACTTCAATTATGCCATTTTTAAGCATACTCTCAATCTCTTTGTTAACCTGTGCCAATTGTAAAGGGTGAAGTCTATATGGATGTTGTTTGATTGGAATAGCATAACCCACATCTACATCATGTATAGCCATTTTAGTACTTCCCAATTTATCTCTGCAAACTTGCCCACGTGATATCAATACCTCTTTCAGGTCAGTTTATTTTTCCTCTGGAAGGTAACTCAACATTTCATCCCAATTTGTAAGAACATTCTCGTTTTCCAATTTAATTTGAGGTACATCAAATTCCAAGTCATCTGGATTTGGTTCATCACTTTGAGTTAGAATCATTAAAACCTCCTCCTTTTTCTCTCCTTCCCTTTCAAAGTACCATTTAAGCATATTCACATGACACACTCGGTGAGATTTCCTTCTATCCGGCGTTTTTACCACATAATTCACCTCACTTAATTTCCTTTCAATCTGATAAGGTCCACAAAACCTTGCTTTTGAAGGTTCACCTACCACTGGTAAGAAAACGAAAACTTTATCTCCACAGGCAAAACTACGAACTGGGGATTTCTTGTCCGCTACCCGTTTCATCACATTTTGTGCAACTTTCAAATGTTGTCGAGCCAATTCACATGCTCTATTTAATCGTTCCCTAAAATTTGACACGTAATCCAATAATGTAAGTTCTGATTTCTCATTCACCAATTTTTCCTTAATCAATTTAAGTGGTTCTCTTACCTCATACCAAAAATTAGTTCAAAAAGACTAAATTTGGTTGACTCATTAGGTGCATCCCTAATTGCAAACAGTACGAATGGAATTTCTTTATCCCAATCCTCTGAAAAATCATGACAATAATCCCTCAACATTGTCTTTAATGTCCGATGCCACCTTTCTAATGCTCCCTGCGATTCTGGATGGTATGCAGTTGATTTAAATTGTTTTATTCCTAAGCTATCCATTCTTTGAATAACCTTGAGGTCAAATTCGATCCGTGATCCGATTGCATTTCTGTGGGTAGTCCATATCGAGTAAAGAATTAAAGTAACTGCTCCACAATCGTTTTAGCTGTAATATTACATATTGGAATGGCCTCTGGAAACCTAGTAGACACATCCATTATCGTCAAAAGATATTGATTGCCACTTTTCGTTTTAGGAAGCGGTCCTACGTAATCAATTAGGACCCTTGTAAAAGGTTCCTCAAATGCTGGAATGGGTATTAAGGGCGCTGGTTTTATCACTGCTTGAGGTTTTCCTATCACTTGACACGTGTGACATGATTGACAAAATTTAACTACATCTTTATGTAGTCCAGGCCAATAAAAATGTTTCTGGATTTTAGCTTGAGTTTTCCTTTTTCCCAAATGACCTCCCACTGGTTCCTCATGTGCAACTCGCAACACCTCCTTTCGATACCCTACCGGCAATACTACTTGGTGAACTTCTGCCCACTTTTCATCCGCCTGCATATGTAAAGGTCTCCATTTTCTCATCAAGACATCACTTTTATGGTAATAACACTCTGGTATACACTCAGATTCCTCTTCTGTATATGCTTTCTGATACATCCATTTTATTTCTACATCTTTCTGTTGTAACTCCGCCAATTTTCTTGAACTAAAAATATCCGCCTCATCCTCTACCTGTTCTTGTTCTTTTTCAACTGCTCAAAAATCGTTTCTGATAATTGCACTTCAACTTCCCCTTCACTCGTTGATTTCTCCTCTTGTCTTAACCTGTGACTTTGCGACCTTGTTTCTACACAATCCGGAAAAATCCCAGGATATTCGTCCTTCAACACTTCAGTTGTCTGATTTTCCACTGGCTTATCAACCACAGTAGGCATCACTCCCACCTGCGATACAGCTATATCATTACCCAAGATAAACTGTATTCCTGGACAAGACAGTTTCTCTATTACTCCTACTACCACTTCACCACTCTTCACTGGACTTTCGAACCTTACCTTATATAATTGAACACTAGTCCTCTCACCCTGAATTCCACATATTACCACCTTTTCTGGCAACATTCTTCCCAAACTACATAACTCCTCATCTCTTACCATTAAAGATTGACTAGCTCCCATATCTCTTAAAATTGTGACTTCTTTACCTGCTCCTCCTGATACACATGAGCAATGTTGCTAACTTTTGGTTGGTTCAATTGGCTCTGTTTTATAACCTTTGCTCTCGAGTCGCCAGGTATCTTTACGATACCGCCACGAGTTTCAAGTTCAAGTAATGATCACTAACTCAATACACCAATTAGTAAGATTCAAATCAAAGCACATTTATTATACACAGTAATCGCTACTCATGCATAAATTCTACTTCTAAGCTACTTCTACAACTAACAGGCCTATACTTAACTTCGGACTGGCCCATCAGGTCAGGGGAACAAATGGCCTTTCGTTCGGGTTCTGAGTCTGCGGGATTCAAAGGTGGTACGGACTGGAAGCTAGGAGCGCCTATCTCGTAGCGAGCATTGACTTAAGACTTACTGGATCTCGGCGGCAGCTGAACCGGTCACTGTCAAGGGTTGGTTCGCGTTGCTGAGTGACCCGGTCAAGAAGAACGATTTGAACTTGGGGGCTTACCTTTATAGTCCCCAGGGGCTTCCCGCCTTTCGGGGCGGACCCTGTACCTGGTTCCAAGTGATTGGACTTCGTTCCAATCGCTTGGTTCGATTTCTCCAATACTGGAGCAGTTCCCTGATCGATGGGCGGTCTTGAGGTGCCCATTAACGTCTTTTGTGTTGGCTCATGCTGGCGCCGAGAAGTCTGGCTTGGCTTTGTTTCTCCCAAATGTTTCGATTGTACCCAGGGATCGCTCATTAGTATGTCGATGGCTGCTACATTATTATGCAGATGGCTGCTTGTATCGATGCTGTCTGGGCTTTTGCAGAGTTTAATACACAGTAACTTGCACCTGCTAGTTTCTGCCTCTGTTGGCTGAATTTCCCTGCAGCCTTTGCTGTTCTCCATTTTACAACGGGAGTTGGCCAACCCAGGTGGCTACACACCCTCCTTGTGATCCTAACGCGAAGCGTGAAGGATCACATAACTGCGTTGTTTTTCATTCCCTGACCCGGCGAGCACTCTTCTATGGCCTCTACACTGACCATAACTATGCAAAAAATGTTTAACTGACAATTCTGAGGGGCGCTATGTCAAACAGGGACATGCATTACAAAACAAGAAAATCGGAACCTCTAACTACCCTTAATAAACTACACTCACTCAAACATTTCATCACACTAACTTCCTAAACCATACAAGCAAAACCATAGCAGTATTATACACATTTTTCTGGCTTGGCAGTCAAGCTCAGGATTGTACAATTGCTCATGAACATTTCTTTATTTACAACAAATCGCAAACGAATGCTCTTTATTATAGATCGCGGGGGTCGGGGGTCTGGTCATATCCAAAAATAAGGGATCTTATTCTATATACCGGGGTGCGATCGTGGTAGGCTCTCCTTCTCCATTTTCTCAGACGAATAGTCTGCACGATGCAGCAAAGTATCGCCAATACTAGTAGGTATTCTATCAAGTAGGACAGGGAGTACCAGGTTATAAACCTGTCACACCAAGATGGTGTGGTGTCGCTTGTGACTGGGCTCTGGGTACTGTGGGGAAGTGAATCATTAACGGCTGGGGGAGTTGAGGTCAGGGGGTTTGCGTTCACGCGCAACGAAATGTCCATTATAACTTTGAGCCATGCAGAGGATGTCCTCATGGTTCTTCTTCTTTCACTTCTCTTCTCTTCTCTTCTCCTATCTTCTCTGACCCTGGAGCTTCTGGAGTTCTGTGGGATCAAGCATAGTGTCTGTTACTATCTTGGTTTAATATCACGTATGATAGCCTGTCTGTCCTTTAGTGCCAATTACTCCCTTTATAATTGGTCACAATGTGTGACTCCCTCATTTTTTTTTTCAAAAACCGAATTTCAGGACAAGACACACTTACAAATACTGAACCAGTGCGAGCCGTCTCGCAGACTGTGTGGTTTACCATCCAAATGTCTGAGGATGTAAATAGCAGAGGGTTGGCAACCTAAGGGTTACCTGAAAACAAAACAAAACTTTTTGATCAAAACTTGCTGAAATGAGGTGCGTGTGGGCCGCGACGGGTAAGATTTGGATGGAGTCCCCGGGTAGGACGGCGACTAATGCCATGTGTGCTCTACCCGAGTGTAGCTGACCAGATGGGGGTTCCCAGGCAGGGCGGGTCCTAATGCCGTTTCTCCACTGCCTGAGCAACCGACAAGAACGGGCAAGAAATGTAGTCATTGTGGGGAGGGTTGCCATATTGGTTTTTCCTTCGAACCAGAGGGGCAGTTATAAACGGAGGTCTGTGTATCTGTTGACAGACGAGTTCCGCTGAACTGGCGTCTGGGACATTAACAAGTCTCTGCGAACAAGTTCTCAGAGGTTTCGGCCGAAAAGGCGTGGGGCTGCGGGGAAAAAAATTTCCGGTCTAACATACAACATTTAACAGAACAAGTACAAACAACATCAAACATGCTGCAGGTTCCATCAGAAAGGACACCGTTTTCTCCCAAGCGGTTCCTTTTAAAACATCATCTAGACACCTGTTATCGGTTGCGAACAGGGTCGCAAAGGGGTTCTCGTTTTGGGAGTCAGACTCCAAGTCGTCATCTTCTCCCGGACGCCAAACTCTCGAGTGTATCAGGGCTGATAGGGCTGCTTGATGTGATTTTGGATCGCTCTTGTCATTCCGGACGAGTCTGTAAGAATTATCTCGGTGCCAAAAGGTGGTGTCTAGTTCTGTGGGGACGGAATCGGGGTCGTCATTGTAGGTCGGTGGTCGGTGGTGGGGTTTGTTTAGGAAACTGATCATGAAGGGATCACTCGAATCGTGGTCAGATTCTCTGGGTGTGGGTCCTGTTGCATGGGGATAGTAGGGAGGCGTGCTGTGGCCATTGTCCGAGTCACAGTCGCTGTCTCTGCTGCTGCAGTCTGTGGGCGTTCCGGGGCGGAGTGTATATTTCGGGGGTGGAGTCGAGGTTGAGTCCGTGGCTGGTCTGGACGTGTTGGGGGAGGGTAGGGCTATGTTGGCTGTGGGTGGGGCGTGGTCTGCTGCGTCGAGCATGACGTGGTGTGCGTGGTTAGACTGTGTTCCATATGCCTTCATCTGGTTGATATGGAACCACGCAGTCTTTCCATTGGGGTACTTTATTTTGTAGACGGAAGAGCTTACTTTGTCCGCAATGGAGTATGGACCCGAATACTTTGGTGACAGGAATGTGCTGGGGTTGTATACGGAGAGCATGACTTGCTGTCCTACACTGAACTCAGTCGCATGCACTGTCTTATCGAAACAGGCCTTGCTCTGTTTCTTTCTTGTGCCCAATTTCACTGCGGCTGCTAGGTGAGCCGTTTTAACATTCGCCACTAATTGTTCTACTGCTTTCTCGTGTGTGAGGGCCGTCACTTCGGGGCTGGTCAAATCTAATCCTAATAAAAATTCTGTGCCTTTCATGGGGCGTTCGGTTATGAGAGTGTGTGGGGTGTAACCTGTGGATGTGGAAACCGTATTTTGCAAAAACATCAGCGCAAAAGGGAGGACAGAATCCCAAGTGATGTTGTTTTGCTGGACCATTTTTCTGAGGGTGGATTTTAGGGTCTGATTCATGCGCTCCACGATACCACTCGACTGGGGGTGGTATGCAATGTGGAATTTTTGGGTAATGCCAAATTTCATGAGGACGTTCTTCATGACACGTCCCGTAAAATGGGAACCTTGGTCGGATTCAATGCTGCGGGGGAGTCCCCATCTTGTAAAGGTGTGGTGGGTCAAAATCTTGGCTGTGATCTTTGCCGTGTTAGTTCTGGATGGGAATGCTTCCACCCATTTGGTAAACGTGTCTATCACCACGAGTACATATTTATAACCATTCCTGCAAGGGGGCAATGGTCCAATATAATCAATCTGGAGTTTAGTCCAGGGGCCATTAACGGGTCGGGTGTGACTGAGCTGAGCCTTTTTGGCGTATCTGTCCGGGTTGTTCTGGGCACAGATAAGGCAATTCTCAATGTAGTGATTTACATCGTCTTTTAAACTCGGCCACCAACAGAGCTGCCTGAGGTGGGCTGTAGTGGGATCGATTCCCTGATATCATGACCGTCATGGAATAAACAAATCAGTTGATTCCTGTCCTGTTCAGGAACCACATAAAGGGTGTCTTTTAACACCACACCGTCATGTGCGGTCAGAGCATTTTTAAATCTATCGTAAGGTGCCGTAAATGTTCCTCTCAAAATCTCCCTGAGATTGCTGTCCTGCTTCTGGGCCTGCACTAAATCCTCAATATTAGTCTGCGAGACCTGAACTGCATTCACTGGTGCGCTTTCGGGGTGTGTCCAAAAATATCCGTGCCTGGAACCTGCTTTTAGCCAGTGCGTCGGCTTTCACATTTCCAGGGGGGGAGGAACGATGGTGACTTCGAACTTTGACTATTCCAAAGGTCCTGTTCTGTGCTCGCTCTAAAATGTGACAGAGCAATGGGGCTGAAGGGAGGGGTTTTCCGTCTGCGGAAACAAATCCTCTTGCTTTCCACAGGGGTAGGAATTCCGTAAGGCTGTTGCAGACATAGAGGCTGTCCGAATATATGTCTGCTGGGCTGGGGAAGGAATCTGGGTGTTCCACTATGTATGCGATGGCCACAAGTTCTGCCGCCTGCGCGCCTAAGTGTCCTGGAAGTTTTATTGCTATTTCTTCTAGGGCGCGTCCCTGTGTGTCCTCGACGTAAATGCCGCATCCTGTTATGCGCTTCCCTTCAAATATTGTGGAAGAACCATCCACATATGTCCTAATGGGTTCGCACGTGTCTGTGTGCTTGGGGCTCTGGGTTGAACTACCTATCTTTCTGGGGGGGTGTTTTAGCAATAAAGGGGCCTGTGTTGTGGTGTGAAGAGATAATTTCACACTCATGGGGGGGTTCCGGGGTACTGTAGGTTATTGGCTAAAAAAGTGTGGGTCTTTGTCCTTTTAACAGTGATGTCCCGTCCATGCAAAAGAAGGGTCCATCTCGCTGCTCTTATCTGATTAACTGTACCGTCCTTGAGTCGTCTGTCCAGTAAAAGTTGGGTGGGTTGTGTTCCGTCAGGATTGTGATGGGGTTTAGTTTGGTTATGTAAGAAAAATACTGTACTGCCCAAAAAACTGCGAGCAGGTGCCTTTCACAGGCTGAAAATCCCTGCTCCACAGCATCTAAAACTCTGGAGGCGTAAGCCACGGGCCTTAACTGTTCGTGCCGTTCCTGAAGGAGCACGGTCGAAAGGGTGCGGTCTGTGCTTGCTACCTCTATCGCATAGGGGGAAAGCGGATCTGGAACTTGTAGTGTGGGGGCTGCTACGACTGCTTGTTTCAAAGAGTCCACAGCATGCGTATGCTGCGGAAGCCATTCCCAGGGGGCTCCTTTCTTTAGGAGGTCTGCGAGGGGTGCTGCCTTGTTGGCGAAACCGTCAATGTGGTTTCGGCAGTAGCCAACCAGTCCTAAAAATGACCGGAGGGCTGAAACGTTCTGGGGAAGGGGCAATTTAGCAATCGAGTCAATCCTTTTGTGCTCGATCTCGCGTTTACCATGTGTGATGATTGTACCCAAATATATCATCTTATTTTCCAAAATCTGGGCCTTTTGGGGGTTGACTTTACATCCAATTGCTTGTAGGAGTTCCAGGAGTTTGGACAGAAGCTCGATGTGCTCTTTCTTGGTGTCTGTCTGCAGTAGTAGGTCGTCTACGTACTGGACCAGACATTCGGGGCGAGAAAACTTTGATAAACCATTTGCCAGCTGTCGGTGGAAAATGGAGGGGGAGTTGTGGAAGCCTTGTGGCAGGCATGTCCACGTGTACTGTTGGTTTTTAAAGGTGAAGGCAAATTTGTATTGGCACGCCTTTGCCAATGGAATGGACCAGAATCCATTACTGATATCCAAAACCGTAAAGTATCGGGAATTGAGTCCCTGCTTGAGCATGGTTTCGGGACTTGTCGCTACTGTGGGGGCTGCTGCGGGGGTGATTTTGTTGAGTTCCCGGTAATCGATGGTCAGTCGCCATGATC